>NC_133601.1:3750214-4072280 GCF_964106895.1 Numenius arquata | reverse complement strand
CAAATTCTGGCTCTTTGTTGTGTTCTTCTTGGAAGCTATAGTAGAGGCGTGAGAACAGCCAAGGTTACAGAACCTCTCCTTTGCTGACACTTTTCCAAAGGCTAAATCTCTTCTCCCAAGACGCAAGGTGAACTCTGGGTCTTCAGCAAGAATATGCAGGTTTTGAGGTAAAGGAATAGGTCTTTTAGGTGGCTGTTTCACACTTGCACGCTCCGTGTCAAGCTGTCGTTTAACCTGCACGTTGCACAGACATCTGTACCCGGCAGCTCGGGACGCTACCTCTGCTGATCATTTCCAGGCAAGATACATCATTGCTTTGTCCTCGTTTTTAAATCTCTGCAAAATGGGAGATGATACAATTTTCCCTAAGTGGTTTGTCGATGACCAGTGCCCATAAAGAGGCATCAGTCACTACCCTTGAAGGAGTCCGATAAGCACCTGAAAAAAAGCTGAGGGAAATCTTTACGTTTGACTCCTCACCTAGAGAGAACTGCCTGGGCAGGAGGTGTCAGCTTAACGGAGTTTCAAGGATGCACAATCTGGGCATTTTCATTGCGGTTCTCATCCATTCTGTGTTCTGCCTCTTCTCATCACTGTGAAAGGACAGCTCACTTTAAAAACTAATAAAAAGCACTTTGCATCGTACAGACACGTTTAGCAAACATATAAAATAGTGAAATCCATGACAGATGGAGATCTTAATAAAGAGTTAATACTGAAACAAAGCAAAAAGCATCAACCCAGCCTAAGACCTAAATACAAATGACAGAAAGTATTGCCTCTTATGTCTCAAACTGCTTTCAGTGTATCTGCATCTTGTAAAGCAATGTAATTCCATTTTCATTTTCATTTACTTCTCTCAATAGCTTTCCTATTTCCTCCCTTCGAGCTCTACATTATTTACTGATTGTGGAAAATACCAGTTGTTCCATTATCCCCTGTTCATGAATAAGAAGCAAAAAGTTTCTCAATAAAGAAGACAAAAGTGGAAAGAAATGGGGGGGTTGAAAATAACCCCTGTCGAAACAAAGCAGCTCTAAGAGCCGACTGCCTGGACAAATAGTTTATTTTGAAAAACCATTAATAGCCTGTAGATGGTGCCTACCTGCTGCACCAAAAGATGCTTCTATAAACCCAGAATATTTAAGTTTGACTTCACCAGAGAAGCAATTGTTTGGGCCGAGCAGCAGCGAGGCAGGCGGGGAGATGGCAGAGGGAGCTGGGATCCAGTGCTGCTCCCTTGGGTTGCAGTGGTTCATACAGGAGGGACAAGACACCCTGAGTGATTTCATACCTCCAACAAGCGATTTCAACAGCTCCTAAAAATGGCAAGCCAGGACCACGCTAAGACTGAGACACCTGCATAATGAATAAAACATCTGCCACATTTCAGAAACAGCTGATGCCCTGGTTACAGAAAGGAGACACATAAGAAGCAGAAGTTCATTTCCCATCTTTTGCTCTCTTGGAAAAGCCAATCTCTCCATGTCCCGCTGCGACATGAAAAAACAGGGAGCCATTTTGAGATTTCCCTTCCTTTTCCCATCCTTTCAAGTAGAATGGGAATAATCTGAGGATAAACGATCCACCTAAGGACCCAGAAAGTCCATGGCAGAGAGAGGACGTGTACGTAGCCCTTCCAAATCTCAGCCCAGTCTCACACTGGCAAGAGCAGCTCCCTCTCGGGACCACACACAGACTTCTTCCATAACATTCAGGAGCACCAAGAAGAAACTTCACATATCTAAATGAGGACATTTAAGCAAAATCTTAAACGAAGTAGTCTATGTGGAGCTAATCTACTATTTGATGACCTTAGAACACCCTAATGGAGGGAATTTGGCGTTCTGACACCCACAACAATAATCTCTATGACAATGCAGCGTTCCCATACTCTCACACGTAATAAAAAGTGTAAGAAACAGAAGAAGGTGCCGCTGCTAACAGTAACTGCAAATATAATAAATGACTAGAGAAATAGTGTCTGTAGCACTGTGTTATACCGGCAGTTTAGGCAGTGTAATCATTAATCAGAAGTTGTCAATACACTGCAAGATAATAACTTTTAAAAACCCATCTCTGCTCTTGCCCTTTCTTAGTTTCTCATCTGAGCAACTTTGAAATGCACTTTTGAGTTGCCTGAGTTTAATTCAAAAGTCTCTTGATCCCCTTACGAACACAGAGAGGTAACATCACAAGGAAAAAGGCACAACTTCTTTCTGGGAGCCACAAGCCTATTCCTATGGGACTTTTATGGGACAATTAGATTCATTATGGGACAACTAGATTAATTAAAAATCTAACTGCCTCCACATAGGCTGGGTCATGCGTACCACTGCACAGACCTTCATCCTGTCTCTTCACTGGGGTGCCCACAGGAGTCTAACAAAGGACCACTGCCTTGATTTTACAGTCGAGGCAGAAGAGAGCTAAGAACTAAAGGGAAAAAGAACCCAAATTAGAGCTAATACTAATAGGAAAAGAACACCTAATGGAAACCATTTTCAAATCCAAGAGACACAGATAGGAAGATGGGTAAGTTGCTGAACAACTGTGGCAGTCATAAAACCAAAGTGTTCAGGAAACCAAATACATTCAGAAATAACCGAGGCGAGGACATAAGTCGGTCAGATGAGGGAAAGCTGGTTTGCTTTTCAAGGGGAAGACAAATGTATTACTCTCTTTGGAACTCCTGACACGATGCCTGCTGCAGCCACAGCCAAGGGATTTCTGGTTTTACTGTGTTCTACAGAAGTCCCCACTCCCAGGCTGAGCTATAAACCCTCATGGCAACCAGTCTCATCTTTGAGAAAAAGAAAGCATGGAGACAATCATTAATTTAGGACAATAAACAGCAAACACTATCACCAGGGGAAAACAGCAAAGGGGAAAATGACAGGGGGAAAACTTGCAGAAAAGAGATGGAGAAATGCTCAAACTGGAGAATTCCCACCCAGAGCAGCACCCTGTGCCTCAGGCAACCGCGCGTGCAGACGGAATGAAGCCACACGAGAGCAGCCTCATCCCTCCAACGCCTACAATCCCAGCACATAACTGCAGGCACAGGTCCCAGGTTTATACAACAGCAGTCCTGGTTAGGAGCACGCAGAGCAAGTACACAGTTCATAGAAAAGTTTGAGAATATACTATTCCATAGTACACAGACATAGAAAAGCCTATCGTGAGTGCTGCTTGGAAAAACTGTAACCTCACTTCACCCTTGTTTCACAGAATCACAAGGGGTTGGAAGGGACCTCTGGAGATCATCTAGTCCAACCCCTTGCCAGAGCAGGTCCACCCAGAGCAGGTTGATTGTTTAACCTACTACGAGTCACTGAATATTCAGGTGAAAAAATAGATGGTTAAAATTTAGCAGATTATCTCTGCCCAGGGTAAGTATGCTAATGGATATAGAACAAAAAGGTATATTTTTTTAAGCTACTTTTAATTATCCTCAGAAGGTTCTCGCCATGCAACCCTTTGGAGATAGTGTTTTATATGCATGACCCACAAACATGCCACTTGTTTTCCTCTGTTATAGTTCCAGGTTACTAAAGCCAGTCAGAAGAAAGGACTAGACAAGAAAAGCACAGTCGATATGATCTGTTTGCAGATAGAAGTACTCATGGATAAAAGTACTCAAGGGTCCAGAGAAGGGCACCGGAGCTGGTGAGGGGTCTGGAGCACAAGTCTTGTGAGGAGCGGCTGAGGGAGCTGGGGGTGTTCAGCCTGGAGAAGAGGAGGCTGAGGGGAGACCTTCTCGCTCTCTCCAACTCCCTGAAATGAGGGTGTAGCCAGGGGGGTCGGACTCTTCTCCCAAGGAACAGGCCATGGGACAAGAGGAAATGGCCTCAAGTTGCGCCAGGGGAGGTTCAGATTGGATATTAGGAGAAATTTTTACCCTGAAAGGGTTATTGCACATTGGAATGGGCCGCCCAGGGCAGGGGTTGAGGCACCATCCCTGGAGGGATTTAAAAGCCGGGTTGACATAGAGCTTAGAGACATGGTTTAGTGATGGTTTTTATCAGAGTTCAGTTGATGGTTGGACTCGATGATCTTAAACTTCCAACCTAGACAATTCTATGATTCTATGAAAAACAACCAAGTTTAAGTTATATTCATGTTTCGGCTTGCTTTGGGCATGGCAGGGAGTGAAAAGGACAAAGCCAAAGGGAAGTACAGCTGGTTTTTAAAATTATTATCAATTTAACTCTTGCATGTTTTGCATATTGTGATTTTTTTGACAAAGCCCTGATGCTGTTATAGTACACCTGCAACAGGATTTACTCCTTGCAATAATCCTCAACTGTTTTTTCTTCCTTCTTCTCTTCTTTGAAAGAAATATAAATGAGTCAGATGATCAATTTTGTAATTTGCAGTTGCCAAGCAGCTTTGAAGCAATTTAGTGATTTGTATACTTATTTCCTCTCCTTACTGATGGCAGGAGATGATAGAAGGATATTGAGTCTTAATAATCTATTCATTCCCCTGATCAAACCAAGGGAACCAGAATCAGAAGTATCTTTTTGATGTTAATTCTGTTTTTACAAGAGCCTGTTTTTCTGTTGTGCATTGTCTTTGCTTTCATTTAAGAAAGCTCCGGAAAACAAAGGCCCAATTTGAAAAAGTCGTCAGACATCCCTCTGTCTATAGACAGACGTTCAGGAAATTTAAGATGCGTTAATTAAAACGGTCAAGTTCATGAACATAAAAGAAATGTGAGCATCGCCATTCAGAAGTGAAGTATCTTCTGCTCACTGCAGTTTAATCCTCCTTCAAGGATTAATGTCAACAATAGAATTTCAATTCACTAAACACCTTATCAGATTGGCATTTACCCAACTATTAAACATTTATCATAACACCAAAAGCCTGTATCTAATTCTTCTAATCCACACACCTGGAATTATTTTGTAAAAGAGGTCAACACATCATTCCCCTCGTGACACGATGCCAAGGAAGGGGTCCAGGAGCGCACTGGAGATGTGACCTGCCTCCAGTCACCAAAGAAATGTGAGAATCGGGACCGGAGGCCACTCACAGCCCACTCCAGCCATTTCCCTGCTGGGGTACCGTGTCTTCCAGGGCTCCAGTGGCATTATCCACTTACACAAATTTAGAAGATGTTGAAAACTGAATTCCTTATCTTTTTATTAACCAAAATAAATAACACCCTTTCCCCGAATCTTAACATTGATTTCTTATCAAGCAGCAGCACATGCCTTTTTTCGCCAGTAGATTTTAGAAAGGCCACCATGTTTTCTCACAGAAAAATACATAATTTTTCAGATATAAAACAAAAATTTGGAGAAAAACAGAAAGGAGGTGAATATAGAAATTGTTTAAATGTAAATCCTTTACCCTCCAGCAAGCTACAGTAGCAGCCAGACCTTTCCCAGCCAGGACAAGGAGATGGTGTTTGGAGCTGTTGGCGATCCCAGTGCTCCTACGACTCCTTCCTCCAGCCCCTCGAGTCCAAACCCCTCTGCGAGGACTGGGAATCTCGGGGCTGTACCCTCAGGGACGCCCCGTGCAACTGCAGAGCTCCCAGCACGGGGGGACCTCTGATCCTTAATTAGCTTCCAACCATCACTGTAATTTAGGATCTTGCGCTCTGGGTTAAAGGATGCCCTCGCGTCTCAGACAAGAAGCAGAGGATGCGAAAACTATTTCTGAAAGAAGAATCAACTCCTTCAGGAATCACAAACAGCACAGTGTTTACGCACAAGTAGCTTCGGTGAAATTTTTTGACAGGGAATCCCAAGCTACAGGTATATCCTTTCTCCTCATCCTCAAACACTTTCTATTATATTCCAGTCTTTTAAGTCACGTGGCGATCTTCAGAGGCTGCATCCTCTAAGACAGAGGTGAAAAGCTTTAACTAGGTCACCCAATTCTATTTTTATTAGTAATTCAGCATCACCTCTACATCTCAACCATTTGATTTACACACACAATAAACGCCTATTAATTTACTATTTGCTGCCATTTCTTGTTTTCTCGCTGCTCACTCCTGCTACTACATAAATAAAATCCAAAGCAGCCCCTCTGCCAATGGGGGGTTGTTCCGTGTAGTACGTAATATAACACTTGTTCTGAGCTACATTTAAGTATTTCAAGAAAAAGGGCTCCCACCTCTTCCCCAGAGAGTCCATTACACAGTTTAACAGATCTTTATAGCACTTGAATTTCTGAACAGTCTGAATTTTCAGCTGAAGGTTTCTGGTTTGGTTTGGTTCTTTTTATTATTTTTTTTTTAAAGCTGATTTCTAAGTCTTCGAAAGTGGGAAATTGAGGGAACCATCAACAAGACATTAACCCCAGAGACACAAACAGCTGGCCACAATATTGACAAATAAGGTAAAATCTGATATAATGAAGGATTTCCTGAAGTACCCAGGTGCAGAGTCTGAAACAGCAAGTGAGAGAGGGCCCAGAGTAACCGTTTGTGTAGAGAAGTAATCTACCTCAAAGGAAACAGGAACTCGGTAAAGATTATTACTATTTTAAACCATAATGTTGTTAATATTGATTCATTTCTGCAGAGATGAAAGAAAAACTCTCAAAGCCAGAGGTCTGTAATATCGCAATACAACAATAACACGTTAGGTAACATTAACACACACACAAGCCCATGTAATTTTGCTGTTTTATTTGTTCAAGTTGTTTTTCAAGGAAGATATCTGCTCTAGGCTCCTTTGATTTTCTGTTTAAATTAATTATTTATTAATGGGATTATGATAGAAGCAGAGAGAGGCCTTGGGTAACAGTAGACCCGGCTCTTTCAGCCAAACACTGGTCTCTCAGCCCATACAAACATCCGAGCTGGGACCTACAGCCAGGCATAAATGGGCTTTTAATCCTTATACAGACTGAATTGGACAAGATCTGGACTCTGTAGGGTACAGATCTAAAGGGGGCTTAGGTAAGACTGAGTAACTTAAAAGGTGGCTAGTAATGTTTTTCTCATATGAATATTCAAGACAATAGAAACTGAAAAGCATAAAGCTGTGACTGTTCATTATGATGCATTAAGTACCCCCCAAATCTCCAGGTTTTCCAAAATGCATGACATCTAGAGGTAACACAGGATCTATCCTGTTTCTGGTTGCCCCCCTAACAAACAAACCTTTGATGCTAGAAAATCCATGGGATTTCTCGGCACGTTCCCTGTGCGGAGCCTATTTCAGGCCCATTCCTATCACATTTGGCTTTCAGGACTGAAAACAAGCAAAAAGTGGGAGCAGTACTATACCTATAAGCATTTCGATGAGACAGAGAATGTCTAGCTTCAAATCTGTTAAAAGCCAGGGACGTATAACATATATTCACTTAAGAAAATACGGAATATTTTGGAATATATGGAATGGTTTTGTCTTAGCCGGCGTCTCCCTGTGCTGCCAGACCTGTACAGAGCATCCCATTCTGTAAACGACTATGTCCGGCTCGAGAATTTCCATCCACGGAATAAGGAACCTTAAGCCAAAAATAACAAAAGAAACTTTAGGCATCTAAAGAAAACTTCCACCAGTTATCTAAAGCAATCTCATTTTGCACTGGATGAAACCCTTTTGACTCTTTTTAAAAAGGCCCAAACTCCAGAAGGAGACACTATAACAGCCAGTCATTACCAGAGTCATGTGGATGCTTGCTTACATCTAAAAGACTCACATTAAAACAACATTTTTCAAAAGAAAAGAACACAACAATAAGAGTTGTGGAGCGAATTACATTAGATTTCTTTCCTGGAATTCTGAGTTGTCCTAAAAAAACAAATACTTCTGAAGGAAACAATTTCTGATGTTTCACTGGTGGCATGAACACTTTGCCTCCTTTCTTAAAAGCTTCATTTCAGTTTTGCATTTTCACAAAAAAATGTTTGTTTTTTCCTTAATTATAATTTTCCAGACCATTTAGTTCCTCATATGGGTTACTGTCACTCTCATCACAGAGGAAGAAAATAGGAAACAATCTTTTTCTCCCCGCCACCCTTTAATGTTACGTACACAGAGTATCCTCATTAAAAAAATCTTCTGTGAATTCATGGATTGTGTGGCCAGAAGAAAGTCACTACGTGTCATTACAATCTGATTAGACAAGGCTATTTTCAAAAATATCCTCAATTCTGTCCTGACCACTCACTCACACCCTCACAACATCCTGTCCCATGTGATGGCATAACGTTTGTTTGCATGATGAATTGGCTTTGGTAATGAATCCAGCCTAAAAGCACCACAAAAAAGTTAATAAATAGGCTATTTTTCAGTTGGACCAGTTCCATGAATTGCCTCACTGTTACATGAACAGCTATTACTGCCCAGAGAAGCTGTGGCTGCCCCATCCCTGGAGGGGTTCAAGGCCAGGTTGGAGGGGGCTTGGAGCAACCTGGTGTGGTGGGAGGTGTCCCTGCCCAGGGCAGGGGGTGGCACTGGCGGGGCTTTAAGGTCTCTTCCAACCCAAACCACTCCATGGTTCTACGATTATCGTTCTTTTCAGAGGTTTTCTGTGGCATTTTCAGCTGCCCTAACTGAAGTGCCATCAAGCAGGTACCCTGTGTCAGTGCCAGGGACGTCACCTCCTCTCCCAGAGCGGCACTCGGATACTTTAATCAGAAGGTGGTACTTTCCCTGCGCACAATCCCCTGCTTCGCCCGCTGCACCTGCCTTCTAACTTAGGCAACAAGGAAGGAAGAAACCCTACAGACCAGAGCTTCAGTATCTGTATTTCATATATAATGACAGAAGGCAAGAAATCTGCAGGGTTCTCAAAGCTGAAGCTCAATTACTTGGCATGGCAGATAATGTAGCAAGGATGATTCCGTGTTTTAAGAGACGCCTGACAGTTTTTTCATGATTTAAAAATAAAACTCTCCTCTTTGCTTTTCTGTACGGCAAAATCCTCTCAAACAGTAAATCGATTTCTTTCCTAAAGCTTCTTTGTATTCTCCTCTTTGTGCTCATACCACTTTGTTACTGCACGGATGACCGGGGGTTCTGAGCACTGAACAATACTATTTTTGAATGCAGGGAAGCTGCTAAGTCAAAAGCAACACTGGTACCCTTCAAAAAGAAAAAGATATGTTTAGCCCTGCACAGCCCCAGAGAGGTGATGTTCCACAGAGGCTCTGTACCCAAAAAATCTCCCATTTGTTGAAACTCCCTTTTTCCTACCCAAGGATTTGCAAGCGTTGTTTAACACTGGCAGGTATAATCTATAGCACACCCTTTGTAGCTGCATTTCTGCTTCCCATTCTACAGGACCATCAGGAGACGAGAAATACCTTCAGAGCTACTTAAGTACATGGTGTATTTTGAGGCAGAGCTCTCAGCAGACAGACTTTCAAAAGGACTCGGTAACTATCAGGTGTCCTTGTTCTCAACGGTCTTCAACGTTTTGTCCCTTCTTAACAAAGGGATGACATTCTGAGTGAGGCTTCTGAGCAGAGCGCGCTGTTCCAAGTCCCTCCATAATTCCGAAGGCCCATACGCCTTGGTCTCCTATGGGCTGATCCGAATCTCACTGAAGGTCAGGGAGAGACTACCTCAATTTTTAACAAAATTAGAATCACACCTCTGGTTAGGGCTACAACTGATTTCATAGATTTGCTTACATGATTCTGGAAACCACGAGGAACACCAAAGCCAACATTTACTGAAATGAATGAAAAATAAGCTACAGATAGAATCACTGCCCACCATCAGTAAGTCCTCTTTTCAAGATTCTCTTCAAGGACGTTCAAGCTGCTATCGCAGCGTTCAGCAAATGCACCCCAGTGCCCCACCGGCACCTCACTCCTCTCCAGCCTCCTAAAGCCCTTACGTTGTTGAAAGCCACCAGAAGACACAATGTTGACAGAACTAATGGCTGGCCGAACAGATGGCGAAGAAAAGTTAATTGATCTACTGGGGCAGGATGAGCTGGCCTTGTTGAGGAGAATATGCAAAGTTCCATAATGAACTTTCATTAGCGATGGAGAAAGTTCTGTCACACGTACAGATTCTATTATGTGCATTTCATGATGCAAATCCAAACTCCAGCCTAATGACTTCTTGTATCCAGTTCAGAAATCTTAGCTCCTTAAAATTACTATGAAAAAAATATTTTAAAGCTTTTCCTTTAGTTGTTTCCAAAGCGAAATTTCTCCTGCTTCTGCCAAGCCACCCCCCTCAGTAATGAAACCACAATTTTTACACTGAAGAACAAGACTGTTTCCCTCATGACCTTTTCTTGGTTTTGTTTTTTTTTTTTTTTTTGAAGTCTATGTTAAAAGGAAAAGCATTTCTACATTTTATTGCAATAGGTCTCTGACAAAAGAAAAAGAAACCACTAAGAGGGATGCTCAAAAAAATCAGAAAATGGAGCACTGACAGCAACATCAGCGTTCCTCTGAAAAACGTACTGCACGCACACCCACCTTGACAATTATAGTACATTATTAAGTTCTCAAAATAATCAAAAAAAAATAATGCAATTGTTAGGAATCATTAAGGGAAAAGACGGTCAAATATTTCATGTAATATTCAATCCTGGAGCAGTTGGGTTTTTTCCCAGATCAACACACTAAAAAGACACACACAAGATCAAAAGAAAAGTCTGGAAACCTGAAGCAACAGAAAAAACCATCTATATTCCTACTGAGGTCATTATTCTTCCAAGCTTAGAGGAACTAAATTTACAATTTGCCTTCCCCCACATCAGGCAGAGTAGCAAACCTGCTGCAAACAATCCAGAGTCTTTAAAGACGGTCCCCATACAGGAACGTGAGTCCCAATGCACTCCACTGGACCACTTCCCACAGGACACCCCACTCCCGCCTCTCAAAATGAGATCCAATGAAGCCCCTGAGCACAGGGAAGCAGTTCAAAACTCCCCGCAAGTAAGGAAAGATTGGTTATTTCCCTATTATTTTTATTTTTTTGGAACAAGATGATGATTGCTACAATTATACTGGCGGACAGCAGGGTG
Organism: Numenius arquata; assembly: GCF_964106895.1. Lineage (NCBI taxonomy): Eukaryota > Metazoa > Chordata > Aves > Charadriiformes > Scolopacidae > Numenius > Numenius arquata. Next base: position 4,061,315 of record NC_133601.1, on the reverse strand, counting down.
GATGTATTAGCTCAGGTGCTAAAAATATCAGGATATACTTATTGCAGGAGAACTGTGCAATGCACTCTATTGTAGCAGATGCTGCAAAAAAACCTGGCTTAAATACATATATTTAAACACATCACATATCATACACACATGTATTTAATGATAAACAAATTTCTCTGAGGTCAGGAGACTTGAATTTGCCTCCAACAATTAACATGCTTCTCTAAACCAAAGACTACCAAAAAAAAGGAAATAAAAGCTCTATCGGACTGACAGGAACTTTTCGCCAAGATAAAAATCAACAAGGTTCTGTACAGAATTCATTCTACAGAAATGAGTTTTTAAGTAGCTAGACATGGATTACTAAAATAAAAGCCTTTCCAGTAGCGTTCCACAGATAACACAGAGATTCTCTCAGACTTTTAGAGATGGGTTAGCCTTTCCCACAGCAGGGATTAATAAAAGCCCCAGTGGCACATGAGCACCCGCGTTCCCACAGTGGCTCTCCGGGGTGACAGCTCCGGAGAAGGCTGGCGTTGGCTGGAGAACACCAACACCCCGAGGTATCAGCTGGGAGCCTTCCTCCCAACACACCTATTCAAGCAATATGTGAAATGAGGGCAAGAGAGGGCCAGAATTCTTTTCTTCTCTCCCCCAACCCATGCTGGGCTAAAAATAGCCATTTTCAGAGCCACTGTCTCAAGCAATGAAATTACAGAAAGGCAAAGTGAATCACAGAATCGTCTGGGCTGGAAGGGACCTTTGAGATCATCGAGTCCAACCATCAACCTAACTCTGATAAAAGCCATCACTAAACCATGTCTCTAAGCTCTATGTCAACCCGTTTTCCAAATACCTCCAGGGATGGTGCCCATTCCAATGCTTAATAACCCTTCCAGCGTAAAAATTTGTCCTAATATCCAATCTGAACCTCCCCTGGCGCAACTTGAGGCCCTTTCCTCTTGTCCCATCACCTGTGGCTTGGGAGAAGAGACCGACCCCCAAAGAGACCTCACAGGAATTATAAGGTGAATTTCATTCAGATATAGATTATATAAATGAAGCATAATATTCCTCTCTGCCCCAACTGCTCCCACCCCTTTTCCATTCCACAGAAAGATGATTTGTAGGGTTTGTACCACCCAACTGGGCTGCCCCCCCCCCCCGCCATAAGAGGATGCACGGTGTTATGGTCAGTACTCTGGGAAGAAGGCAGGGGAGAAAAAAAATAAAACAATCACCACAAGAATTAGAATTTGTATAACTGCATAATACATAATTAAGATCATCACTGGTGAAAAAAAATAAAATATATGTCACATTGTATAAAATTTTAAATTTCCATTTTTTGGAAGCAGACACCTAGTGCTTCATTTTTCTCACCCAGGGAGACAACTGGGACTCTCCTTAAAAGCTGCTCATCACCCCCAGCTTTTACAGAGAGCGCTTTGAGGAGCATCATTAATCCATATGCTGCTGTGTGCAGCACAGGGCTGAGGAACTGCTCGCCTCAGTGCTCCTTAGCATGCTAAACTCAAAACCTCACAAAAAAGAGCCATTATGAAGGATATTTGTGAATGCCAGCAGGGCACATAAAAGCTCAGGAAAAGCCCAAGTGCAGGAAAGACAGGGCAGGGAGGAGAGGAGAGCGGTGATTCGGAGCCTCGTCCTCCTCCCTGGCTCTGGCGCTTGCTGGAGGTGACCCTTCCGTAAAGCAGTTCATTTTTCTGTGTCCCCACAAACCTGTAGCATGGGAGCAATGATGCCGAGTCCTTCCAAATCTGCTGATGAAAACGACTCTAAGAGGTGTTTTGAGATTACTGAGGAAAAGGAAACTTTATTCCAGATCTAGGATCAGCTGCTTATCTGTAGCCAGGTTCTCTGAACGGACTCACACCTGTATCCTTTAGGCATTTGCGCGCTTTTTAAGATCAGTAAGTAACATTCTAATCATCTTCCGACCTCCTGCATAATGCAAGCGACACGACTTCATCTAGTAACTTCTGCAGTCAGCTCAACAATTTATTTTTTAATAACACCATATATATTTTATCCAAACTGTCATGCAGATGGGAAAACAAAGACAAACGTTACAGAAAAGTTTATGATTCCCTTACTCGGAGGATTTCCACTCCACACTCATTGGTTTTGGCAACCTTACTGTTGGGAGTTTTTCCTCTTCTCCTTGCTTATAAATATTCCATGCAGATTTTTAATTAGAGCAGCATGTTCGTTGGCTGAGACAAAAGAAATTGGATACCCCCTTACTATTTGGGCTTCGTTCATCTGGATGGACTTACGCTAATAGACGAGCAGCAAATCTCTGCATAAATAAAGCAGAGTACATTTTATTGAATTAAAAGTTTTAATTGCTCTTACAAACAGGTGGAAATCATAGTTTGAGAGCAAAACAAACATTTTTCTTTGGTCCTCCCTTTAATTACCAACAGATGAGTTAGCAACTGAAGGAAAAATGCACTTTTTAGGCTGCTGTTGTCTGGGTTTAAACTGGTCTCGTAAAATGCTTCATTCAACGAGGATTTGCTTATAGAGTTGCCCAAATTAGCTCCAGAAAGCACTGGGGTCTCAGTGAACCCTACTTCCATGTGAGCAAAGCAAAAGGAACTCTGTAGGGAAAGACGAAGCAAAAAGGAGAGAGGCAGAAAGGAAGGAAAATGGAAGCAAACACACAAGCGGCATTTTAACTACAAAATACAATAGAGTATTGAAATGACACATTGCCATTTCAATAACACTGCAGCATTAAAATTCCTACTTGTTTAGTTCTTTTAAATCTTTTGTCATATTCTATATGTGTTAGTTTTATGGTCCCGTTTTTCCAGTTCCTAAATGGGTCCCACTTAGCAGCTGCTATTGGGATACATGGCCAGGATTCTAGAGCGCAGCACTCTAAAGACAGCCAAAGAAACCAGCACTTTGGAAAAATACTGATATTTATTTCAAGGTGGAATTGTAAAAAAGCTTCCTCAGAGTTAAGACAGAGTTCTGACTTTCTGCTTTTGGGTCTTAGTCTTAGATCATCTTCAGAAAATTTTAATGCATTCTTCCTAAGAGAGATGCGTTCTTTTGTTTGTGGGCACCTGATTAAGGATTTTTTATTATTATTTATTTTTCGTAAACAAGTTATCTCATCTGCTTAGGAGAACACATGATTTAATACAAGCTTGAATTTCCAGTTATTGCTGTCTTGTCCATAACCACTTGTGCTTGCCACCAACAGAGCTGGTATTTCAGGATTCGCCACTGGTTCCTACGTATTAGCAAATGTACGTCTCCAGGTAGAAGGGAAAAAAAATCCCAACGACAAAAACCCCAACTTGCCCTTGTTGCCAATTCAGCTTTTTATCTTTTGATTTAGTTAATTGATTTACAAATTACAGCAATCAAATGAATGCATTGATTCTATCAAGCCATTTAACACCCTGCCCTACTCAGAAGACTCTGGGCACTGGATTGCATCTAGTCAGAAGAATGATGACAATAAATCACTCTGAATTTCACACCTAAAGTAAACTGAAAATTAGAACAGTAAAATTAAGAATTTCTACAGTACATTACATGTGGGATGCTTTAGCTGTGACTCTATGGTCTGAACTGGGCACAGACCCAGATTTCACAAGTGGACACACCGACATGCTGTAAGCGAAAAGATACAGTTTTCATCCAGTATTTGAGTCCATTGCTCTGGGTTTATCCTTCATCAGTCACGTCCACCTACAGTTCTAACAAACTTCCTTTTCCTGCATATCTACCGTCTCTGTACTGTACTAACAACCTGAACTCTGTTCTTGTGCGATAATACACCTACTGGGGTGTGAGCACTTAAAATATACAAACCTTTTGGTTGGTGGAAGCCCTTTTCCTGTTGCCCAGATCCAGGAGAGAAATCCAGACCCTTTCTGGCTCCCAGACTTGGGTATTCCCAATGGAGAGAAGATGACTGATGGGCACAAGAGTCAACACCCAGCTGTGGCGTATGCAGGACAGCTTTGGAGACACTACGGTGTAGGACACAAGCGTTCAGAGTCCAGAAGGATAAGCAAGTGCATATGTTCTCATAGGCTGAGGATTTATTATTATTCTAGAGTTTCTGTTGAGGGTTTTTTGGGTTTGTTTTTGGGTTTTGAGGTTTTGGGTTTTTTTTACATCTCTCAGAGTCCCATATTTTATGTAACTATTTTCTACCATTACAAACAGATAAGTTGCGCTGTTGTTATTTTTTCCCCTTTCTTTCATCAAAGATCTTTATGCCCTGAAGAAACAACAATAAGAGGAATTTGGAAAAGACACATTTGAAAGGCATTCTTTCTATAACACAGACAGACAATTACGATATAGAAATTTATCGCTCAGCCCTCTTTATTCTGTACAATGCCTCCAATTCACGAGACGTGCTCAGTTTTAAGTGCCATCATCTTCCAGCAGTTTAGACCCCAACTGTTTCCATTACGACAGGCAAGCGATAAAACGCTGCTGATGCTCAAATGGATAGTTCCAAAGGGCAGGGGCGTGTTGGATGCTTAAATTTATTCTGAGCCTGAATAAGAGAACAAACTTTCCATAGGATGTGACCCGAGTCACATCCAGATAAGTTACCTGGCCCACAGAGATCTAAAAGTGCTGCTTGGTGGCTCGTTATTCCCCTGTGCATTGGTCCAGGACACACAAATGTGAGCTGGAATAGGTATTTCATATGCAAATGTGCGGTGACTTTCTGCATCACCGGCAGGAGGAACGAAAGAAAAGCAGCTGTTGAGGAGACAGCATGTCATGTTATTTATTCATAAGCAACTGGATGGAAAAATAGATGGGCCTTCCACTGTAAACACTAAAATATAAGGGTAAGCGGTTATATACTGTACCCAAAAAACTTAGCTTAACATTGATATATTGGGTTCTCTAGGTCGGTCTTATAGGAGCCACACAGGAACCCAAACTTGGATTTGTGCTGGCAAATGTTTACAGACAAAAGTGGCTTCTAATGGAAAACTGAGTAGTCATAGTCATCAACAAAACGCCACCAATAATTCCACTGTCCGTGAGATTAAATTACTGGTTTCCACTGAAAAATTAGTTAACATTACTCTCAGAATGGCCCAAAACACTTTGACAGCCGTATAAATCAGATATTTTGCTCGACCCAAGTGAAAACTTCGGTCTGTCCAAAATTCCTAATCCCCTGGACATGACTTCCCGTTACACAGTGCCCTCTTCCATTGCTGTGACAGAGCCAGAAGGTACAAACACCACCGTGAGCCACCCTTCTGAGAAGCATCCGATTGCACTTTGTCTGAAGGGCTCGTGTTTGTTGATGTCTCCTTACTCATTGGAAAAGGCTTTAGAGAGATCTGTTTGCATTCCAGTGAATGCTAAACTTCAGAATACTTTTAATTTTGCAATTTTTCGGCTAAAATCTGATCAGATGGCCACAAATATTCTCATTTTTTCATCCTATTTTTTCAACCCGTGCCACGTAAAGCAGTCACAGGTGCAGGCAGGGAGTTAGTGAATTTCTTGTCTATAGGGCTCCTCTGTTATAATTATTTTTTTTTAAGTATCCACACAGCAAGGGAAATGGGCAGCAATTTGGAGTGTCAGACTTTCTTAACATATTTCCTGGTGTGCAAAGACGATTTGACCGGAGTAGGTCAACTCAAGTAATTAAGGACTAAAACAGACCACGACATTTATTAACCAAAGTGAGTCATCTATAATAGACATTTCCTGATCCATAATTACTGAATAGATATGGAAAAATTTTTAAAGTGAAAATTTAGAATAAGAAAAATGGGCAAGACTACCATTTGTGCCAATGCTCCTTTACACCACTCTAGCAATGCAAAACAGATTTAAAGCAAGCATAAACATACACCCATTTAAAAAAAAATCCCACGATCAACTCAAAAGTACGCATAGGAATTGCCACATCTACAAAACTACGGCCCTAATGTGTACTATATTACTGCGCTTGATTTTCAAGAATCAAATACCTGAATTTGGAATTTGCACTGTATTTTCGTTTCTCTCATTAGCAAGTTCAATTCCCTTGGAAGGTACAAAACTGCTGAACCTTACAGCTAACTCGGCTCCAGTTTAGCTAACTGAAGCAGAAGAGACACCTGAGACCGAAATGCTTGATACTTCCTGAAAAAGAACAATCCACTGAACCAATCCACTCCTTTCTCACAGGACACTGAAAGAGCCACTCGATTGCAGCAAGTTTTGATCGTTACCCCTATGAGTCCAATTCCATCTCCTGACCCACAGGTAGAAACTCCAATTCCATTATCCGGCCCCTGCGCTGCCGAGTATGAATTGGGATGGCATAACATAAAGGATGATCGCTATTTCATTTCTGCAGCAGGGAAAAGAGGTCAGGGAATACAGAAGCAATAACGCTGGCCGACCATCAACGTTTCTTCCCCTGCATGAGAAGGGAAACTGCCCTGTTCCTGGAACGACATGGGGTAGCAGCAAGACAGAGGACACCCCGAGCTGACCCTGTGCCCGCAGCGGAGCAAAACAAGAAATGAAGTCGATGCCACATTGTGAAAAGAGCAGAATGTAACTGTGGTCACTAAAGGGTAATTATTGGCATCTACTCACCCTCTTCCTAGAAGCAAAAAACCTAAACAGATCCTGCTAGATAGTAAACTATCCATGAGCCAGCAATGTGCCCTTGTCGCCAAGAGGGCCAAAGGGATCCTGGGCTGCACAGGGAAGAGTGTGGCCAGTAGCTCAAAGGAGGTCATTCTCCCCCTCTGCTCTGCACTGGGGAGGCCACAACTGGAATATTGCGTCCAGTTCTGGGCTCCCCAGTTCAAGAGAGACAGGGAACTACTGGAGAGAGTCCAACGTAGGGCAACAAAGATGGTTAAGGGATTGGAGCATCTCCCTTATGAGGAAAGGCTGAGAGAGCTGGGGCTCTTTAGCCTGGAGAAGAGAAGGCTGAGGGGAGACCTTATCAATGCTTCCAAGTACCTAAAGGGTGGGTTGAAGGAAGATGGAGCCGGACTCTTTTCAGTGGTTCCCAGTGACAGGACGAGGGGCAACGGGCACAAGCTGGAACATGGGAAGTTCCATTCAAATAGGAGGAAGAACTTCTTTCCGGTGAGGGTGCCAGAGCCCTGGAACAGGCTGCCCAGGGAGGGTGTGGAGTCCCCTTCTCTGGAGATCTTCAAGACCCACCTGGATGCAGTCCTGAGTGATGTGCTCTGGGCAACACTGCTTTAGCAGGGGAGTTGGACTAGATGATCTCTAGAGGTCCCTTCCAACTCTGACAATTCCATGATTCCATGATACAAGTTTCCACCAGAAATTAAGACTTGAACTACCGCCTGCTGTTGCCATTATCATATTGCTTACAGATCACAGGCAGGATATAGCCAGACACCTGGGCAATGACAGAATTCCCATCCCTGTGTATTTTCATAGTCTGCAGACAAACAAAATGGAGAAAAACAGAAAAAAATAAAGATACCGGGAGAGAACTGTCTTTGAGCAAACACCCCAGATCAACACCAGAGGTATGACCAGGACTCGCATCCTGTCCCCCAGCCCAGCGCTCCACCACTTGGTGCTCACACATTCAGGTCTGAATGCTGCCTCCAAGCATGTGCTCACACTTCAAACTTTGTGTTTGTTCAGTAAATCCGGGCTTGCAGGCTGGTCTCGGCCCCAGTTTAATTCTTAGCACAGACCTAAAAAGCATTTCACCTAAAAAAGCGCATCGGAAACCATAAAAATTAGTGTCCTTGTTCTCATAATTTTCTCTTGGTGTTCCACCCCGGGCAAAGAAAATCATTTGGCTTTACAATGGACTCTGCTGTATGTCAAGTGTTATTAAGAGCTTCTTCATATTGTTTATCACAGGAATCTAACTCGATGTCTTCCTGACCACTCCTATGAATGTTTGTTTATTAAAAGGTACAAGTGCTACTACAGCCCTATAAGGACCACAGTGACAAGTTCCTTCTTTACAGTTACAGAATTAACAATACGAGACCAGAGTAGAGCGACAGCCGTTACCTTGTTTGATAGGAATCCACAGCTCCTATGCCATGCAATTAGGGATGCCGTCTTAATGTCATACAGCAAAATAAAGCTAAACCCACAGTGCCCATGGGGCTCAAGAGCAGCAAGTTATTTTAAGGTACTGTGTTAGTAGGTGCTATTCTCCAGTGCCTTGCCCTTACCCAGTCATTTTTACCGCGCAAAATCAGTGTACGCTGCACCTAATGCTACAATGCAGTGGTTTTTTTTAACTGGCACTTGTTAGGATTTGAAATTTTGCTGTGAAAACCTCCTTATGCAAACAGAAATCCCACACAGGGGGGGAAAAATGCACAGGTGAATCTCTAAGGAACTCCGTAGCCTTGGCAAACCACAACAGTACCACACCAATAGGGTTTGTATTATTTCTTTTCAGCAATTGATTTCAAAGTGCTTAAACTCAGAGCAGTATTATTACCTCCATTTCGTACCCGGTGATAAAGCAATGAAGTGAGGGATGAAGACTATTCAGAAATGGCAACCATAGCACCCACGAGTTTCTGACCAGTGCTGTAGCCCAGAGCCTATAAATAAAAACATCTGTAGCATCAGCGATAACAACTTTGGGACCTTTAAATACCAAGCATTCTTAAATAGCCCTCACAGTATTTCCTTCTTCTGAATCTAGATATTAGGCCTGCCTTAACTCCTCTTATTAAAGCACATTCCCACCCAGGCTTTTCCTGAAAGGCACAACAGGCTGCGGTTCCCACCTGGTACGGCGTCAAATACCTTTGCTCGCAGGATTCATTCCGCGTGATCCTTTCCTGATGAGCTTGTAATGTATTAAAGAAACACTTCCAACTCTCCATAAAAAGAGAGAGCAAGTTTCTCATAAAGTAAGAGCACATTATTTCACGAGCAAAAAAAAAAAGATACACAATTTAATCTCCAAAAATTAGCATAACTTTCCTATTATTCTAGAGACTGCTTGATTAAATTAGCCTATATCACTTTAAAAAGAATGAGATATGAATTCTAAAGAAAAAGAGCTTAAAATTGAAATTCAAAGAATAAAAACCTAACGGGGACCCATAAAAGTGAAAAAACCACAATATTGCCCATAACAACAAACATCATGTAATCCCATAACACAAGAGTACGTGTCACTCCATTCGGCAGCGGGAAGGAGTCACCGGGCTCGGGCTCTGCCCCACGGAGACTGCGTTCAGCCAGGAGCACAGGGGGGTGCGATTCCTTAATGAAGACTCACAGATTAACTAGAACATTCCAGCTTATTTTTCCTCCCCCATGGCTCTCTTGTTAATTGGACTTGGTGATTTAGGTGACCAGTCACTAAAGTCCCCCACTTTACGGGCGGGTGAAACGCGGGGAGCCTTACCCTGCTTCTCAAACTGCTGTACGGGTGAGGACGAGCAGGCGGGCTGCGGGGCTGAGCTAATATTTGCAACGAGGCCTTTCTCCAGCTAACGCCTGAAAAACACCTGATAGGGACTGACGGACAATAAAGGTAGAACCTAAGGCTGGTTTAGCAAGAGTTTTTGTTACTAATTCCAGGTAAATCTGCCTTATTTTGGGTACCGTACTGCTATGATTTCCTTACAGGGGTTGAAGTACAACAATACAACAATAATAATTACCAAGTTTACATAAACATGAATACATATGTAAATGCACTGAAGCACGTACCTGCTTAAGATATTAATAGAAAGTTTGCCTACCAAGTAGAGCATCGGTAACTATGAGAGAGCACAGTTTACGTTATGATGAGGGAATATCTTTCTGACCAGAACCCATACTCCACAGCAGGGTAACACAGAATCATAGAATTGACAGGGTAGGAAGGGACCTTTAAGATCATCTAGTCCAACCATCAACCTAACTCTGATAAAACCATCACTAAACCATGTCTCTAAGCTCTATGTCAACCCGGCTTTTAAATCCCTCCAGGGATGGTGCCTCAACCACTGCCCTGGGCAGCCCATTCCAATGTGCAATAACCCTTTCAGGGTAAAAATTTTCCCCAATATCCATCCTAAACCTCCCCTGGCACAACTTGAGGCCGTTTTCCTCTTGTCCCATCACCTCTGACTTGGAAGAAGAGACCGACCCCCCCCCCGGCTACACCCTCCTTTCAGGGAGTTGGAGAGAGCGAGAAGGTCTCCCCTCAGCCTCCTTTTCTCCAGGCTGAACACCCCCAGCTCCCTCAGCTGCTCCTCATAAGACTTGTGCTCCAGACCCCTCACCAGCTCCGGTGCCCTTTTACAGACACGGAGACAACGCTGAGAATATCAACAGAGACTCATAGAATCATAGAACTGTCTGGGTTGGCAGGGACCTTTAAGATCATCTAGTCCAACCATCAACCCAACTCTGACAAAAAGAAAAAAAAAAACAACAAAAAACCCCCAAACATTTCCACATCACTAAACCACGTCTCTAAGCACTATGTCAACCCGGCTTTTAAATCCCTCCAGGGATGGCGACCCCACCACTGCCCTGGGCAGCCCATTCCAAGGCTTAATAACCCTCTCAGTGTCAAAATTGTCCCTAATATCCATCCTAAACCTCCCCTGGCGCAACTTGAGGCCGTTTCCTCTTGTCCCATGGCCTGTTCCTTGGGAGAAGAGACCGACCCCCCCTGGCTACACCCTCCTTTCAGGGAGTTGGAGAGAGCGAGAAGGTCTCCCCTCAGCCTCCTTTTCTCCAGGCCGAACATCCCCAGCTCCCTCAGCCGCTCCTCACAAGACTTGTGCTCCAGACCCCTCACCAGCTCCGGTGCCCTTCTCTGGACCCGCTCCAGCCCCTCAAGGTCTTTTTTTGTGGTGAGGGGCCCAAAACTGGACACAGCCCTCGAGGTGGGGCCTCCCCAGTGCCCAGTACAGGAGAACGATCACCTCCCAAGTCCTACTCACCACGCTGTTCCTGATACAGGCCAGGATGCTGTTGGCGTCATCAGGCCAATAATTCCCTTTGAAAGAAGGAGCAGAGTAGCTCAGGCTCGGCTCTGTCTCGTGAAGCCCACACTATATGGTGCAAATACACCTAGAGGAGAACTGATCTGGAGGGGCACCAGGAGAGGAGCAGCAATATTTCCTTCACTTTAAACCATACTAACACGTTCCCTGCCCTGCAATAACCCCAACTGCCTTTCTCAGCCCGAGCAAAGTTCACAGCCCACCGATGGAAACACCGATCCCTCTGATCCCTGATGTTAGTTTTGGTAATGGAGAGAAAAGATTTCATTGAAACCATATTCCAATTAGGAACTGTGGTTATCTGAACATAAAAGATCCAGTAATTTTTGCTGATGCGATCATTACTGCAGAGACTTAATTGGCCAGAACTGTCAATGGCAATTAAATGCTTACAGTCGGGGCTCTCAGAGGCTCAGTGACTTACTGCGTGTGTTTTAAAGCATCCCATTTGTTCAGTCACACTAGATGACTGCGATAGTGCTTGGAAACCTGAATTTTATTCTATGGTAACAGTTAAAACACACAACAAGCAAATCTTGTGTAATTGGTACCTATATAGGTTGCAATCAATTGTCTTATCTTTATATAGAGAAACAATGCTTTCTGTCGGGTTTTTTTTTTTCACTTCTCACTAGGGGAGGTTATCCTGATGGAGACTGCAATTAGAACGGCAGTGAACCATTGGAGATTTGAAAGGTTGAAAACATTATCCTTCTGGGGGATGCTTCATTTTGAGGGCTTTTTGGCTGGTGGCCAAGCCTGAGCTGCTTTTGAGTTCAACTGGGTGATTTAACCTCAAAAGTTTTACGAAAAGGAACTACCAACCTAAAACCTGGAGAGTCACAAGGGTGGGACAGATGACTCAATAAATAGCTCAGAAGTTTGCTGTAAAAAGTTGTCTCAAGAATCCTTCCTAGCATCGTAAGGTCAACATTAGTTTGAGAAACACCACATGACATCTATTTCTTCCCTATTATTTAGTTATCTCTAACATAACGGCCCAGCCAAACGCAGGTCAGGCTATGGCATTAGATATAATCCAAACACAGGGACGGAGATTCCCTTCAGGAGAACATCACACATGATGGTTTAAAAAGCGGGATCAGATGCAGTGGGCATGATTACCAAGCTCAATTAGTAGTCACGGCAGAAGTCTCCCTGTGATACATGAAGGACAACAGCACAGAAAACAACCCCCTGAAAAAAGGTCTATGAGATGTGGCTTCTCCTTCCAGTCCTACCATCGACTTCCCATGCAACTTTCAGCGCCCCCAAATATCCACCTACCTATCTAGCACACAGAGGTCTTCATTTCATCTAAATTAAAAATCCCTTCTTCATCTGAATTGGTGCCAGCCTAAATTCAAGACAGCCAATCTGTTCTGGGGAGGGGAGCTCACAAAAGGTACATGCTATTGCTGGATTGTCCCTTCCACTGATGCAGCCAGCAGCCAGCAGAACCCCAAGCCATGATTCACCCAGCTTACCCAATTATTTTGTATGACATTAGAGAATGGATAGATTTAGGGGTGTCAATTCAGAGAGACATTTTTCCCCACATAGGGTACACATTCTTCCACAGATTACAACTTCTGAATATTAGTGATCACAAAAGGGCACATATACTTCCACCTTACCTTCAGCAGAGACAGAGTCTCCTTGGAGGCCTGGAAAAATTTATTCTACAGAAGCAGGATTCTTTTTTGAGATTGTTTTCTAAATCAAGGGCTTGTCTATCACAGGAGGTCTCTGATAAATTGAAATTTGTGTCACGGTGTTTGATACCTTACCACTGGATGAGAACCAAATCATACCGATACCTCTGTGCTCACTACACTGTCTTATCTATATCCTTACTTTTTAACACCGTTTTATTCTATTATAAGCCACCGTACAAGAAAATATATCATTAGTGTAAGAACTGGCTTCATGAGAAAAGAGAAAAAAAATAAATAGAAGGGGGAGATGCATCCAAAGATATGTAAAAGAAAATAAAACAACTGTATAAATCACTACAAAACCAGGTACATTTATTCTAGTCTGGAAGAAAGCTGCACTTCATAAAAAGTGACACCGTCACCTAAAGTCTACAAAAGGGAGATAGAAAAAAGAATCTGGATGCTAAATTTGCCCTTTATTTAGATTCTGGAAATTGTAACATCATAAATTTGGAGTAAATCAGTCAACTTCAGTCCTTCAGACTAGAGGCATTCTGTATTGTAGATCCTACGTTAGATACTAAGAATTCGGATGCTAAATTTGTCCTTCATTTAAAGCCTGAAGATTATAACTTCATAAATTTGAACTTCATAAAAATGAATCAGACAACTTTGGTCCCTTACGCTCCAGGCATTCTGTATTATAGATCGTACGTTAGATACTAAATGTTAATATTAAGATGTGTTCCTCTAGGAGCAGGCTTTTTGTGCAGTCTTCATTATTTTGCACAGTCAGACAAGGAGCTCGGGAAAGGCAGCAGGACTGGGTTCTTCACTGATATTTCTACTTCAGGCCAGAGCAACAACAGGAAAGCGAAAAACTAAAGCAGCCTGACCCTCAGGTACCGAGCACTTGAATTGGAAAAATATTTTTAGAAAATCCTCTGGAAAGCGCAGTGCAGAAAGAATAAGGAGGAGGAAAAAGATGAATACCAAAATTTGTTTCAAATGTGACTGAAAGCACGGGCAAACATCTTGGGGGGGGTGGAATTCAACCACTTGCATAATTAAGTCATTTCAATTTTTGTTGAAGTGTTTTTTCCTTTTCTGTCCCCTCTCGGGGTTTTAAGTGTGGGAAGGGGTTTTTGTGTTGGGGTTTCTTTTTCTAAAAAACCCAAAGGAATAAAAAGTTATATATTGGAAACAGAAGGGGATCCAACACCTGGACAAGAAAATGAAGTCCTTTGATTTGTCATTTCAGTCACTAACCCGCAGAAGCCACTATTTACTCTCAGTTGCTCCTACAGCTTCATTCATTTCCAATGAATTAAAGATGCATTACCTTACTGAGAATCTGGTCATAAAAATATATGTGTGTGCAGTCTTATAATTGAAAAACAGCTACCTTTAGCAAGAAAATATTTGACTAACAAATCCCATTCCTTACTGAGACTGCTTCTTATAAGAACACAACCGCTGCTTGCACAGCAGGCTAACACGGAGCATCTCGGCATCATGTCCTCTGATACAACTGGATGCATTTAAGCCATACTGTTAAAACATGTATTTTTTAAAAAGTGATGGAACATCTTCATGCAGAGGTACACATGACACCAGAGCCTGCTCTAAGAGCTCCTCTGTTCAAAACTCCTGCAGTGAGGATGGATTCAAACCCAAGCCTCATGCCTTGGAGGTAACAGATCCCTCACCTACTGGGTTAACAGGAGAAAATTCTCCTCCTCGTTTGCTGTGTAGAGAAATACACGCACCTGAGCCAAAACTAATACACGTGACCTGGACTTTCAAGTAGTTTCTTCGTGGACTCATTTTGAATTTTTCAGAAAATATTTTGTATAACCACAAAAACCTGCCAGATAAATATCAGATCCTGCTGCTCCGCAGGCATCACTAACACCCCTGCACACGCAGCCTGGGTCCCTTCCCAGGCCACCGCTCTGAGTCTGAACGACAGAGTCCCTGCTTACAATCTCCAAGGTGTTGAGGAATGATTTTAAGTCATAATCCAGCTGCCTTAATTAAAAACTAATCCACTGTATTTATTGCAAGCTAAGTCCTTTTTCCACAGAGGAAAACAACGAAGATTATAAACCACCCACTTTATGGTACTTCAAGAACAAAGCCTAAGAACCACGGAGTACAGCTTCATCAACAGGTTCTCCTGCACTGTTCCCATGCAGGATGGGTCTCACACCCCGCGTTGGTCTCGGCGTAGACTTAGAACCAGTTTCTCACAATTAGTCATGTCCGTGATGTAGAATTTTGCAGAAGATAAAAGGAAGGAAGCCCAAAAAGTAAGGTCTGCTGCAAAGGGGGAAATGAAAGGTCCCTTCCAACCTGGACAATTCTATGATTCTATGATCTCAGAAGTGGTCCTAACATTAACTAAACCACTACAACTCCCACTCCGTGGAGTATGACGCTGCAGCAAATCAAACTAGTGCTGTAAAAAAATGCCACAGTGCTTCTAAATGTTAAAAATGAGAAGACACGCACATTTGTGGGAGCGGATGAGGTAACCAGAGCGCGCAGGGCAGATCCATGCCTGCAGTTTCACACCTGTGGAGGCTGCAGCCACAGCTCCTCTAAAGTGACAAATAGCTTGGGATGTCAAGACTGGGAAAGTAAGCAAGTTTTAGACAGAAGAAAGAAAAATCAGACCTCTCTAAAAGACGTGTGAATTTGGGCAAGCAATAAATGGAGGCATCTTAAGTAAACTGTCATTTCTGGAAACACTCATCTCTTCTGAACTTATTCCTTGGCAGGAATCTGCCTTTCTTGTTCAGATCTTACATAAAGCAATTGCATTGTTTGCAAATTCAAACATCCAAAAGTCTTTTGCCTCATCACTTATAAGCGAGGTTTGTACTGAGACCCCGATTTGAACTTTGAGGGGTGAAAAAACATGACCCACAGGAGTAAATGCAGTGAAGGACAAACTGCAGAACAGAGCAGAGCTAACAGGATGCAACTTTGTAGTGCCTATGGATTTTTTGGAGCAAAATGGATGGAAAGAGATAGGTGATGCTAAACCTCCCAGTCAGTCAGGGAACAAATCACAAAATCATCATGGTTGGAAAGGACCTCCGAGATCACCGAGTCCAACCATACACACACAAAAGACCCCCCACAATCTTGGGCACTAGAGCATGCCCTGAAGTGCCACAACTACACGCTTCTTAAATCCCTCCAGGGATGGCGACTCCACCACCTCCCTGGGCAGGCTGTTCCAGTGCCTGACCACCCTCTCAGTAAAGCCATTCTTCCTGATATCTAATCTAAACCTCCCCTGCCCCAACTTCAGACCATTTCCTCTGCTCCTGTCGTTATTCCCTTGGGAGAAGAGGCCAACACCCACCTCTCTACACCCTCCTTTCAGGGAGTTGTAGAGGGCAATGAGGTCTCCCCTCAGCCTCCTCTTCTCCAAACTGAACGTGCCCAGTTCCCTCAGCCTCTCCTCGTGTGACTTGTTCTCCAGACCCCTCACCAGCAGTGCAGTAAAGTATGGAAAGAAGATGAGAGATGTACTTCACATTTTGTGAACTGATTTTCTAGAGGTCAGAGAGAAATTAATTAGGCCCACAAGGGAAAAAGCATCCATACAGCCATTAATGAAAACACTGCATT
This sequence comes from Numenius arquata, assembly GCF_964106895.1. Classification (NCBI taxonomy): domain Eukaryota; kingdom Metazoa; phylum Chordata; class Aves; order Charadriiformes; family Scolopacidae; genus Numenius; species Numenius arquata. Next base: position 4,045,012 of record NC_133601.1, on the reverse strand, counting down.
TGGACAGGTTGCCCAAATAGTATTCGCAGGATTTTCAGATACATAAATATATAAACTCTTCTTTGTGCCCTTCTTTGTGGTCTTGAAAATTGTGCTCAAAATGAGGCCGAAGGGACCACGCTAAACTCAAAACACTATTGCACTAGACAATGCTGTCAAAAAAAAAAAATTAACTGTGCGGAAAAGCTTATAACAGAAAATAGAAAACGAAATAGAAATATTAGGAGATACAAAAGGCATAAAGTTTCTCAGTTTAAGTAATCTGGAAGAGAATTCAGACAAACAATCCCCTGCCCAAATCACTACAAGCTGGATGCGCTAATCCTACATTTTCAACCACCAATCTGGCGATGCGAGTTTACTCCCCAAATAAGAAAAACTTCTTGAAGATCAGATGTTAAAAAGCACAAAATAGAATACATTCACATTGCCTTACAAACTATTTTCGCCCAAATGTTTCATTTTTCTACTATGACAGCAGATAATAGTGGTGAAATGCTCACTGAATTTGTAAACCAGGTGACTATAATGTGGCATAAATATGTTCATTATGCAAATCTGATTGCTTAAATCTTCAGATGTAGCTCATTTATTTGTATGAGATGGAAGATACTCAGTTCTTTGCCTTTCCTTAGCTAATTCACTAAAAAGTCTTTCTAGATAATTGTTCATATTCCACCAAAATCTATTCACATTTCAGTAAAAGTAAGAGAAAGCACCTTACCCTGCAAAACAGTTCTGGTAAGGGAAGAAAAAAGTTACCCGGGGTCTGAGCTTGAATTTCCATTCCTAATTCAGTGTGACGGGTTGCAATGATAAGAAAAATATAAATGCCTCATTTTTGAAGCATTCAAAGACCTTTCAATTTAATTCTTTGAATACCATTGATGTTGCGTAGAAAGGCACTCAATTGCTCCTGGAGATTGGAGGGTAGATACCAAACAATGCCAGGTCGTAAGAATGAGAAAACAGGAGGACTGAGAAGGGTGAGCTTAGAAAACACTTCCTTAGAGGCAAAACGAAGGTGGAAAATCAGTCCCTCGCCACAATATTCCACAACAAGACTTGCGTAACATTCATCCTCTTGTATTTGTGGTGGAGCTGCCTTCCCTTCTCTGAAGTGAACATCTTTTTCTTTTCCTCCAAAATCATAACATCCCTATTGAAGCCACTGGTGCCTTTTCCACGTGAGGCTACAAAAGGCAATGAATGTCCTGAGCAAAACTTGGATCCTCCCGTAAAAGTTCTCACCCTACGGCTGCGTACACAAGGCCTCTGCTCTCTACACTTTTCCTCTTCTGAGGCGATGTGATTTCACTGCTGTGCAGTGGAAATGGATGTGTTCGTGACGCAGCTCCTATAAGCCATAAATATATTGTTGTTCTTCCCTCTGTGCTGAGCATCGGTGCTGAGTCTGTGAAATCAGTGTCGCTGGCTGTGAATGAAGCATGAAATGAAAAACCCTTGTCCATTCCACAGAGAGAATACAGACAGTGCAGTATCATTTATTACACTGTGATAAAGACTGTGTGCTGTACAAACAAAGCAGCTGCTGGTACTTTGAAATTCTCTCCCACTTTTCATTTTCACTCACTACATTATGCCCTTTGTACCTTCACTAGTTCAAAGAACTAGTGGTGTCCACCAGGGGCCAATACTTGGTCCAGTTTCGTTCAACATACTCATCAATGACCTGGACGAGGGGAAAGAGTGTATCCTCAGCAAGTTCGCTGATGATACCAAACTGGGAAGGGTGGCTGACACTCCAGAGGGCTGTGCCGCCATCCAGCGTGACCCGGACAGGCTGGAGAGATGGGCAGAGAAGAACCTCATGAGGTTCAACAAAGGCAAGTGTAGGGTCCTGCACCTGGGGAGGAAGAACCCCAGGCACCAATATAGGTTAGGGATGGACCTGCTGGAAAGCACTACTGAGGAGAAGGATCTGGGGGTCCTGTTGGATAGTAAACTATCCATGAGCCAGCAATGTGCCCTTGTCGCCAAGGGGGCCAAAGGGATCCTGGGCTGCATAGGGAAGAGTGTGACCAGTAGCTCAAGGGAGGTCATTCTCCCCCTCTACTCTGCACTGGTGAGGCCACAACTGGAATACTGCGTCCAGTTCTGGGCTCCCCAGTTCAAGAGAGACAGGGAACTACTGGAGAGAGTCCAACATAGGGCAACAAAGATGATTAAGGGATTGGAGCATCTCCCTTATGAGGAAAGGCTGAGAGAGCTGGGGCTCTTTAGCCTGGAGAAGAGAAGGCTGAGGGGAGACCTTATCTATGTTTACAAGTACCTAAAGGGCGGTTTGAGGGAGGATGGAGCCAGACTCTTTTCAGTGATTCCCAGTGACAGGACGAGGGGCAACGGGCACAAGCTGGAACATGGGAAGTTCCATTCAAAGAGGAGGAAGAACTTCTTTCCGGTGAGGGTGCCAGAGCCCTGGAACAGGCTGCCCAGGGAGGTCATGGAGTCCCCTTCTCTGGAGATCTTCAAGACCCACCTGGTTGCACTCCTGAGTGATGTGCTCTGGGCAACTCTGCTTTAGCAGGGGAGTTGGACTAGATGATCTCTAGAGGTCCCTTCCAACTCTGACAATTCCGTGATTCCGTGAATCAGTCGAGAAGGATAGATCCAGTTCCATCAACCAACTCTCTCGTAAATACAATGGGGCCTGCTTCACGTCAGGGACTAAAGCTTCAGCACAGACTGGAAACCTGACTTTCTCAGCCCAACACTCCAGGTACCTCTTTGAAAATAACCATATGAAATTAAGCCTGTTTAACAAGCAAGAAAATACACTGCATCCATTGCTGGAGATAAAGAAGCTTTTTGTATGAGCCCTGAGAGCTTACAATGTATATTAGATGATATTCAGAGCGAAGCTAACATGAGAGCAGAAGGCAAGAAGAGCTGCATCAATAATCATAGGCAAACTTAAATGAAAAATATATTTGTGCTGGCAGTTGCGCTGCAGTCAGTGGAGACACACTTGTTCCCATGTACAGCTCAAGGAGGCGGCTTGGTGTTTCGCAGCGGGGCCTCTTGACAGAGAGAAATTCAAATTAAAAAGTAAAGCTGGGTAGTACTGGGCTTTTCCTCCTCTACATCCCATGCAAGCAACTGTCTGACAGAGGCAGAACTCTTTCCATCCTATCTCAGCGCTTATGGCTTCTTAAACATAACACGGCATTGCAACCACCTTTCTTTTCGTTACACCACTCCTCTGGAAAATGTCCTTGCCAGGAATTAGAAATGAAGTACATCAGCACTAATATTAAAAGGTCACTACACAGGCAGAGAAGGGGCTGCAGGAATCTCAGTATGAAGGGGAACGCAGCGATGGCAGCAGCGGTAAGAGACGGGATTATTCTCTGTCACCCAACAGGAACCGCTCTTGGCCTGAAGGTCCTACATGGAAATCCGAGGTTGTGGAGGGGCGTTATCGATCAGCAAATGCTGAATTATACAGGGGTCGGGCTAAACAGAGATGGAAGTGATGCTTAAAAAAAAAATAAATTAAAAGTATTTTTTTTAAACTTGAATTTCTTACCGGAAATCTGAAGGTTGGTTGGGATTTGGGGGATTACTTTTGGCACTGTTTCGTTGTGAGATCTGGTCCGCATTCCACCTTCCTCTCCTTTTTGCGGTGGCAAAAGCAGCTAAAAACCTGAAAACCCCAAAACCCAGAAAAAAAAAAAAAAAAAAAGCTTTAAATTTGGGGTAAAAGACTTGATACGCCATCACAATACATCTAATCATATCCATTTCAAAAGCTGGATCTCGGCTCCTACCCCAGTTTCCCTGTGAATATGCTCTTTCTTGTCAGCTTGTTGCATCAGGGCCGGAACAGCAGTAACCGGCTGTGTACTTAGCAGAGAAATACAAGAACAGGATGTCAGGCTCTATTAAAATCCACGTTGTAAAACAGGGCAACATTAATTATTTTTTTTTTGGTGATAAAATAATCATATCTGGAGTTTTGTTCTGTGTGAGGAGGCATGTGTTAGACAGTGTTGTCTCGGTGTTAATTGCCCAGAAGTGAAAAGACTGACAGCGCGATGGTTCTGTGAAGTGATGCTGCTCCTGGACTGTGTGTGTGCCACAGAATTATTAAAATAGGAAGGGAAGTGTGGCTTGTTTTTTCTCTTAGTTCTATCCATCAGAAAACTCACAAAACCAAATCCTTGCTAAAAATCTGCTTTTTCACAACCTTTTTGTATTTATTTATGGATTATATCTACCCTACAAACACTTCTATTGGGTGCGTGTACAATTAAGTCAGAAGCGTGAGAGCAGCGAGTGCAGGTAAAGCGATGACAGCGCTATGGTGGTGTCACTGGGTTTCCAACACTTGGAGTGTAGTGACAGGACGAGGGGGAATGGTTTTAACCTGAAAGAGGGGAGATGGAGCTGAAATGTGGGGAAGAAGTTCTTTGCTGTGAGGGTGGTGAGAGCCTGGCCCAGGTTGCCCAGAGAAGCTGTGGCTGCCCCATCCCTGGAGGGGTTCAAGGCCAGGTTGGAGGGGGCTTGGAGCAACCTGGTCTGGTGGGAGGTGTCCCTGCCCAGGTGGCACTGGATAAGCTTTAAGGTCCCTTCCAACCCAAACCATTCTATGATTCTACAATCAATTCAGGTTCCTGAGGGTCTGAGAAAAATGTCATAACCTCCACTGAACTCTGTGCTCAGGGCTGGATCAGCCATTGCACACAGGCTGCCCACATCCAGGTGTTCTAGGATCTATCCCATTTAAACACCAGCATTTTTAAAGAGCATTTTATTCAGCAGAAGCAGCTTAATCTGTCAGACAGGTGGCCTCGGGACATCTTCTGAAAGCACAGAGACCACATCGTGCCACATTCTGCACACAGCTGTTTAACAGACAGTCCCTGCCCTAAAAGCTCACAATCCACATATCAAATAGAGGCAAAGAGACGGAAACAGGATGGTGCCTGGGTCAGAAGGAAAAACGGCAGCAGGAATAGCACTGCTCGAGTGTCACTGCTCCTCAGCTCTTCCTTTCTGCCATTCTTCACCTATTTAAGCTCATGAAATGTTAAGAGAAAGAACAGCTTCCCTTTAAGTCTCAGCCTGTACAGGAGGGTCTCAGGAATTCATTAGGTCCTTTAGGAGATGCCATACTGCACTCGTGTTTATGCATTTATATAAACATATACACACTTCTCTGTTTATTTGAATCCCAATCTTCATTCCAGCCCCTTCTGGAAGGTGTTTTTTCCCAGTAGCTGGGGACCTATGGAATCTACACATGAAATCACGCGTCAAGCACACGTATCCTCAGTCCTGCCTTGTCTCCTCAGCCTGCTGGTATTTTGAATACTTTATATTCAAAGTAAGATCCTGATCCTGCCATCCTCAGACAAGCAAAGATCTCCAGGGAGCAACCACAGGATCAAAACCATAATGTGATACATGCCCCTTGGTCTTTATTTATTATTAACTGCTCAGCAGAATGGCTGGAATTCGGGCTGACAATAAGAAGCCAAACTCCCTCTTTCATCCAGGAATTTACTATCTCATGTTTCAAAATGCTTGCTATTATTAGAATATGCAGTGCTGCATCCATGCAGAAAGGAGAGAGAATTGTGCTGCATCTGGTTAGAATTCTGCACAGCCTGCATTCGGTGATAAAAATTAAGCTAATTCATATACATAAACGAGTTTAAAAAAATAAATCTACTGCATCCTCAGTATTTTAATATCCTGGAGAATTCCCTGGGAGGTCATGATTTTTCACCCAAGTAACTACTACTTCTTTAGGCTAAAACAAAGATTGTATGACATTTTAAAATAGAATTAATACACATATAGAGGGCAGAAGGTCATGAGTGAGTCTACGCTTAATTGTTAGAAGAAATCTACTGTCTCGGCACAAGTGAATGGAACAAAACCAAGGACTTAATGGTCAGATTTAGAAATGTTATTATTGCTGTCACTGAATGCATCATCAACTTTAGAATATTTGCATAACTGAGTTGAAAAAATTTTAAATCTAGCAAAAAAATTAGTATCTACTTGTTATTTTTATCCCTGCTCCCCAATTACTATTTGTGTGCTTATCTAGACACAAAGCCCCTAGAGATTACATCAGGAAATACAGAGATTATTCGATAACCTAACTTCATGGTATTTAATTCCCAGAAGAGAAAATGATTCTCCAGCACTAATAATATAACAAAAAACTTTTTAATATGTTTTTCATCTGCACAAATCATCACCCTGTTTTTTGTTCATTATGTGAGAATCACACCGAACATACTTCCAGGATGGATGGCAAAAAGCCAGGGCCATGGAAAATTTGTCTACAGTTCTCTTTCACATCCATAGCTTTTTAAGGTGACTTTATATGGTAATGGAAAGCAGATTTTTGGAGCCTGAAAGGGAAAGTTTAAAAGGCAAAGAATCAACTGATGCTGAGCAGAGAGATAATTAAGACTTGTTATGTGCATTTCGGGGGGTTTTGGGCCAGCACTAAGTACAACACACAGTGCCTGGAGCGGGGACTTGGTGCTAGAGATCAAGACATGGTGAACCCCAGTCTCTCCAGTACAAACCTTCGGCACCGTGCTGGGCAAGGAGGAAAGATTCTCCATTTCTTAGCAGTAAGATGCAGCCAGTAGTCCCTTCCAGTGAGGCAGGGAGGGAAGAGTGTTTAAACCTTCAAAGTATTCAATTCAGTGGCAATAGAGTATAAAACAGGCCAGTGAATCCCAGTGCTGGGTGACCAGATCTTCCAGTGGGTGCAGACGACGTGCAGTTCCACTGGCCTTCGTAGAAATACATGAGTCTGTGCCAAGGGAGGATAATACAGACCATGAACCTTTAGAAAGTTTCTTATCACCTCTCCAAGAGCAGACCTCTTTTCATCCCAGCAGGTTTGTTGGTCCTGCATTTCACATAAATAAGGACCTCTGGCAATGATTTTATGCTTGTCAGGTTCTATATTCTGTATAGAGATGTCAAGTACTGTTTTAACTCAACTCGGAAGCAACTTCAAATGCCTGCTGTCAGCAAAAGTTGGGACCAAACAAACTTTAAAACAAATCAAAATAAGAAAAGAGAAGGGAGCTCCATTCAAGACGATCCTACTGTCATTCCTATTACTAGTTCTTATCAAATTAAGGAAATCAGCAAAGGGAAACCTCATCTATAGGTACTGTGTATGTACATAAGCTTAATAGTACGAGATGCCAATGTCTTACAGAACTTATATTTTCACTGCCACCTGCAGCCATCTAATTCCAGGCTCAAATCCTCCAAAACTCTGCTTTCCTGACCCTCTCAGCAGGACTCTGAAACTCTTAAAAATGCTGAGCAGTTATGCTCATGATGATGCAAAACAAATCCATTCTCATAAAGCCATCTCCTATCCCAGTTAGAATTAGAAAATTCAGAGAGATGTGGGCAGTGCTATTTATGAATTTGGAAACCTTTTCCGTGCGAATTTGTAACAGGTACTAAACCATGTTCAAACCATAATTTTGGTGAAAATTCCAAAAATTATTATTCTTGGAATACATAGGGGAAAAAAAGCACAGAACATCATCACCTGCTAAATGCAAGGTGCAACTTCCAAATGCTCGACTCCATTTTCAAAATGGAAAACCCCAAGCACCTTCCCTCCTCTTTGTTTTTTCACCAGCCGGAAACCTTGATTATATTTCTCCTTTTTTTGTATTGCCCTGGAGAGAAACTCACACCAAACATGTGAACTGAGTTGGTATTTGGAGGTCTTTGACAAAGCCTTGTCAAAGGAAGAAAACCAAATTTATCTTGATCTTGGGGTGCACCTTTAAAAAGAATTAATAGTCTAAGATGCTGAAATGAGTCAGGGAAATATGTGCTGTCTCCTTTATTTTCTAGAAAAATATTAGGCAGGAGATACCTCACTTAGGACAATAAACTGCTCATTTTGAGAAGTTGAGCTATAGCTACAGATGAATAATGACCAAGAACAGCTTTGCCTCCTTGTGCCACAGCAACCACCCCAGGATAGAAAGCGGTGAAATTGAAAGCTTTAATTCAAATAATAGAACACATTTACCATTTCTACCACAGATCTATGCATACTGAAGAAGTCCTATGCCTTACACAGAAGCAATACGATCACGGTAAAAATAGGTGAAAACGCTGCTAGTTTGTGGCTGAGAAAGGAACGGGGAAAAGTGGAGCATCCTCATGCCATCCAGCAGCCGTCAAACACAGCTCTACTTATTTTTGTGCTCTAATCTGGGACGTGTTCGTCTCCAAAGTCAGTCCAGGGGATCTGGACCACCCTCCTCCAGACCCATTCATTTTCCAGGCTGTAAGTGCTCATTTTTAATAACATCAGCCCTTCCAGCTTCGCTGACCCAGTTCGGGAGGGTGGGTACCTGCACAGCTCAGTTTTGAAAGTTCAGTCTTTGCTATTTAATATCCGAGCTAAAGCCTCTGCCATAAAATGACTACTACATATATAGATGCACCTACATATCTTGTATTTTCCTCTCTTTTTGCCTATTAAGAACATAATTCATACCTAGCACTGCATGTAATAACCTTGCAGCACTGAAGGAGTTTATTTATATGTAACTCTACATTCTCGGACCTGAAATATCTCTGGAAGAGATGAACAGCTCTATCCTTTAAGAATTCCTGCAATTCCATAACTGAAGCACAGCAAATAACACCGAATTATTGAGAGAAACTTATCCTTGTTGCCAGACAAAGAGTTAAAAGTCTGTTATTTGGGCTGCTCCATATGCATCGCATGCCCTCTCTGAATAGGATTACGCTCAAATTCCCCACACTGGTAATTATTATATGTAAATACCCAAAGTCGATTTGCCAACTGCATGGTTGTGTTTGACATCTGCATATTTCTCCCATCCACCGTAACTCCGCGCACAGACAGCTGCCGGCTTGTATAAATCTGCCATTTGACTTTATGAATCTCCCGAGTTGTAGTGTAAGCAGGTCAGGTTTTGGGTAAAAAAAATTTGGAATTAATGAGACCCAACAGCGTGGGTATTTCCGGATGAAGAGGCAGAGGCTGGGGCAGGCTGAAGGAGGTGGGCATTTTGTTTACTTGCAGAGATGATGAGCAGTAAAACCCTAATGGTTAAGACAGGGCAAGTCCAGCACTACTGCAATTAAAGCTAAAGGCTTTAAAATATAAGCTTTAAAAAAAAAAAATAAATAAAAGGATAGATGCATTTAAAATTCATCTCCACCACTTGACTCTTGTCAAAGCTGTGAGTGTGCTGAAGAGGCCACGGTTGTTTTGCAGTTATTAAGGAATGGAACTGGAGGCCACAGGTGAGGGCTTTGCAACCGGCATATCTTTTCCAAAGGCAAAATCACAAACATTAGAGACCCATTAAAAACAGAAACTTTGAATTGTTTCAGAAATAAGTGTCAGTAACTACTTCATTTTGTCTTGAAAAATGTAACCTATTTTTTCGATCCATAATTTAAAGAAAGAATTGCAAATATGAAAACAGAAAAAATATTTTAACAAAATGCATTCAATATTTCAGATATTTCTTTTCCTTACATTTTGCTAAGAAATCATTTCACATAAAGTTTTGGCAGGGAGTTTTCACTTAGCTCTAGAGAGATGCTTCCTTTATCACAGATCTTTCAATAAACGCAATAAAATTTGACATGCCCTAAAAGATCTACTCTAAATTTTGGAGACATGGGGTAAAGAAAGCAAAAGGGGCCCCGGCAGAGAACGCTTCTCAGCTTGTGTTAAAGTAGTTATTGCAAGGATTGCATAGAGAAAAACTGTGTTACTCCGATGCTGAACAACAGGATTATGGTAGAAAATAAAATGAATCAAGGACTGTTACTGATCGTACAATTCATTGAAATGGAAGGCACTGGAAGATTACTTTCACTTTCTGAAAATTACCGGCTATAAACAAATATCTTAAACAGTGATCTCAGAAGCGCAAAGGTGTCTAAACTTTTTTTATGCATGAAGGTAAGAGGAGTGAGAGAAATAAAAAAAAAAAGGGGGGGAGGGCAATAAAAAAAAAAGGGGTGAAATATGACACCCTAGTCCCTGAAGAAATTTCAACCCACAGGATACTCTTGCTGCCATGAATAAAGGAGGCGACAAGGTCTAAGACAAGGTTTCAAAAGCAGGAGGAAGAGAAAGTGGAAAAGAAGAGATTTATAAGTTTCATCCCAACAGCAAGTAGGATTCTGTTTGCCAAGGTTAGCTGACACAAGCACAAAAATGTAATAGCTATAAATTTGTCTCCAACAAGATCTATTGTCACTTTGAGATGATGGAACCTGTTTTATCATCTGACTTTTAAAATATATACACAGAGCAAGACATGCTATTAACTTATAAAATAATACTGGGTTTGAAATGTTAAGAGGATACACATACCCAGTATGTCTAACTTAAAGTGGAAATAAAATGAGTATATGGTTAACCACTTTCCCAATGAAACCTCACTTTCTATAGCAAGTGTGCATGAAAGACTTCAGGCCATCTTATTCATGTGAATAATCCTACATAAATCAGCATATAAAAAAGAAAAGACAAAAATGCCTTCATGAAACACTAGTTCTACTGGAAGCACAAAACTGAAACCGCTATATGAGCGGAACCTTCCTACCAAAATACCTTTTCTTAGGACAAAATGATGGATAAAAGAGGATGGTAGACAAACTTATATCAGTTTAAATAATCATCAGAATTCCTTTAGCTAGATAAAAGTAAGTGGTGGCTGTAACAAGCTGAAAGCTTCTTGTAGGGGCTTGTTCAAGCGGCATTAGTTGACCACTTTTGGTGTTGCAGTCACTAATGAAGCTTGAGTGATATTCCTTGTTTCCAAATTCACCAGGACAAGCAGAGGGAATAACTGCTGCTCCTTTTCCATCGCTATGAAGCACAGTGCAGCTACACAATCCCACACAGACCCCCCCAGCCACACATGTATGTCCCCCATTTAGACCAACCCTGTCCCCGCTGATCATTCTTTTTCTTTTTCTCCTACTAATGTTGTAGAGAGAGAAAGAGAGACGGGGGGAAAGCCCAAGCCTGAGAGGAGCAATGATTTATTGTCACTTGAAGTAGTCCCCAGTTCTGGGCGACAAATGCTTATGAGACCTGCACAACTGAGTCTAGACAGCAGACTTCCAGCAAATATCCTACAAGATATTAAAATAAAAAAGGTGAATATTTTTCTATTAGAAGTTGGACAGAAGAATTCTCTAGAGCTCAACATACTTCTGGAATTCTCAGGTCATCCCGAAGAAATGAGGACCTTTGCACATGACCACGTCTATTTGCTTGACATTTTAAAAACTCTTAAGAGGACACTGGTCATTTTTTCCTGGGTCTGAAAGTGGTCCCTGCAGGAATATTATTTTTAAAGTACAGTGCTGAAAAAAATCCTGAACATGAGGAGTTACACTTATTTATATTATAGTCTACTACAAGATTCACAATAGAGATCAAGATAATTCCATCATAAGGTTTGAAAAAGCTGAATTTGAGAGAAATAGACTCACAGCTAAAGAAGGTGATATCCCAGATAAGCACTGAACTTGAATATTGCTCCAAGCGTTTCAAAACTTAACTTGTTCACAGCAAACTATCATCCCGAAATCATGTTGGAAAAGAAAACACATTAACAACTTATTTCTCTAGTGCTGGAAAAGCAGATTAACCTCAATGTCTGAAGTTACACAAGCTGTGAGACAGAGCCAAAATGGGTAGACACGTTATTATTGCAAGCAGTGACATTAATGATGAAGCTAGGAGCAAATGATAGCAGGTATTTCTTTGAAACATTCCTAACCAAATAGTCCTTTAAAAAGAACTGTAAATGTTGTTCTTACAACCGTGTTGGTAATATAAATGCAAACTCCTACAGACCTGAATGGCACTCTGGGATTTCTACGATGAAAATCTCAGTACAGTGGGTATCTAAAACAATTGTACAAAATTCATCAATGCTTTTTCCTAACCTCAAAAAAAACCCAAAAACATCGCTTTTGCTATAATCACTATTATTTTCTGCACAAGCAATTATTTCACAATCACCTAAAGCAGCCCTGAACAGAGTCAGACAGTTGATGTGCTTCACTTTTTACTTTGAGGTCCAGTACAACCTTGGAGCAACGATACCAAAAAATAATAGGGTATGTCACAGCCAGCCCTTTGAAATAGATGGTCTCTGGAATGATACGTTATCTGTCACAGAGGATTCTTCCCAATGGCACTGGATGTTCAGATACAGGAAAAATATGGGACTCAAATAGCTTTTCCCTCTTTCCTCTCCAAGAGTTTGCATGCCAATTGTAAAATCAGTCTAAAGCAAAGTTTTTCCTTAAGCATAAACAACTAAAAAATGCACTCAAATATGAAACCAGAAATAGGGCTGTTTTGAAACCTGTTTGCAGTGAAGGGTTTCTTTCAGTAATCACATCAGACTTTAAAGCAAATCACATTTAAGAATAAAGCCTGTGAAGATCTGAACCGTGTTCCAGCGCTACAAGCGCTGCAGATGTAGGAACAGAAGCTCCGCGAGCGTGTGGAAAGCTGGGTGCACGGCGGAGGAGCTGTCGCCAGAGCTCAGAGGTGCAAGATGCATGGGCGCCGCGCATCGTATGCGGTACCTGCGGGTCAGGGATGCGGTGGGGACACTGGATGGCATTCCTGAAAATTACGACGCTGAAAAAAATCAAATCTCTAGACCGGATCAGCAATAATATGCAAAGTGCCATCAGGACAGCAAGCAGTAAAGTAGAATTCCTTTCTCCACAGGAGCTCTGCCAACACTTGCCAGTGTAAGTAACTCCAAGAGACCTTTTCTGCGTGGGAAGAAGCAGCTGCAGAACACGGGTGACCCTCAGAGGGGAGGATGCACATCCGTGGCTGCCGATTCACGCCTGGCAAATCAGCAGAAGACCTTGGCTGGCACCTTCTGCCTTCCCCAAATGCTCTTATTGCCATTTGCCTTTGGGGGACTTTGCACGCTATTCCCCACCATCCCCTGAAACATCACCTGTAAAGCTGTCTTTAAAGGGCAGTTGGGCAAGAACATAATGACTGACTTCTTTGTTTGTTATAAAGCATCGTACAGAGAGTCACGTTACAGCCCCAAAGTGCACCACCTGCAGATGGGAATGAGTCAGTCCATAAATTATCCCTCCTATAAAGCAAAAATCTATCCCAATTGGAGAATTTGAGCCAAAATGTATGCGGAGCCCTTCAGTTGACGCAAATGAAACAAACACTTGCAGGTGTCATTACCCAAATCCATCCCTGGTGCAAACACTATTGACTCAAGTGTGGGAGCTGGTGAGGAGCGCTGTACCCATCGGCACGTGAATTCCGAACAGAGGAGGACTTTCAGGAATTGGTTTCCCGCTACATTTCGCCTAATATATATGTTTCCAGACAAATCCTTAAATGCCACTGGATCTGTGCTCTCCCTGCTTCAGCTGCAAACAATTTTCTATGGACTGTTCTCTGTGGGATCTGTGCTGAGAACTTCACATCAGCCACCCATGAGCCATGGCAAATTAAAAGAACTTTCAGGAAGCCACCGGTTCTAAAAAAAAAATCAGACAATTGCCAGGAGCACTGGATGCTTTCAGTCCCCTAAGAGCTCCCGCCTCTCCACCTCCTCGTCTCTGCATTCCGCTTTATATATAGACTGTAATGAATTATTGGAGACACTGGCTGGAGGCACGGCTGAGCAGTCATGCACAGAAATAGAGCACAACAACAGAGAACCTACACGAGGTGCGAGCAGAGGTCAGGGGTATCCAGGCAAGAATAGAAAGATTGGCCTAAGGGGCAGCTTCCCTGAAAATGGCATTGTTTTGTTACTAATATGCCTACTAAATACACTAATATAGAAATAGAGGAGTAAATAAGAATCGTGGGGAAATAAGAAACTGTATGGGAGGGGATTTTCTATTCCGTTGGGATCACATTAGCTCATTTCATCAGGCAGACCCTCAAGAGCAGTACTTCACTTTGCACGAGCTCAGAAAAATATCTTTACACTGTATTCCTGCGACAGGTCCACAGCCTGTTTTATGGAGGAAGACAGACACGTAAAAAGCAGCTGAATTTTCAGAGCAGCTTTAATGTAGGCAATTTTACACAGAATTAGGTATCTCATTAGTAGAGGAAATGGCATGCATACCCAAATAAAGGGACAGACCATGACTTTGAATTAAATCCTGATTAACAGAGAGCATGAATTTGAGCTAACACCAAGTTTGCTTGGGAAGCTGCCAACAATCCACCCTTCCAGGGTTTCCATAACACTCCCGCTCACCAAGGACCATCGAGGAAACCACAGCCCTTTCCAAGTTCTGCTTTGTTGCCCAGAAAGGGAGGTTTAATCCTAACCCCTTGGCATTTAGAAATTTCTTCTTCCTCACATCAGCTCTCCCATACACAAGACTATTGTACTCTCGATAAATGCCTGAGCTAGCTTAAGGGTCGACAAGGAACGTACCTTAATATTCCTCTAAACAATATTTAGGGAAGATCTTAGCTTTGAACATGGATTGACTGTGCAGCCTGGGACAAGCTGCTTGAGTTCTCTGCCTCAATTCCCCACCAGTGAAGTGATGATGATGATGACAAAACTTCCCATTGCTCTTAAAGCTTAGCCCCAGGTAATACTGACATATAGATCTACAGCACTCGGGGAATTGAATGTACTTAGCACTAGACAGAAACAAACCACAAGCTGTTTTATCATCCTACAAAACATTCAACAAATGACATACTTCCTCTGCTAAATCAGGATAAAACCACAAAATCTCAATTTTCCTCTAACATTAGTTGCATAAAAGAAGAAGGAATTTCATCCAGGTTACTTATTCATTAGGCTATATAATTAGTTTTTAAAAAAGAAAGAAAGAAAGAAATAGGCACTTCACAGGCTGATTCATCCCACTCCAACACAGGTCAGATAAATTGCTTTTATACCTTAGCATTAAAGGAGTTATAAGTACACTCAAAAAATCAGCCCTTAAACTTGCCTACCCAGCTCATATTAACAGCGATGAATTTCATTCTAACTGAAAATCCAGACAAGCTTTAATTTTGGATGAACCTTTGATTGTCAATTAAATTTTTCCAAGCTCTTAATTTCATTTTGAGCTATCGGTATTCCCACAGATCAATTTCTGACCAGCTCTAGTGACGGAGCACAGACTGCAGATTTGTTTCCTTTTCAGTCATGTTTTTTCCTTAAGTTATTTCATTAAACATAAAACAAACTTCCGATAACACATTCTGGTGAGGGTAATATCCTAAAACCCCAGGGTGCCTCAAGCTTTTGCAAAACAACCAACCAACTCACAAAACAGAATCATCATGGTTGGAAAGGACCTCTGAGATCACCGAGTCCAACCATACACACACAAAAGACCCCCACAATCTCGGGCACTAGAGCATGCCCTCAAGTGCCACAACTACACGTTTCTTAAATCCCTCCAGGGATGGCGACTCCACCACCTCCCTGGGCAGGCTGTTCCAGTGCCTGACCACTCTCTCAGTAAAGTCATTCTTCCTAATTTCTAATCTAAACCTCCCCTGCCCCAACTTCAGACCATTTCCTCTGCTCCTGTCGTTATTCCTTTGGGAGAAGAGGCCAACACCCACCTCTCTACACCCTCCTTTCAGGGAGTTGTAGAGGGCAATGAGGTCCCCCCTCAGCCTCCTCTTCTCCAAACCAAATGTGCCCCGTTCCCTCAGCCTCTCCTCGTATGACTTGTTCTCCAGACCCCTCACC
Organism: Numenius arquata; assembly: GCF_964106895.1. Classification (NCBI taxonomy): domain Eukaryota; kingdom Metazoa; phylum Chordata; class Aves; order Charadriiformes; family Scolopacidae; genus Numenius; species Numenius arquata. The sequence goes on along the minus strand of NC_133601.1, from coordinate 4,029,224 downwards.
AGCTTGGTGGCTCTCCTCTGGACACGCTCCAGCAGCTCAATGTCCTTCCTGGAGTGAGGGGCCCAAAACTGAAAAAAACCTGAAAAGCCAACCAGTATTTCACCATTTATTCTGTCTATTCTGTCCTACAACTTGATAAGTTCAGTTGGCAGAGCATTTTAGCCTAATGAATAATTTGGAGCATTTAAAACACCCCCCAATAATCAAAAGTACTGCGTGGCCTTGTATTTTCTTTTGGCCACCCCATGTAAAAGTGCAATCAGCACCCAGAAGGGCTGGCAGAGGCACTGGGTTTTAAGTACTCCATTTTAGTAAAAATTTAACGATCACGCAAACACAAGCAAAATTTAGTTATATGCTTATAACTCAGTACTGAAAATAAACCATCTCTCTGCCACCACCACTTCAAATTAATAACTGGCGAAATTGCTAAAAGGAAAGGAATTTGCTTGAAAGGATTTGCTATAAAGTAAACAATGGAGTTATTTAAACATCACAGTCATTCATATTGTAATTGGATCAAAAGCTCCCGCCGTGTTTTTGTTGTCCATAGGCCTTGGGAAAAGTTGCTTTTGCTTTCATTAATAACACTCTATTTGATACTCGCTGATTCGAGTTCAACTCTGCTCGCATTTGCCTTCTACTCTTGGGGGCAAAGGGAAGCTCTAGTCTCTAAAATAAAATTCTCTTGAGATTTGCCCTCTAACTTCTAGTGACTTTTCATCCTCTTCATGTTTCAAACTCGTTTCTAACACGAGCCAAGTAAACGACTCCGAATGGCAAAGGTCACCCAGTACGGCTACTGCTCGAGTAGATAATGGGAAGGAAAGCCCATTACACTAGTTATTTTTCCATTAGATGCCACTGAACAAATAGTGCTCTCATAAGTGGAGTCTTGGCTTGATTCTCCTTTGTAATTAGAGTAGTTCTCCAGTTCACAGCCCTCTAAAACCCATCCACTTACTGGAACACGTTTTACCCAGCCCAGGAAGACCGAAAGAGCTGAAATATCAGGTGTGATAATTGTTCCGGCTGGGAAGGACATGACCCAGCTGCGGTATCGCGGAAACCGGTGTCAGGAGCAGGGGAGGTGGCAAATGGAAAAAAGTTGTTCACTGATTTGCACGTTACTAAAAATAAGAGGGATCTGATAAGCTTCAGAGGTAGAAAAGTTAAGAGCATAGAAACAGAATTTCAACCTTTAGAATAATTAAACTGTGTAACTCATTGCCATGGGATATAATGGAGGTAAAATACAGAAGCGGCTGTCATTCAAGATTATATCCATTAATACCTTTTATTTGCTGAAATAAAACTAAAAACACGCCCCTCCACTGTCAACCTAACCTCTATTTTTTCCAGTACTATACAAATATTGGAGGATTTTTTTATGTTAAACAAAATGGTTTAAATTCTAGACTTCTAATCCCTTTTTAAAAATAAAAGGCTATGTATTTTGGCAGTTTCCAACACGCGATGGCACTAAGAGCGTTATATTATGGAGATAATCAGTTGATATAATTTGATTTCTCCCAAACATTTTGAGTTTCATTTAAAGGTATTTCAACAAAATTAATAAATTGTTTTGCTGATGTGTTAAACAGCCCTTTCTGTGAATAAACAATTTAATGAAAGTGTGTTATTCACCTCTATATACCACAGATGGAACACTGTTAATTAACTATTTATCAGAGCAGCATGTCTACCCCCCTGCATAGATTTCAATCTCAAACGTGCAAATTCAGCTCGGGTGGATCTGTCACCCTCAGTGGTGGTGCAGGAAGGATGCTTTAGGATGTGTTATTATGTTATAGTATATTTAAATATACTATATATTATATATATAGTATACTTAGTATGTGGTTAGTGGATGAAAATGGGAACGTGATATACAGAATGTGGGAGCTTTTTCACTAACCCATTCAGACCCACCACTTCATCTCTCCTTTTCCACACCTTACCATGATTACTGTTTAAGCAGTCTGAGATTCTTGGGACTTGAAGGACACTTTCACAACTGTCATTTCGGCAGCAAGTCACAGAGTTGCCACATTATGCAGTAAGAGTTCTGCAACAAAGACAAGAAAAAACACAAAATAAAACCTGTTTCATGAAGTCTGAAGGAATTGAGGATGGTTTCGCTGAAACACAGAGGCAGCCAGGCACTTCTGAAAACTTTGCTCCCCGTGCTTAAAATAAGATCCTGCACTTCAGACAAGGCCATAACAAAACCAGGATGGCCTTTTATGCCTCTTTACACACCATCACCCAGTTGTGAAGATGAGCTTATTAAATATTGAAATCCCCAAGTCTTGCCTGGAGCCCAGAATTACATATTGCAACCCAGGCATTTTAAGTCATACGTATTAACTGCCACAGAAGTACTTTTCTAGCCATCCCCTTCTCCGCCTCCCCTCCCTTTCAGGGAAAAGGGCTAAAAAACCCTCATGTGGACAAACCCTTCAGCTCAAATGAAATTACCAAGTCCCACTAAAACTGGATTTCTTGCACAGGTGGCTCTGGTAGGTGTAAAACTAAAGGAAGATAACTCTGTGCTGACTGACTCCTGTCACTTAACAAATGCTGATGCTTGAAAGGATATTGCTGTTTAAAGACCCACCTAAGCACAGAACACATGGAATATGCAGATCAGTAGGCTTTGATTTTTGCGTGTGTGTCTCAGGAGTACAATTTACACTAGAGCAAAGTTGCAACCCAAGACGAGAATATATCTAGCCCCGAGGCTCCTCTTCTCCAGACACGGTCAGATGGTTGCAATGGGTGGACTGGAGATGCCAAACCACCAACAGCTACTCCGGCTCTGGCACTATTTGCATCTCAAAATTCATACTGGTACCCACTACAAACTTAAGGAAATTTACAGCAAATGTTTTAGAGCTACGTTTCTTGATTTCCCTCCATATACTGTCCTTTCTTCAGTATCCAGAAAACCTCTGCCACAAGCAAAGGTATATAAAACCAGTAAATAAAATCATGCCCTAAAGCTATCATGCATCAAATCCTAGTTAGGCAACGCAAATGAGGCTTTTTGCCCAGGATAGATAAATAGGGCCTAAAATACCAACACACGAATAAGGCAAAGAAGAAATCAGAATATACAGAACTGGCCCTTGTAAAAGATGACATTTTAATGGAAAGTGGCACGGCTACAGGAAAATTCGACAAGAGACTATAGACAGAAATAAAAGTCCTACAAGATTAGCATGCCCTTTAACAGTTGCTGCTTAAGGACATTTCTGCTTGGAGAAGTTAGTGCTCAGCCAACTAAGGCATGTTATTTCCAGCGCGCCCTACTCCCCGGTAATTTCCTACACCAATAATCTGAAGCAACTCCACGCCAGACAGCTTTCTTTAAAAGCTAACTCAAATCAGTAAGTAAAATGAGCATGTACATTACACAAATCAACATGGTCACTGTACAGTCTAGCACAGTTAATATTAATTATCAAGGCTACATATAAAAACTGTAAAGGTGGCCTTTAAAGTAAACTGTATCATATGGAGATACTTTTGACGTGCATGAGAATACATGAGAGGTTAGATCTGAATTCATACAGCGTGTTACTTCATGCTAAGGTCATGTAGACAACTCTGACGTGTTTTAAATGCTGCACGAGCACTAATATTTTTATTTTAATATATTTATTGTTATATTTAATATATTTATATATTTAATATTCTATTATTTTTATAATAATATATTATTATATTTAATATATTTTAATATAATAAGAGTTACCAGCATCATCAAGAGATGCAAAAAGACCCCAAGACATGGGAACACAAAGTGTAGTCGCCCCAGAGCTGCCAGTCCATGAGCTGGAGAAGAAAATGGGGGAATAAAGCGAGAGAGGGCAAGCACCCAGCGGGAGGTCAGTGGATGAAATACGAAGGGTAAGACCCACAATAGCTGCGTGTCAGGCCCGGCGTGGTGATAGTCAATCTGTGGGGCTGAGATCAGGTGCCGGCATAAAGTGATTTATTTTAACTGAACAAAGTGTCTTGCCCCCTGAGGTCCGGACATAAATACAGCCAAGCTTCTTTCAGGCAGGATCCCAAAAGCAGTCATATAAATTGTGCCTCATTTTAGAAAGGTATTTTCAAGGGGAGAAACAAATAAAATAAAATATTAAAACTTCTCTCAACCGCAGGTACATTTCAATGTTTTACTTCCGTGACAAAACACCGCCAGGCTCATTGCCCAATTCTACCCAAAGCAAACCTCTTAATTCCATGTAGCTCCTTCAACAAGCCACACTGAACATTATTGTAAATTCATAGAAGAGAATCACCTTCTTCCCTGCCAGTTTCTGAGGACAATCTTCTCAGACAGGAAAAATGAATGGGTATTTTTTAAGAATGTTTAAAGAAATATAGCAATGTTCAAGACTTTATTTCATCAGAAGCTTTCCAACACTTGCAGGATACGTCCTTGGCTCACAACAATCTTACTCAAGAAGACAGACAGACAGGAAGATAATTCCACAATAATTTGGAGCGTGATTCTCCCAACCATTTGCATCAGGATCAACCAGTAGTAAATTCAGGAAATCCAACACAATTTTCCATACCTGAATTTCAGGCTTGTGGAAAGCACAATGAACAGCTTACTTATCCCCTACACAAACAGTTGAACCAACATTATTTTGAGCGTGTCTTTTAATATAATTACCCACCTTTTCACCCTGAATGGAGCTATGAAAATGACAGGTACAGAACGTGGAGCTGCATTCCTGTGCAAAGCAGAAAACTGCTCCTTATACCAGCATTCAGCTTTCTCTCCATCGGAGGTGAGAGCAAGTGGGCTTGGTCAGCTGCTCCCACCAGCCCCAGACACGGGTGTTACTGGTGTAAACAGGGAACGGGCAGAAACCTGCCTCTGTGCGAACCACCCAGATTCACACCTCCTGGGACACTGATTCACAGCTTTTTGCTTGGAAGGTACAACCTGAATTCCTACGACTGCGCAACTGAGGAGGGCTCAGGCCACCGCGTGCTGCTGGGGACTTCCCATGGCTGGATGAAACTCCCAGCACGTTCCCCATCCTGGTCTCCAGCTGGGTTTCAGCATCGACCCGGGTGCGTTGCGTATGATAAAGCAGTCACAGTGCTGTGCCAACAGGCAGCAAGCTACGTAATGATATCACAGAACTTCAAAGTGGATATACAAAGCCCAGGCCAGTGAATATTTCATGCTAAAACCTGTTCTACTGGCCTGTGATTTTACACATCATGTTGCCTACGTTATTTTTTTCCGAAAGGAAAAAAACCTTCTTGTTCTGGAGAAAAGCAATAATTTATGGCTTCTGTTCGCTGCTCTAAACTGTAAAAGAGTGTGAGATGAACCAGCCCAACGTCCCCGTCCCCACCTGCCTGTTTCCTGCTGGCAGCCAGCACCATACCCGCAGCTCGTAAGCCAGAACTGAGGGTGCAGGATATCATCAGGAGCCATACAGGAAGATCTTAACACCTCTCTCACTCCAACAAAGGGACAATTAGTCAATCATGCAACTTAACCCCTCATTTTTCGTTGGAATTATTCCGCTTTAATTTTTCTTTGTGCTCTTTTATCCCCTACTGAAAGTTACATTCCCTCAGAGCACCCTAAGCCACCCTTTCCCTGGGGGTGCACAAACTTTTCAACTGCTCTCAGGTACTTTTTATAGTCCAATTTCAAAAATTGTTTAGTGAAGCCACTCATATTTTGTCACTTTAATGGCTCCTTATAAATCAAACCCTCAATCTTCTTCATCATCATTTTCGCTGTCCTTCCACAGCAGTCTGTGTTAGTTTCTGTTCTCTTTCGCAAGTCGAGAAAAGATATCAAATATTTGAGTGTGTCCTACATTTTGCAAATTGTAGCAGTAGTTTCGTTGTACTGCTCTGACCTATTATGCTGTTTACTTTGCCTGTTCACTGCATTCTGTTGCTCAAAATCTCACTAACCTTTCAGTAGGGAAAGGATAACTAGATAATCAAAATACTGAATACTAAAAAGGTCATCATAATACTGTACAATACCTGAGCAACTACAATGTATTAGGTATTAAAATTATTATATCTCACACTTCTGAGAAGAGAGCAAGAGAGAAAAGAGCAAAGGATGGCGCATTAATCCATTCAAGTGTCAAGGACTGCAGTGAAAGGAGAGGAAGACATGTTCTGAACTACGTATCGGTTTGGTTTGATTTGTTTTTTTCCTAAGGAAATAGATTTCCCTTTATCTCCTCCGAGCTAAATATTCGGAATAAAGCAGCCTTTCAAAAAGATCCTAAATAGGGAAGAAAGTCTGCCCTGGAATAGAATGAGTTGGAAGACTCTGCTAGAAGTAACTGAAGTATTTCTTTACTCCAACCTTTTCATCCTTAAAAATCCTGTGCTAGTGCTGTTTATATGAGGATAGTCCATATACCAAAATAAGACACGGGAAGAAACGACCTTTCTCACAGAGATTTTCAATTGCAATAGATCGGGCAATCAATGATGGCAGATGCTTTGTCATTCACACTCAGGAACAAGGACTATGAAGTTGCAGAAATTTCTGCAGAGTCCTTCAACAGCATGTACACAGTAGTTGCATTTGCAATAAATAATAGCTGAATAAAAAAAAAAATAGCATTTCTAGAAACCAGTCAGTACTGGGGTACTGGTTAATGCTGGATCATGTAACACCAGGTCTTTGACTAAGACAGTGGCAAAACTGAAGTTCTCCATGAAAAGTGTATATGTTACTTTTCTATTTTTTCCCAAGGGAATAAAAGTTGCAACACTTCCATAATAAAAAAAGAAATCTGTTTTGCCACTTGACACTGTTACAAAAGTGTTGAAGTATACAAACATCACGAGAGAAACTCTCAAAACATTTCAGAGTTTTGTGATTACAGCATTTTGTTACATCATATTTTTGTTCCAGTGAAAAGAAAACATATATTAGCTGTTGAAACACACACAAAATGTCAGTTTTTAAGATGTTTACAGAATAGAATTTATCCACAGCCTTTTGGATGCCAAGTTCTAAGTAAAAAGAAATTAACGATTCATTCAGTGGAACAGATTCTGGTTTATCTGTCCTGCTGCGAAGGGGGTATAACAGCATACCTGTTACATACATGTTTCTTTTTACTGCCCTGCCCCTTGTTTAAAATGTTTACAAGGTCAAAAATTATATAAACACTAAGTTTTAACTACATTTCTGTGGGTTGGCAGGGTAAGTGACAGCTATCAGGCTGCAAGGGAACTGTTGAACGAGGATGAATTCAGTCCTTTGGCCACACATCTGTGAGAGACTGAAAGCTTTGAACTGGAAGATGGAAAGGCAGCGGCAGCAAACCAGGACTTCATTCATCAATTAAATTCATTTTTCATAGTAGTGTAATGAATATCCAAGGGAGTGTTTAATGCCAAGCATAGGAAATAAATAAAGTGGAGCAAACTTACAGTTGAGAATGAGGATCTGGAGAAGCCTTCTGCAAGCTGGAGGGATTGCTGTTTTCCTTCCCGACAATCCATCCTTCACACGAGAATTCATCTATTTCTGTAAGAAAAGAGAGGTCACCATGTTACAATATGAACGAAGAACAAACTTGTCTGAAGTTTGGCTCTTTAACATTCAGCCTAGGATTTTACCTGTCCTTTTCAACCGTGTCAGCAAAGGCTAATAGAACCATGGCTCAAAATGCAGGCTAGGAAATAAAAGAAGACGCGCTCTGTGCTAAGAACTGACTCTCAGTTCCCTTAAGCTATCACAAGTCAGGGACTAGCTTTTATTTCATACAAATACCAAACAACAAAACATAACCTGAACTTATCAGCTTGGGTTTGTGATGTTGTACAGCCCGGTTTCTGTGGGTGTAATAAATCCTGCCCCTGAAGGGCTGCTCTGAAACGGCACCAGAGGAACATGACCATACTGTTTATGGACCCAACGTAGTTGCTGGTTGAGACAAGCCCAGTATTCATCTATTCCCAGTTCCCAGAGGGTGTCAGCTCACATGTAGCCATACTATGGGATCCCTGAAAGGCGCCAGCCTAAAACAACTCAGTGAACACAGGATGCCATCAGACCTCTCTAAACAGGGAAACTTCCCCTTCTCGCAGTAATAGAATCATAAAATCATAAAATGGTTAGTGTTGGAAGGGACCTTAAAGATCATCGAGTTCCAACCCCCCCTGCCCTGGGCAGGGACACCTCCACTAGAGCAGGTTGCTCACAGCCCCATCCAGCCTGGCCTTAAACACTTCCAGGGATGGGGCAGCCACAGCTTCTCTGGGCAACCTGTTCCAGTGCCTCACCACCCTCACAGCAAAGAATTTCTTCCAAATATCTAGTCTAAATCTTCCCTCTTCCAATTTAAAACCATTACTCCTTGTCCTGTCACTACACTTCCTGACAAAGAGTCCCTCTCCGGCTCTCCTGTAGGCTCCCTTCAGACATTGGAAGGCTGCTCTGAGGTCTCCCCGGAGCCTTCTCTTCTCCAGGCTGAACAACCCCAGCTCTCTCAGCCTGTCTTCATAGGGGAGGTGCTCCATCCCTCTGATCATCTTCGTGGCCCTCCGCCGGACCCGTTCCAACAGGTCCATGTAACGTCAATATCGGTGCTGAGCAAATAGAAAGTCACCACTGAAAAATGATGTATTCAGCATTTTTTCTGCACTTGAGAAGCTGAAGACTTTTTAGAGTTTACTCGTCATTCGAAGGGATTCACACAGTATCTTTCGCAACTATTTTTAGGGCCAAAACCAACATGTGAGCAGTTCACCCAGAGCATCAGGGAAATTATTTATGTTTACAATTTACAAGTGAGTACCAGGATGACAGCATGCAACACAAAGGAAATTGCAGCTCCATTTATATTCTGCCACATACTTCCTATTTAACCGGGGGCAAGCTGCAGTCTTCCCTAAGCTTCTCTCCCTTCTCTGTACATTGCTTTGGGCCAAACTCCCTCTGGATAACCGACAGCAGAATTTGTTTTCTCTTTTAGGGTATATTTTAAAAATGCATCACTTGGGAGCCTATCAAGAAACTTACTTCAAACTCTGGGGAACTGAACAGTTACCCTTTGTAAGGTAAACAGACCTCACTTACTACATTAAAGCACATAAAAACAAATTTATGCCAGATAATGCTGTCATCTCAGTAGCTACCTGGTAGGACAATTACAAGGTAAAACAAGTACTTGCAATATTCAGAAATATTGACACAGCACGTGAAACGATCGTTACCTAAGTGAATACGGAATAAGAGGCACTGCCGTTTGTTTTATTCCTCTTACGTGTCTGTCATAAATTGGAAGAATACACTTGAATTTCTTTTTCCCGAGTCAATGCCAAATTACAGCATCCAAATCCAGTGTCTAGAGAATTACGTAGATTTTCTATTAATTACCAGTTTAAAATAATTTAAAAACAAAATAATCACAGAATGGTTTGGGTTGGAAGGGACCTTGAAGATCACCCAGTTCCAACCCCCCTGCCCTGGGGGGCACACCTCCCACCAGACCAGGTTGTTCAAAGCCCCGTCCAACCTGGCCTTGAACACTATAAGACTATAGCAATGGGTAGCTACAGTGTTGGGTTTTTTTTAAAATGTATGTATCATCATCAATAAAACGTCTAGCACAGCTGGCAACAGTAGACGAAAGGCTAAAGGAAGTGGGGAAGAATATATTCAGATGACATAAATGGGTCCAACAGAACTGGTTTCTAGGGGGTTGCCCCCACTAGCACTGACGTTGGGAAGCATCATCTAAGGACTGCTCCCCTCTCTGGTTCCTGACTATTCCACACCACAAAAACCAGCCAACTGACCGAAATCAGTGCCCACGGCCCCAAGCAAAGGTCAAACCTTTCCTGGGACCTTCTTCAAGGCCCACAGGGAACCGAGCCATGCTGGTACGGCTGTCCTGACGTTCCTCTGTCCTGATGACGGAGCAGCCCTGGATTCTTTCTCTCTCCTTTCTGGGTCTCTGCCAAGACGCCGGGTGCTCTCAGTCAAAGCCAGAACCACAAGCGCTGACTGTTTTTTTCAGCAATTTCTGCATGTGTTGCTTTCTAGCAATTACTCAAACAGAATATCATCCAGCAACGCACCGGACATGCTAACTACAGCAAACTAACACTCTCCTGCCAGCTGCAGAACAGCCAGTAATCCCAGCACTGCTCCGCCTGGGAATACGGTGTTCTTTCTCCAAGGCAAAGATTCATCATGGGGACTGGGAGGGCTCGGAAGCAGAGGGAGGAAGGGAAAAGGGAAGCTGGAGGGCACATATCACCCAGTAGAAAACTGAAACCACTGTGCTGCAACTGAAAAAAAAAAAAAAAAAAAAGCACAGTTTTGTCCCAAAAAATGGGTCTTCTCTAAATTTTTCATCATTAGAATATTAAAAAAAGACAAAAAGACAACACTACCATGATTTGTGTTTGCCTTTGATGGTTCAGTTTATTTAAATGACTTTCCCCTTCACTTCTCAGATAATAGCTCATTAATAATTTCTTTTTACAAATCATGGTTAAATAAGAGCAGAAACAGACACAATAAATTTCTAGATAAGTAACTTGAAAAGATATAATCAATAAAATCCTGGGTGGCAATAATGTTACCATATTAAATTTACAGCATCTGTTTAAACAATACTTTCCTTTCTCCACTATTTTAAATGTTGCTTCAGGAGGTTATTTTATAGACTATATTTTTTCTTTTATGGTGGGACTGTAAACAGGCAGTTAAACTAATATTTTGGTACGTTCAGCATGCGGGGCTCCATTTTATGGAGTCTTTCCATAAAAGCTCATCGCAGCTTCAAACGCCCTCTTACAGCTCCAAAACTGGAACTGCAGAAATTTCCTTTCTACTATACCCAGGTTCAATGTCGCATAAAGCCAGGTCACTGCGCTTCACGCGGTGATGTGTTAACAGGAGACAGGGAAAAACGGGAGAACGGTCTAAACAAAAACCTCAAGCAAAATCCCTTTGAGCAAAAATCTCTAGTTTTATGCCCAGGGTGTAGGTTTAAATGAAACCCAGAGCACAGGGAAGGCTCCTTCTCCAAAAAACATAAGGTTAGATAGAAAATAGTGGTTTTTTAAAATTAGAAAAATCTTCTTCATCTTCAAATACACTGGACAACCTGCCCTTCGTTCCAGATACAAAGAAAAAAAAAAATGCTCAAAAGAGAAAGCTAAACACACATCAGGTTTCCAGGTGTGACCTCTCTGTTGGACCAGGAACCATCGCTCTCAGGTGTGTCCCATGTCACCTGTGGGAACACCCTGGATTAAGGGGACTGAAGCAGCAGCGGAGCCACCATCCAAGCCCAAAGCAGAAATGGGAACCTTTCTGCAGCGTAAGGCAGAACCGGTTCCCATTTGTCCCTTTCCATCACGAATTGAGGCATAAAACGAGTTCAATGTCATATAGGACACAAGGCCCATGCCCTGACAAATCCTGACTCCTCTGGCAAGATTTAAAAGCGGACCGGTCACAATATTTGTATTTTATGTAGACATTCCTCTACAAACTGCACTTGGCACGGGGGAAGATGAGGGTTGTGAACGCCGGGAAGGGTGGCGGCGGGGAGGCAGCAGAGCTGGCCCTGTCACGATGCGCCCGCGGTGCCAGCCCTGGAGGAACAGACACAGCCTTAGGGAAAGACCCTGGCAAAACAAAACAAAAAACCAAAAAACAGGCAACTCTCTAACTGAGCGATTTAACACAATTTATTTATTTCCAACTCTAGAAGTTTCTTTAGGACGATGTAAATAAACTGTTCTGTCTGCATCCACTTCCTACTCATTTCCCTATAAAAACAGATAAACTCTAAGGTATGCAGAAGATGCAGCTATAGGCATAAAAAATTCTCTACATCGATTGCATTTAAAAATGATTGGTTTTGCGTGGATGGTCTGTGTAGGGCTTTTTGGGGTGGTATTTTGTGCAGGGGTCCAGTCTTCCCCCTGTGTGTGTGTAGGACTGAGCAGAGAGAAGTTCCTTCTGCGTAACCGCAAGGAACAGCAATAATTCAATAAGGGTGGAAACGGCTTCCAGCAAGTGCTTCTCACTTTTCGGAAAAAAATAAAAAAATAAGTAGAACCGAAAAAAAAGATGATTTCTCCTGAAAGAGAGTGGATAGAGCCTTCTAACCCAGGGAAGCAATATTGTTTTTTTTTTTAAAAGACACCAATATCCAGAGCTTTGTTCCATCCCCACTCCACGTCCAGGCCGGCTCTCCGAGCTGTGGCAGCCCCAGGAACCTCTGCCACTGTCCCAGGGCTTGAGCAAAGGCAATGATTTGCTACCCAGGCTTCAACTGCCTCCTAAAAACCAAGAGCCAGGTGTTTACGTTCCAAGTATCCAAGCTTGTGGCAATTGGGAAAAAAATAAAAGGAAATGGAGGATATTAACTCTCTCTGTTTCTTATTTTTATTGTCTTTATTGATTAGGGGAATTAGTGTCAGGAAGGGAACTCGTCTCTAAGAGCCCTCCGGATTTTTCCATGTGCAGGTGTCAGAGTCTGGGCTCTGCCCCAGGTGCACGAGTTCCACAGCATTTAAAAGAGTAAAAAAGCAAAAAACAAAACCAAAGGATCTTTCATAAATTTAATAAGGCTCTGAAGAAACAATTCTAAAATTTTATAGGGAGACTTCTCTGCAGATGTTTTCAACAGCACTCTTTGTGTTGCCTTTAATCAACTATGGATTAAGATTACTAACGAGCAATATTTCATAAAATGTGAACGAAACTAGACTGCTTGCTTGAGTCACCCCTCGGAAGAACATTCCTCCTCATAAGACACACATACCAAAAAACTGCATCTATATGCCAGCTCTGAACAAAAAAAGTCTCTTTTGAAGTGTTTAAAGCACAAAAGCAAGCATATGCATGTTTAAATCAGAATATATTTCCTTACTTGGCACCCTACAGTTGCAGTGCTCCTTTGACAGACTTCCTTGCACGTTTAGTTTGAGAGAGACAGAGAGTCAGGAGAAGATATCATGAGAAAGGAAGGAGAAAAAAAATAAATATATATAACTAATGGGTTATTGATAATTTTGTAATTTGTTGTGGTTGTTGCAAATCTGAAGCAAAAATCAATTTTCTTATTGACAATCTTCTCTCTCCAAAATGTGTATATTCTGCTTTATTGCCAGCGGTTTGTCTATTGTGGGCTCTTGCATTGATTTGTCTTTTTTTTTTTTTTTTGGTAAGGTAAAAAACCATTAATTTGGAGGAAAATAGCATGAAATATTGCATAAAGCAGGTAACGCAAAACCAGGCCACATTTTGGGGACAAGGCTGGATTTTGTGATATTTCTAAGTAGAAAAAACTCAGAGTATCTGAAGATCAAAGAGGATCACTTACACGGTGGCTGGACAGCCCTAATGAGTTTGATAATAAGGGGCTTGGGAATTTGTATGGCCACGTTTCCATCCTAATGGTTACGCTGACATTGTGTCGCGTGTGAAGGACCCGGTGAAACAATGGATGACAGACGTGACAAACCAGAGGGCTACCCCGGGTTTCCGTCGAGCTCGCTTTCTGCCAGGTAATTGTAACTCTGGGCTAACGCCTCTAAGTGCAGAATTTCCATATATTTATCCCAGTGATTAAAACCACTCGGTTTATCATACGATTCTAGACTAAAAATATCGTTTTGTGCTTAAAGTCTGCTTAGTGATTTGGAATTCAGAGGGAAGTTCAGTTCCCTCGGTGTATTTTAGCCTGTCTAGTTAATCTTGGGCAAATTACTACAGGATTCGGTTACACAGGGGATCGCCTCCGTCAGGCAACCCAGTTTAAGAAGTTCCCATTCTCTCTGCTTTTCTCCCCAGTCTCTCCTTTCAGGCTCTGTGGCGCACCCACAGGGTCCTACATCCCATATAATTACAGACCTCTCTTACAGACTCAACTCATGCCCGAAAGTGCTGGAAAAGCACAGGAATTTTGTTTTCATTATTTCCTATAGCTGTAGACAGCTTTTCCTTCCTGAAACACTCCTATTTCCTCAAAGGGAGTTACAAAGAGCCAAAATGCAGATAACTAAATCCCATAGTGAATTTGGCCCTGGAGTATCACAAGGCATAAAGACATCATATTCCATTTACCGTCTTGTGTTTGCTCTAAAATGCACCTAAGAGGTTACATCCCCTATTAACCATAGTAAGAAGCGAACACGCTAAAAGTTGGGTCCTAATCTCTTAAATAACATACTAAAAGAAAGCAGGAGGAATAAACAAAAGAGAGTGAAATGTCTGTCAAAGAATTCCCATCCTAAAGCATTTGTTCCTACATGTTTTGCTTGAGGTAGAAAGTAGTACTCAAAATTACAGAGTATCATACCCACACACGTCTCCTCTCCCCCATTCAGGGGAAAATATTAATGAATTGTAGATTTATTTATTTTTCTCATGACAAGTCTAACACTATTTGACCTGGTTACTTCTGGAAGTAGTAGGCTGAATAAATCTCATTTCTGTCACGTCAGCAAGGCCTGGCAGGGCATGAGTAGTTTTGAATATCGTAGATTTGAGGAGCAGGTGCAGCAATACACCCAGCGCCACGGGAAGTCATCGGCTCGTAAGCAAGGCAGTATTTCTGCTTATGTCAAAAGGACGGGAAATGAAACCAGATTAACAGAGGACCTGAAGTATGAATAAGGGATCCCAGACGTAATACCAGAGTAGTAAAAAAAAAAAAAAAAAAAAAAAGCAGGTAAGCATTTCTTCTTAAAATATGCTGAACATTGAAACGCAAATATCGGTCCATCATCACATCAATAGCTGTTGTGACCACAGATTATACGTAACACTAATACATAACACTGCCTACTTGCCAAGCACTAACTGAACACCTAAGACTATATGACCCTATGAATAATGGAAAAAATCTGAAAAAAATCCAGGAGGAAACCAGACAGACCTGACAGCCTGAAAACAATTTCTGTATTAATTTCCAGGGGAATTCTGTCAGTTGAATTTGGGAGCTCAGTTTTTACTACAGAAGCATATAAATAATAAACATCGGCTGCTTGATCTTTCTTTGCAATCATCCGACCTCTCTAAAAAAACCACAAACAAACCAAAAAACCCAACAATAGAACCAAAAAAAAAGACATTTGGTAACAAAATGACACTTGAACTTGTCGGCTGGTGTGACACCAGCAACCTCCCCTCATCTGTCAGCCTCACAGGTCTGCAAGAAACCCTTGTCAGCAACCCAGGCCGATGTGCCCCAGCTCTCAGGGAGATGATTTAACCACACGTGATTAGTAAAGATCAATATTACTTTATAAAGGAAGGGACCTACAAGTCCCCTTCAGCCAAGTGGCATTAAAGAATGTGCATTTTCGCAGAGGAGCAAGAAGAGAGCTGTGCTCAGGAGAGCACTGGAGCTCCTGCTGCGTGGCCAGACCTGCTGGCCCCACCGCGCTGGGCACAGCCAGCCAGGGGCTGGGACGGGGTTTCCACAGTCGGTTCAGCATCGGTTAAATTCTTACAGGTACACAGATGTCCTTTTGTTTTCATATTCAGCCTTACAGAATACTTATAAACAGATGCTCGATGTTTATTTGTAGGATCAAATGTTCTGGTAATGGGTGAGGTTCCAACCCTGGGCAGAGGGGTCAGAACATAAAAGCCTCTGTAACGATTCATCTCTCAGCCTGAACCGAATCAGCTCGGCACAAGGGGGATTTCCACAGCGAGGACCTACAGCTGGGCACCAACAAACATCAAAGGAAGACTGGTGTTGGCATAACTTAATCCAGAACAACATCATCTTCAGGCTCCCAGTCTTGCAGTACAAAACGCAACCCGAACCAGAGCAACAACACTCGGCATAGATCTAGGGATGCATCTTCAACTTAAAAATTTCCATCTGCTTTGCTGAGTTGAATTATCATGCTCTTTGCAGTCTTGAGCCTGAATTGTCACATTAGGCAGAGCCAAGCTATGGCTGAGCCCTCGTGAAGCTGGACAAAAAAAGAAGAGCAGAAACAAACCCCAAGACACCACCGCAGTTTCCAGATGAAATGCTGCAGAAGTTGCTATGGGGCCACACAGCACACCAACCCTGCTCAAACCAAGGCTGGGAAGAGGCACTTGGAAAAGACAGGACGAGCCTATTCGGTGGTTTCCCAACCAGACACCCATGTCACAGAAAAAGGTGTTTTCTCTTCAACATTGAGTATTCCCAGTGAGGTGGGAACTGACACAGAAAACCTCTACGTGGTTCCCAACCAGAAATCAAAGCTCCCCAACTAAGGGCCTGTAGCCTGAGAGCTCTCCTCACCATTATCATGGGATCACAGGATTCTCAGAGTTGGAAGGGACCCTCTGGAGATCATCTAGTCCAACTCCCCTGCTAAAGCAGGGTTGCCCAGAGCACATCACTCAGGACTGCATCCAGGTGGGTCTTGAAGATCTCCAGAGAAGGGGACTCCACGACCTCCGTCACATCAAATGGCCTTTGGTAAGAAGCGAGATCACTCAGCCGCGTGAGCTTGGAAACAGAAAGAATAAACAAGAACGAAAGAAAGATAAGGCTAATAATTGTACTTTAAGGGTTATAACAATTTCTCTCTACGTTTAGAAAAAAGTACCCTGGTAAGACCTGGGCAGTTCAAGGGGTCTTTCATCTGCAGATTATAAATTCAAAGCCAATCTCTGTTAATAGCCACTTAAAGTTCATTTCTATTCAAAAGACATTAGGTATCATATGCATATACAAGCTTTGACACAAAATTAGTTGCAGAGGTGAAAATTATCTTGGAAATATCTACAAGAAAAAGATTGACACTAAAGAGTTCATAAATAGGTAATTCAAGCTATGACCCAACTTTATCATCTTCTGGGTAAAGACTACTGTGTAACAAGATTCTTTAGATGTTATGGAGATGAAAATAAATAAAAACTACTACGGATTGTTTTATTAAATTAAGCTTTATACAATAATGTTTTGTGTATATAAAATTTTAAACATTATATGCAGACAAGGCAATGCTAGATCATACTGTATTATTAGAAATTATCGCTATTGTGCTTGCCTCTTCTGGACAACCAATGGGTTGTGAAATTCTATAGGAAGCGTCTTCTTATCTCTATGTGAAACATTCCGGAATGCTAACCACATAACCTTCGTTAGGAAAGAAAGCGTGACCTATGCGGTCCACAGGGCATGGTGACTTCTTTCAGACTTAAGAAATGCAAAATCAGAAGCTCTGTCTAATCTGCCATTCGGGCTATAATCTGTTCAGAGAGAAACCTATTTGCCATATGTTGATTTATTTTTAGCCATACAAAAATCATTACGAAAATGAGGATGGCAGAAATCCTCTGCTGTAAAGAATGGCAGCCACGCTAAAGGCAGGACTAAAACACATATATACTCTGTGTTTAGATCCATTAGACTTCAGTGTGATGGCAGAGTGATTAAGAAGTATCAGTAGGGATCCAGAAGTCATTTGCCAGAGCTGTGATTTATTCTCCTCCCAAAAGCAAAGCAAACGATTAGAAGTGTGCTCTAATGTACGTGGGGACAGATTTCAGAATCGCGGATTCTAGTCCCAGCAGTTGTACTTATCTGTGGGTGGTGACATTGTTCTGTGACGTGCTTTGAGAACTAGAATAAAGCAAGAAGAAAGAAAAAAAAAAAAAGAAATAAAAATAAGGATGTAAAACCTACATAAAACCCGTGAGCTCCCTTGAACTCCACGGTTCCTGTCCACTCCATGTTTAACCTGCTGGTTACAGCCAGCCCACGTTCCACCTCCTATCGTATTGATGAAAGCCCTTTACTGTCCGAGATACAATTATACGTAGAAGACAATTTATGACTTAAGGAACCGGCTCCTACTCACAAGACGAGTTACCAAAATGTTGCAGCAAACTCCTTTTTTCCATTGCAGGAACAGGGTTGTTTGGAAGATGATGATTTTTTTGAGGCGTCGGGCATGAAATAAAGCACTTTTGGGGGGTTTAAGGACCACGCAAGTGGAGGCGCCTGCGTTCAGTCGTACATACACAGGAAACACCTTCTGGACACTTCCAAACTGGTCTCAGAGAAGCTTCAACTACATTCTGTTCCAGCAGAAAACAGGGGTAATATGAAAAGCAGTCTCAAAAATTACGCATTTTAAAATCAGGAGACCTAGATAAAGCATATGCGAGAGTTTAGATAGGTGGTCCAGAATCTTACTAGATGCCTAACAGCAGGTTTTAGCTTATGCTGTGAAATCAAAGAAGTCCAGAAAAAGCAAAAAACCAGTATTGTTGCAATATCTTAAAAAGGTTAAGTGGGATGATCTTGTCAGTCTGGGCAATAGCTATGAGAATAGTTAATAAGGGATTTGATTAAAAAAGGTAATATTCTAAATGCCAGTCATATCCAGTCATGGAATATAGACCTCATCAATCAATTTGCTGTTTTTACAGGATTATAAGAACAGATGACAAAAGCAAAATGTTGGTATAATCTATGCAGACATTGGTAATAAATTTGGCACTGGATGGCCACTTTGTAAGTTAGAATAATGTTAAATTGGAAGGACGCACATTAAATAGACTTTTTGTATTTAAACCACAGGCCTCACACGGTAACAGACAGATGTGCAAACAAGAAATTCTTGTCTAAAGTTTGTGTTTCCAGCAGAATAGTATTTGCTCCCTGTCCTGTACTAGTTAACTGCGTTATTAATGGCTTAGAATAGACATTAGTGACCATTATACTGACAAAAGATGAAACAAGAATTAGAGAAGTGGTTCCTGACAGAGGACAGGAGATGAGTATGAAATTAAGGAAAACAATAGCACAAATCAAAGGAAATGCGATTTTAGTTTCCTGCTTGTGACCTGGGGGAATGTTTCACATTTATGTGAAAACACTCTCAACAACAGGATCAAGACCTGGATTTTCCCAGAGCTCAAACCTGTTCTTCCAACACTACTTAGACCCAAACAGGTGAGTGAACCCGATGGAAGGAATTTATACCGGGGCAATGCTTTTGTGGCTGCTCAGCACAGACAGACCACGTGGCTCTCTCCAGCCTTCTGTACCTCTAAATGATTAATAGAGCTTATGCTGCCTGTTTTCGATAAACAATTGGCCCAAGCTAAGAAAGGATGGATAATTCCATTACTCCAGAAATGCAGGAAAATGCTAATTATTATTTTAAGTTTCTCTCTGAATAAACTTTATTAATGGTTTCCTCCTCCGCATGCAAATTTCAACAACTCTCATACCGTAATTAAATTAGCATTGTTTATGCTTTAGAGTATTTAAAGTCTGAAATTACAGGCAATAACTATAAAATAGAGCGATAATTAATGATAATAACTCATTCCTGCAGAAACTGGGCTGAGGCTTAGCAGTTACGACACTTTTTATTCCCAACAGCTACTTTATGGTACTTGAAATTACTTAGTAATTCTCCTAAGCTAATTTTTATTACCACGCAAAACTTTCAGTAGTACAGGGGCAGGTTATTTGTGTTCACATTTAGATTGCTAGAGTTTTAGATCATTTCCGACTGCTTTTTCTGTGGCACTAAAATATATCACAGAAGTGGATTTGACTATAAGCAGACGCCTTGGCCAGACCCTAAAGACCCTGGACTGAAGCTTTATGCTGTGTTATGTGCTGGTCCCAGCTCAGCAGCTGGAGATTCTGGAGAGTGATACTGGACATGATGCGGGAGAAGACCCTCTGGGCTTTGGGAAGAACCTCGGTGCCGCAATAGCTCTGGCCATTTCCAGCCAAGCACTTTTCTTCACTGAAGGGAACTTCTCACACAACTTCGGCCAAGAAAACAACAAAAGTCTACAGGAAGTACAAGCCTAAATTCTCCTTGTTGTAAGAGCTGGTACAGCATCTAAATCTTCCAAAGTTTTTTTGTGTTTTAGCATGGAACAAAGCTTTAAATCATGGAGACTACGGTAAAATTGCTTTCGCTTTTTAAAAAATGGGGCCTCACACACCACATAGTCGAGGGCAAGAGATCAGCATGGCAGCAGCAGCAGCTGAGGGATGACTAGAGACGCTCAAGATAAAAACTATTAACTCTCCAAACTCCAGATTCCCCAAAATCACAGGACTGAAAAGATTTTGAATAATCTGTTTATCTGTTTTGATAGAGATCTGATAGATTTTAAGCTTCTGTATATACCAGTAGTAAAGAAGCAGCTACACATTGAAAAGACAAGAAATATTAACCATCGTGTCTGGGCTTTCCAGCTCTGGGTTTATGAAGTCAATACAGAATTGCAGATTCTCTCAGATGCAGCTATAACCTTCAGAAATAAACAAATCCTTCACTCAAAACGAGTGCCAACTACCCGAAAAGTGGAATTAGTTTGTCCAAGACCTAGATCAAAACTTTTACCCAGAGAATTCTCTCCCAAATATTTTTCTATTTCAAGTTCCAAGACTGCAGCTGGTTATGAGACCCTCATACAGGTTGAGACTCTCAGACGACGTAACTCCACAGAACATCACACGAGTGAGTTCAAAAGAGCTGCAATGAGCTGGGTTGCCACACTACACAAATACATACAGAAACACCCAAATACCGAAGTCTAGCACTGCCTTCTACTCCCATTTGTTGATCTGAGAACTACCCTAGACAGTATCTCCACATATACACGTGCACACACATCCTGCATATGCATTAAGTGAGCATGAAGTGCCACCCACCAACCCAACTACTGTGGGCAGCCAAGGACGTGGAAGAAGAGCCCATTAACCTCCTGCATTTGTGAAAGGAGGCAAAATGTGACCAAAAGTTCTTGAAATCACAAGTTCTGATACATGTCAGTGTGATTTGTATGACATGAAGTGAGATAGGTCCACCCCGCCTTATAAATGCCTAATAAAAGACAGGCACTGAAGAATTTATAACCCAAACAGACAAGATCAATACAGTGTGAGACTCTCCTCTTGAAAAGCGAGGAGAATTAATTGCCAATATTACAGCCCAGAGCCAAAGTAGAAAAGCCGAAGTTGCTGGACCCGCACTCCTCAATAGCTATTCAGTTAGCCAGGCAGCTACGCTGCTTTTCCTATACAAGAAGGATTTAAATCCAATTAGACTCCCCATTTTGCTGGCAATGTCTGTCTGTGTATTTACATCACACCGTGGTATCTCAGCATCTGTTCCAGGAAATCTTTCTGAGCACAGCTAGGTCACTCTGTGTCCATCCAGGCAATTATTTTAGGAGTGGTTAGAGATTTCCACTTTTTGCAAAAGTAGCTTCTTGGCAACTAATAGAGCTCAGAGGAGACATCCCTCTTGATTAGAGCATAGATCTTTACTCTGACACCCCTGAACTTTTTATGGTTGGTTGGAAGTTCTGCAGGCACAGAAGAGAGAAGAAATTCCAACCTTTATCCGCTGACAAACGAACATTTAGCTGCTGCTGCCACCTTGCTTCTCAGCTGGACACAAAAAATGTATTGGTCAACTAGACACCATTCGTGCCTTTGCCTTGTTTGGAGTGAAAACATCCATGAAGCACAAAATAGCTGCAAGCACTTCACACCCACGTTGCCCCAGTGTGAGTGATTTGTACAAGCACAGGGGTAGCAGACTCCTTAGCACCCGTTGGCATCAGAAGGAGCAATTTCTCTTCATCTTGTAAGAAACATCTGGGATGCTGAGAACAGCTGCTCTTAGAGCTGGGCGTTTGCTCCCTCCCACAAAGACAACTGGTTTGAAATGGTGACTCAGTGGTTATTGATCCCAGCTTCCTCCAGCTGCCCTTTACTTCCCACTTAACAAATCCGACTTGGTTCTGCTACATTTGTGTAAGTCTTTTTCAGTCAAGTATCTGGACTAACAAACCTGGTATTTAAATCTCATTCAAGTAATTCAGCCCATTTAGACTGGAATGGGTTTAAAGAAAGAGCAGTTAAACAACAGGCACTTGACCAAACATCTCAGGTAGGAAAATGATAAAAGAGATCCTGGAGTACATAAGGGGCCTTAATCTCTTCAGCCAACACATCTGCAGCTACAGAAAGCAGCTTGAATAAAGGTACCGTGTACTCTCACTCATTCCTGCTTTTGTCCTCCGCTAACAGACATTCCAATCAGTCCATTCGTACAGAAACCTCTCACAAGCATCAGTTTAACTGCACCGCTTTGTATGGCAAAGGGGAACTTGTGCCTAAATCAGCTCTCTCCCACATATACATAAAGATCTTCCAGAAAGGCAGCATCCTCTCCCCAAACTATGCTGCAAATGCTGTTTTGCCCAAAATACAGGGCTGGATCCAAACGTCTGGCTCTTATTGTAGGCCTAATATGCCTATAAAATGCAGATAATTTCCAGATTATTTCCTGTGTGCAGCTGTTGGAGGTGTTGAGCTGGCAGAGGGGGAAATATATGTGTTGTTTATTTGTGAAGCAGGTACAGCACGAGCATCACTGGTCCCAGCTCTCTCATGCTGCCCCTGCCAACGTATTGTACCTCATCCACGCCTGGGCTAAATTCCAGCCTGCAATGGGAGAATGAATGGGGCTGCATCCTATTATCAGTCCTTGGAGCCATACAATCCCCTCAGTTTATGAGCTGTAAAATATGTACTTCTGCCTAGTGGCTTCCTAGGGCGAGCATCTTCAGCGCTGAAATCAGCCGAGCTTTGCCAAGGTACACTGCTGAGAGCACGGGATGCCATGGAGGAGCTGCAGGGCTGGGAAAGGGACACAAACAACACAGACAGCTCCTCTCTAAATAGGGCTGAATGGGAAACAGATTTCCTGGCACTATTTCTCTTCATCAGATGGGAACAGTAAGTGGATTTTGAATATTTTTTTAACTCTCCAACTAAAAATCTGATGCAGGGCAATTGTAGTTATTATTTATAGCTTGTCTCATTCTGAATGTTCAAAAGATTTCCAGACCTCTAAAAAACATGTATATGTTGGTACACTCATCACATCTATAGCATATCCCTGACACTGGATGAAATATTAGCTTCCAGCTTTCTCCTCTTCAAACCTTTGAAATTTTTACACCATTTCTACATATATGCTACCAGTTGACTATATAGAAATCAACCTCCAGATAGAAAAGAAACCAGGTATTCGTCTTCAGTTTCATTAGGCAGAGAATGGACCTCTCCTCCCTCTTCAGAGATGGTGAGGGGAAATGACATTATCAAACCTATTCATTTTTCAGTTGAAGGGGACAGAAATAAGAAGCTGGAAAGCAGAGTTATAAAGTCTGTCCACACCAGCGTGCTTTCAGCTTCTCAGTCCCAGAAGAACAAGCGTTGGGCCAAAGCACGAGCTGGTGCAAACTGATGTAGTTCCAGAGACTTCACTGGGCAACAAACCAGTTTCTATTATTTGAGAATTTGGAAAAAAACTCACATAAGGAAGATGGCACCTTGAGATATTTGAGAATTTGTCTTATAGCACCTTAAGTACAAATTTTGTCTTTCCCAGCAGGAACTCTGAGGGCAGAAATCATTGCTAGAAATATCACCGGAAATTGTCTCCTAACAGCGGTGGCCGAGGTCCATGTAAAATCTGAGCCCCAGTTCAGTACACACTGTGCACCCTGACATGAACAGCTGTTACTGGTCTAATACATACACTGATATTTTAACAGACAGGCTGGAGAAACAGAGGAATTAACATGCCACGGTCAGATAAAAAGCAGCTGATGGAAATAGGGATGTACCCAAGTCTCCCGGCTGCCAATCCAATACAGCCCAGCCACTCGTGCACCTGCCTCCCTGGTTTTCCTCAGCCAAGCATCCAACGCGTACACCAAACATTGGGGATTCAAGGCGATGACCAGGGGAGAGATGGAGAGGGACTCTTTATCAGGGAGTGTAGCAATAGGATGAGGGGTAATGGTTTTAAACTGAAACAGGGGAGATTTAGATTAGATACCAGAAAGAAATTCTTTACTGTGAGGGTGGTGAGGCACTGGAACAGGTTGCCCAGAGAAGCTGTGGCCGCCCCATCCCTGGAGGGGTTCAAGGCCAGGTTGGAGGGGGCTTGGAGCAACCTGGTCTGGTGGGAGGTGTCCCTGCCCAGGGCAGGGGGGTTGGAACTCGATGATCTTTAAGGTCCCTTCCAACTCTAACCATTCTATGATTCTGTGAATTAATTCCCACACTTCCCAATCCGGGTTCAAGCACCAAAAGAAAAGTCAAAACAGTTGAACATCTGAACTCCTCCTTCCTTCTACACTAAATGCTATCAGGAAGGCTTCATAAATAAAAGACTCTCCAACTTCCTAGTTTCTATGTATAAAGCATGTTATAAATACTCATTTTCGAGGAAGCTACCTCCCACAAGGAAGTATTACTTCCCCTTTTTAAAATGAAGAGCTTCCTCCTTTCCATTAAAAACAAACAAAATCAAGCAAACAAAAATGACAAAGATCAAGCACAGTAATGGATTACCTGGAGCACAGCTGCACATCCTGGGCTCCTACAAAACATTTACCAAGTTGGCTATTAATTGCAAGAAATGGCAAGGGAAGTTGGGAGTATATTTCTTTGCCTGGGAAACCTATACTCAGGCACAGCAAGCAGAGAATTGGCTGACACAGCAGCAGCAGTTCAATGTAACGGGTTACCCATGTGGGCTCCTTAATCTCAAAACCAAAGCTAAAATTGCTTCATCCGGTGTCTGCTGCATTTTCTTTTCATTCCATGAAATACCAAACCCATTCCATTTCTTTTCCTGACTTTTCCTTTTTTTATTATTATTTTTTAAGATACTTGCTTTTGTTTGTTGAGATTTTTTCAACCCTTCCTTGGCCTACACCACTGTGCAACATGCTTGATATTTAAAAAGCTCAGTGAATTCTAAAATTAAACTTAACAGCAGTCTGCCTCTATGTGAAAGAGAAAAGACTGGTTATTTATCTATTAGATTGCTATATTAAGATATTATGTGGTTATGACTAGTAGATTCTTCTTTCCTTTCTCCTTCATAGCTATGGTTGGTTTCATTAGTGCAGGAAAATCTCAATGTGTAGAGAAAAACATCCCCCTATACATTTCCCGTTTGCATTCCAGTCGGGCCGTCTCTCACTGTCAGCCGCAGAGAGCTCTTTCTGCTCCAGTGTCTCAACACGGCTCCCAGCTCCTCTGTGCAGCAAAGAGCATTTCACCGGGGCTGGTTTGGGAATGAATTTCAAACAGTTTGTTCACAAAATCCCCCTGGGAGCTGAGGACTGCAATAACCTCAGCAGCTGGTGCTCCAAGAAAAAGGTACGCTTTTCTGACCTTGCTTTTTTTTTTTTTTTTTAAGAGAAAAAAACCAACACAGAACCCAAAAGCAAAACAACGACAAAATCATGAACAGAAACCGCTTTGCCGTATACACCAGTGCTTTTAGGGAAAAGGAGACACACGACAGAGCTGTCAGTGATCCTAATTAATATACCACTGAAATGCACTCCAATACCGCAATGAGAAGGACAATACAAGCTGTGTAGAAACACTCAACTGTCTTACAGCTCTTTACTCGGGGTGTAGATTAAAAGAAAATACCGCTCTGTCAGGATGATTGATTACAATTTCATTTGGTAATGAAAATTCTTCTAATAATCATGTTTTGCCAAGAAGTACAAACCTTCTCAAAGCCTGGTTTCTGGACAGAATACAGAGAAAGTAGAAGAGAGGAGGCGAACATCTGTTTCATTTATAACACTGCTGCCCATAATAGCATTACAAACATTCATAATTTAAGTAAGTTTCCTTCATAAAATGCTAACAATTTTTGTCTAACATGCTATCTATTTGCTAACAGGACATCAGTGCCCAATTTGCCTAGTGCGGTACCTCCCCTCACCACTAGATGCTAATACCAAAGTTGTAGATGAAATACCAAAGTTAGAGAACAACCAAATCTACTTGTATTTCACATGAGATTGATCCAACTGACTCCGGTTAGTTGCTTAAGCCGCTATTCACATTCCTCAGATAAAGTCTAAGATAATTTAAAGCTGACGGCTGAGGGGAGACCTTATTAATGCTTTCAAATATCTAAAGGGTGGGTTGAAGGAGGATGGAGCCAGACTCTTTTCAGTGGTTCCCAGTGACAGGACGAGGGGCAACGGGCACAAGCTGGAACATGGGAAGTTCCATTCAAATAGGAGGAAGAACTTCTTTCCGGTGAGGGTGGCAGAGCCCTGGAACAGGCTGCCCAGGGAGGGTGTGGAGTCCCCTTCTCTGGAGATCTTCAAGACCCACCTGGATGCAGTCCTGAGTGATGTGCTCTGGGCAACCCTGCTTTAGCAGGGGAGTTGGACTGGATGATCTCTAGAGGTCCCTTCCAACTCTGACAATTCCATGATTAGATTACTAGGGCTCCCATATTAAAGAAAAGGCAGCTGCTGGGCTACCTACCAGTATCTCCGCAGGCACCAAACTGCCAGGACAATGTTAGTGTCACACTTTACCCTTTGAAAATAGCACAATGTATACTGCACTGTGCAACACTGCAAATATCTACACGAAACGCAAAAGAATGCAGAATTGCAGCCTTTATATGAAGGGAATGCTACAAATGCGGAGCCAGCTTTGAGTCTGATGATGCTCCAGAGCCAAGCTGGTTTTCTACTGGTCTCGGGAGAACCCAGTGCTGCGTGTGGGACTAATTCAGGGACCCTTCCTCGTGCAGAGCTCTGTACCCTGAGCTGGTACCTGACCAACAGGGGTGAACCCTTACGTTTTTTGCTGCTTGATCACAATCTCAAACTTGTTGAGCAGTGATTCATCACCTGCTCCGTCCCCAGGCAAGAGTCTGAATTTTCTGCTTATTAATAGCTATACTGAAATGAACTCATGTTTAAAAAAATAACAACCACGGAGCAAAAAAATCCCAATCCACAACCCTTCAAGAAATCAAGCTAAAGAGACTCAGCCTCATTACCTGTCCTCTCTAAAGCCTCCCTAGTAAAAGGCCATGCCAATTCCTGAAAAGGACAGTGAGACTGATCCACAAAACTTTTCACCCCTTCTTCTTCCACCTGAGGTATCAGCAGCCACAGAAAAGTTTCCGAGGCATTTGATTCCTCATCAGTAAGGCATCTTATTCTGCAGTAACCTTCAAAGCATCAGGGAGCATTTCTGAGGGGTGATGGTGATGCACCAGCTCCAGGAGGAGGACAGTCCGTGGAGATTTAATGCTGTGCAGCCACTGAGAACGTGGGAAGGCAATTACAGCTCCTGCAAATTACACTGAGAACATCAATAGATCAAGGCAGTGATCCAGCAAAGCACTTAAGCACATGCTTAACTTTAAGAGATCACTCCTCCCAGGCCTGATTCCACACCATTTTAGAGGAACAGCAAAAAAGCCACCAAGAAAAGTTCTTTGCGCTGCTTCTATAGGCGACAAGCTGCGTTATCTGATTTACAGCAAAGACAGACTGTCAGAACATTCTCAAATTGTTTACAGTTCAGGCTGCAAATTCCTCATCCTGAAGAAGAATCAATAGAAAACCACTGACCACGGCAGCAGATCAAATGACCACGGTAACTATAGGAAAAAAATATTTCTAATTGGCACAGGGTACTTGCTAGAGCAGTTGAACAACTCTTACACCAGAGAGATGTGTGATATTAAAAATAATGCTCTGGTTTTGCATCCGTACAACGTTTGTTGAAGATACCAAAGTGCTCCAAATAAGTTAGGCTTCATAATTCACTTAGCAAATTCTGGTGTGAGTACACCACCGTCTCCCCGGCTCTGTCGAAATACATGATTGGTGGTTTCTGAGAATTTAAGCACTTTGAAGAGTTATTTCTTGTAGCCAACAGTTTATTTATGGGATCAGCGCTAAAAGCAGACACAGGCAAAGCATAAATCGCATAAACTTAAGGAATGGGATCTTCTTTAAGGAAAAGGGTGGGGAGGGAAAAGGTTTTGACCTCATATTGAATTTCAGTGGGATCTAAATACCAATTTAGGCATCCTCAAAAATTCCAGCCTAATTTTACTAATTCTGTCCTTTATGAATAAATTATCCAAATAATTCCACTTCTGAGCATTTTCTGCGATTTAAAATTGCTCAACATGATTTATTATATATATCTCTGATTACCAATTGCTCGTAATTATTTGTTGCCATCGTTACTTTGAGCAGCAGTGGCAACGTGCAATTTGTTGCCTTAGTTGTAATCTTGCAGCCAAATCAGGGAACAGAAGAACACAGAGCGAGTCTGGAATTAATCACATAAAATGAAAAAAATCTTTTGTTACCTGAACACCCTGGTGAGAGTTCACTTCATAGTAAGTGACACTTCCAGTATTAATATAATGAGCAGAATTTTGGTCATCCGAAACTTGGAATTTGGCTCAGGATTAGGTCTTACAAGATGGGTATATTTAGCCTCTGCCTCATGCTGCCTTGGTGAGCTCCCACACAGCACAGACTTGGGCTCATCCTATTCCTCACAAAGTCTCTAAAAACACCACTTCCTACCCCTCATCCTTTCCCCATTTCATTTACTTCAGTAACAGATGCTTCCAGGAGGTGATTATTTCTCCTGAAGGCACAGCAGATCACTAATCTTGGTTAGACAACTAAGCACTTTTAAATTAAAATTAAGTATAAATAATAAGGTTAGGATTCAGAGAAGTGCTCTTACGGTCAATGGAGGTGGCCACTATTCTTCTGGCAGAAGAGTTTTCTTCTACAGAACATCAATAAAAGCAAAGACAGTCTATACAGACACACTGCTTCCACTGAAAGCGTGTGTGAAATTAGTAACTACAGTAGAAAAACAGCATTTTACATCATTCAACGCATCAGAACATTGAAGTCAAAAGGCACCCATTTCATCTTACCATAACAAAACTGCTTGATAACATCAAAAATTCCAAACGAGGGATAACCGTCTTGAGAATTACCTCTGAAAGACGACACAATTTTGGAGATGTTCTAATTAATGCACAAGGAATTATTTTTCTAGTGTGACATGCTGCAATCACCTCTACCATCTCAAAATCATGAGACCAGGTCTAAGGGCAGACACTATAAAATGAAGGCCTAATTAAGTTTATTTCAAAGAGCAGAGGTGGTAACTCTGGAGCGTATACACTAGGTTAAAATAAACAACTTTGCAATGTCACTAAGAAATTCTTGCCAGAACACTGCCAGCAGCCAAGACTCCTTCCTCCTGCCATCCCTCCCCAATTCCAACTCTTTAATTAATAGAAGAGCTGCGATGTTCAGTTGAGGAGCAGAAAGCTCTCCTCTCTGGAAGGTAACCAGTTAGTTACAGATGTGGGTAGTATGAGACCAGTGGGCTATAACGTTTTGCTGGCACCAGCCAATTCATAATTGCTACTGGGCTCTTAATCAACGTTCCACTGCCACCGGCATAAGATAACTTCATCCATGTCCTTGTCAAACTGCAGAACATTCAGGATATAAAATATAGACATACATATAGACTTTATTTTCTCCTTGGAGAATTTATGTACCATTACATTCCATTATATTTTTTTCAGCTGAACATTTAAATGATGTTGAATCAGTGATCACTAAACCAAGCCCCTTTTTATTCAGCAAGGTTAGGATCTTTGACCCCCAAATGCCTCTAACTACAAGATAAACCCTTTTATGATACTGATAAATTATTACTTTTCTGCCTTGTCTTTTAATTAAATGTTTGGAGTCAGTAACTGTCGAATCACAGCTCCCATACCAGCTACAATTTCTAAATTCCGTACGTGACGTTTCCTCTCTCAAAACATGAGAAGCCAAACATCCTGAAAATGGAAAACACTCCTTATTATGCCCCTTTGTGATTGAAGAAACGGCTCGAGTTTGGGGCTTTTTTTATTATTATTCTTTCATTTTCTGTCCAGAAGGGGATGAGATCAATGGAACGCATCAATTCATGACAATGCTGTAATGCATTTTTGAAATGTTGCTGATATTCTGAAACAAACATTTTTCAATTTGTAAATTTTCTGCAAAATACTTTCCTTCATCTATCCATTAATCAAAGTAAATTGTAGCAGGAGTTTGCTGTGCTGCCATTTTTAAGTGTCACACATCCTCAGGTTTTTTTAGGCAAAGAAACTACACCTGGAATGACAGCAGACACTGGAGCTTCAGAGAGAATCTATAGCTCATGGGCTCCTCTGGCAAAGCTCCTGCTCCGATGTCCCACAGGGACCGTTGGTCATTATCAGGCGCAGGAGCCTCCGCCTCACACAATGGTAAAATACTGCTCATTGCTAACAACTTCCTGCCATCAATTCCAGTTTGTGCTGCAGCTCGATCCACGGCTTTATCAGGAACCTACCGGGGGGAACCTGTAGATGTTACCAGGTGATGTGCGGGTGACCAGGTACTTCTTGTCCTCATGCAAGGCCACAGACCTTGGCCGTTGCCGAACTTAAAGCTGTGCTTCTCCTCATGAGGAGCCAGGACCTCACACGCTTCTCACCACCTTCTAGCCCTGAAAGCATCCCACAAGGAGCTTACAGAACACGGTCTGCCGTGATTTCCGAGGTGAGGGATAACAGCCTGCACTACGGGGCTGACACACAGAGACTGAAAGGGGTTAAAACCTCAACACACCAATGTGAAACACAGGCTGCAGAGGAAAGGTAAGGTAAAACAGACAGCAATAGTCACTTGTAAAAATTAAGATTTATGCAATTATAAAGTCAAATTTTCAGTGGAAAGAGAGGCTTGTTATTACCACAGGAGAGGATTAATTTCTTTATACTAACTTGGGTCTGTTGCACAAACTGGAAACTAATTCTTCCATTATTAGTTTTATAACAGACCAACTATAATTTGTTAATTAAAATCCTAAAATTGCCCTACAAAATTGTGCATATTGTATAAGCAGTGCCCAATATCTAAACATGTCGTTGTCCTCTTTCTGCTTTACTGCACAGGTAGAGGATGAGTTCATTTTCACAGGACAATTTTGTCTTCCACCACGCTTCAGGGGCTTTTTTTTTGTGGGGCATTTGGAGTCTCCTACTGAGAAACTACCAATGGCTCAGCAAATACTGTCTGGTTAGGGATTAATTTTGGGGATTGTGACCACCCACGCCCAGATTTTAGCTCCAGATGTATATATTTGTAAATCACTAACTTTATACAAAGCACAACAGCAACAGCTTAGTCACAACATAAAGAGCTGACCTGTCTGGTGAGAAAGGTCAACTGGTAAAATACAGCAGCAAACTGGGATGTCCTCTCAGCTGGTGAGAAAGCTTTAGTGCAATTGTTCTTTGCCCATTATTAAAGATGATACGGGTGTTAATTCCATTTACCTGTGACTAATAACACTAGAAAATGAAATCCCTTGAAAACAATTATGTCTCTTCAAAGAAAAAAAAAGAAGTACTTTAGGCAGTAAAACAAAGGACATAACAGCACCCTTCACCTCCTCAATGAGTCAGAGTGCCATCTAAGTGCAGAACAACCTATTAATCTTAACTCTTGCTTGGTTAATCAAAATCTAGAGCTACAGAAAAAATGCTTCTCATCTGTTCTACTGCAGTTTCTTCAAAAATTCAGTAGGTAAATTGTAATTGTAGATCGTGCATCTAATCATCATAATCTACGTATCTCAGTGTCTTTCACTGAAGGCTACTCATAGTACCTTAAACACTCTTAAAACATTACTGAAGGCAGTCACATGCTTTTGATGCAGAATATCCTCAAGCCTCCCAGAATGATCCAGTAGTAAAATCAGAAGGAAGAAGGAACAACTTCCCTATGGGATGGGAAGAAAAAGGCTTTTAAACCAACTTGCCATGGATTTTCAAACACTGTTCTGTTCAGCAGGGCACTGATTCACAGATGAAAATTTTTGTTTTCCAAAACAAACTGTACTGTTTGTACGGTATGTAACTACCTGAGTCATATTCATTCTCCAGAAATGTTATCAACTTGTACAGAGGGTGCTAAATACTTATACCAAGTATAAAAATGGGAATTATACTCCTCTGGAAACCATACTCCTACCTCTATCCATAAAGAAATCTATGTACCAGTAACATATGACAGAAGGTAACTCATCCTTTATGAGTGTCTGGACCTAAGCAATCCCTTGCAGCATCCTTTAACTAGAGGAATTCCAAAACATGGAGACACTGTTGGACTGTTTTAAGTTTAGCATCATCAAGTTAATGCTCTGCTTTTTCCTCAAAAACCTCCTCACTTTTCTAGGGAGTTTTAAAGTGTCCATCATAAATCAGCTGTTTGTCAGAGCTCCTGACATTTAGCGATGTAAGAGATAGAAGAACGGAGCCGGGAGGGAGCGCTGCCCTCACTCAGGTGCCCGAGGGAAGCACGGGCAGAGACAATTTATATGGATAAACAGACAGCATCAGACAGACAGACAGACGTGTGCCTCCCATTCTGTCCTACAGACGCTTCCCGTTGCAGACAGGGCTCC
This sequence comes from Numenius arquata, assembly GCF_964106895.1. Classification (NCBI taxonomy): domain Eukaryota; kingdom Metazoa; phylum Chordata; class Aves; order Charadriiformes; family Scolopacidae; genus Numenius; species Numenius arquata. The sequence goes on along the minus strand of NC_133601.1, from coordinate 3,996,801 downwards.
TCTAATTCTCAGCTGGGATTAGGTATTCATGGCAGTGAGTAAGAAATGCAGCATGAAGAGCCAAGTAACTGAAAAGGAGAACGTTATAATCAGTTACGATAAATGGATCTTCTTTTCTGGGAAAGATCTGAGAAAGGGCAAAAGTAGATTAAAGAAAAAAAAAAAGAAAAGAAACATTCTCCCGTTCCCTTTTCACCTAAGGAAAGATTTCAAATCAGATGTAGCTATTTGCTCAAATAAAATTAAATACAAGCTTTAACAAAGTTGGACAGAAAGCTTATACCCCGCTACCAGCCTCCTACACCACACACTGTGTACCCTTAACAACACCCGGAGTTGTAAGGAAATATTTATAATCTTTTTCTGTGTGGAAAACAGTGTTACTACAACATAAATTGCCTTGTCTGAAGTTCAAAAAAGCAAACAGAGAGAGAGAGTGGGGATCATGATCTCTATTTCTCTCAGCTGAGCTGATGGGAAAACAGTTCGGATTTTATTTTTGACTCTGAAAATTTCCTGCACACCCAAGTTTCAACAATCAAACCGTTGGTCTACTAAGGCTTTCTTCCCAAAACCAAACAAAGGTTCCGTAACGTCATCCTTTTCTGAACACCTAATCCTTCTTTCCAAAAGGGTTGCAGGGAAGGTTATCGATGGGCGCTGTAACTGAGCCCTTCTCAGGTATCAAAGCCATAAGGCTGGGTTTTTCCCTATTTTTCCCCTAGTCTTGCCTGAACACTTTCATTTGGCTTTCACCCCTACTGACGGAAAGCAGAACATTATAACAACCAGAGGGTAAATCAAGATATGACAAAGACCTTCTAAAAAGACATGAGCGCATTTCAATTAAAACTTGGATTTTGCTGTACTAATTGTTCCCATTATGCTAATATCATAATTGCTGCCATTTTCTTACATAATCTCACTGCTCCTAACAAAAAAAGGAGAGCAACCGGTAGAAAGCTTGAGCCTGCCATGAGAAGTCTTCAAGGCAGAGAACAGGAGGTACAGTTAATTTGCGAGCAGATTTTGCTAGAGTACGATGGAATAACGCAACTCATTAATTCTTCATTAAGTTGAGGAAGCCAAGCTTTTAAATCATAATTAGACAATGCTTTCCTCCCCTCCCAAAAAAAAAGAAAAGCTCTGTCAAGAATGTGCCTTTTGAATACACATTATAATGATTTTTTTTTTGCAATGGAATTGCTAATGGATTAATAATTTGGTAGTTTGCTTCATAGGAGAGTGCTTATTATTATTATTAATAGAATTGCTAACAATACAAGGTTTGGGGAAAAAGTCTAGTTAATGATCCTTACTTTTTTAGAACTGATATACAGCAGAAGGTCCACTGCTCACTCCTGAGGAGAGCATGTCTCTGCTTTCGTCCCTCTTCCACTCCTCCTCCTCTCTCAGCATTTGCACACTCTATAATTGGACAGTAAGATGATTTGCACCTATAATGAGCTAATCGGGATCTTGAAATATCATTACCTAATACTAAAGAAAATAACTCTCTTCATTTCAAGGAATGCCAGAGAAGGCAGGGCAGAGGGGAGGGATGTGTGTTACACAAATATCAGAAGCCCCTGTCAGTAATGCTTCGGAGCTGTTGCTTCTACACTATATTCTCACGCTGCTTAATGCTACAGTGTCGTACCAGGGGGTAGTTGTGGTGAATATCAGAATTCTTGTTCAGTACGGTCACACTTGAGAGACGTTTCCCAGTGGTGTTTCTGGTCAGGTAACCATCTCAGCCAGCAACGGTTGCTGGTTTATTCGAAGAGATGCCTTTCCCAGTAGAGACACACATATGTCTTGCGTATTTCTTCTGTAGCAGGCAGCTTTTGATAGATTTTCACCCTCACAGGAGGGATGAAGGAAAAAAACCGAACTAAACAGAGGGACTAATGGCACTGCTTGAGAAAGATTAAATGGGACCTGGATTCATGATGGTGCCCGGGCAGGTTGTCTGTCAACAGTAGCTGATAACTCAATGAATGCAGAATATTATTCACACAGATGTCTCAAAGTAGATTCATTTAGGTCAACAGGAAGTTCCTAATAACTTCGCAAGATCTCTCCCACCCCCAGAATTTAGCTCAAACATGGCAAGTCTACATAGTGGAAATGAGGAATATCAATGTTGCCTTGAGTAAGCTGGGGCACATCTAAATAGATGGAAAACGTTCCTCCTGGCATCATCTTTCTGGCTCTGGTGTTAATAAAACATAACTTCAAATGACTTGTAAACTGCGTAAATAATGAGTGACCTGCTATTAAGGAAGGCTAAATGAATTAGCTTTACTGCAGTTCCCACTGCAAGACCATTGATAGAGAGTGTCTGATTGTGGTCTATTCTAAGGTTGATTTACATCATTCTGGCAGTGTAAAGGGGAATTAAGTGAACATAAATGTGATCTATATCCACTTTAAGAATTCCTTCCTGCCGCTGTGTTGAATAAAGGGAGCTTACTGTAAATAAGGCTGAGGAAAATGACATTCAGTTTGCTATTTTGGCAAGAGAATAAAGTTAAGTAATCCTCAGGGTAAAGAGGGCTGAAGCAGAGTAATTTTAGCACATGAGCTGGGAAAGGAGAAAGAATCTTCACAACGTATTCGGACAATAAACCCAACTCTATCCCTTTAGTCAGAGAGACTGAAAAGATGCCTCTTCTGCTTAGAGAAAGGAAAGCTGAGAAGTGTAAGTAAGATCACCATCAGAACGGGCTCCGCCAGCATCAAAATCAACTTCAGGACCAGAAAGTAACATCAGTGTATTGACAAGAAACAAAGTGCAGCATATCAAAAGCTAAACGTTCTGAAAAAGATTAAATGAAATCAAATTTTCAAGCCAGGTTTTACATGACCCTCTCCCTCAACCCTGTACACAGAATGTACATTTAGTTATTAATGAGTCCAGCTCAAGATACACCACCTCAGGTGCACTTGTGCCTTAAGGATAGGGGCTTCAGAGGGGTTTTATATGCTTCAAAGCCCCAGGGAATTCTCACTGGACCATAAAACAATTTAAATTCCTCCTTCCACCTCCTGTCACTGATGACCTCAGTGATTCCCAGAAGCAATCCGAGGAAATATCAATTGTAAATAGATTTAAAGGGGCAAGTTTGGAGGAGGAAATAGCAACGACTTCTTGGTGGCCTTACCCTTTGCATTGGGCTGAACATTCTGCCAGTTTAGAGGAGATGATAATCCACCAGGAGAGACTGCAACAAATCCAAGTGCCAAAGTGCCACAGTTACTTTTGTGTACCCAGTGAACTGCTAAGGAAAAACAATATACTTTCTTCCTGATGAAAACAAGCTGATCTGTTCATCCAGGGATACTTGAGAGAATGAGGAAACCTATCAAGTAATTGAGACCAAAACCAGTGTGTGGTGTCTGTGGAAGGGGGTGAGGATTCAAGAGGTCTGGACTCCACTGTAGAATTGATCCGTGAGCCAAGACAAGTCATTTCACCTCTGTAACTCCTTTCCATGCCTGCTATATAAAGAAAATACTTATTTTCCAACCTTTCTTCCAATGGCAAGCTCTTTTAGGCAGAGACCAGCCGTGCATGCATACACTACCCACCCTTACGGGCTGCATTTGATATACTGGGGGGGCTGGTAGTGCCAGCTCTTCCTGAAGCGTCAGCTCAAATTTGAGCAGCAAGTTCCCTTTGTATAGCAAGTGCCATCGCAATTCATGTCACAACTTCCTAGGCAGTGACTCTATCTCAATGTGACAAGGCTTTTGAGATTACTACGTATTGGCAGAAAGCAACAGTGTCTGATGCCTAAGTCTTTCTCTTTGGCCATCTGATTTTATTTTTCCTGAAATATTTACAGAAGAGCTTGGTATTTCGATATAAAATCTGTGTGTCTACATGAGCCTGCCTCATGTCAGTGGACAGACACTAGACACGTATTGCAATCTTTTGCCTCCAGTACTGAGAAGTCAATCCCTTTGCTCACAGCTGCATCCTTCATTGCCAACTGGACAAGTTTCCCAGCTCCCTGCCTGACATCTGAGACACAGTGCCTCATTCCTTGTTAGAAGTCATCCTACTATTTCCCTTCAAACTCTCTTCTAACATTCCTTTTTTGTTGCAGTGAAAACAAAACGTTCTGACACATGTACCGAGACCACTGTCTGTCACAGTGACCAATGCTGCTCCCTGGTTTCCTTCAACTCCATCTGTCTACACCCATCTGCTTCCTTCTGGTTTCCATTCACATTATTAATGCTTTGAAAAACAGACCATTCTGTTTTGTGCCTAGCAGAGCAGGGGAGAAACAATACTTCAGACAACCACATGGTCACCGAAATACCTATGCAAATCCAGCCCCAAACCTCCTGGCACTTTCTGAGCAGCTCCATCCTATTTTACAGGGGTTACGCTGTTAGAGCTCCTCGTCTGCGGTGTCACACACAGCCTGTATCAGCCTCAGCAACACATTTATGAGTGTCTTGCCAGCAATAAACACCATAAAGAGAGAACAAGGATCCAAATACCCTACATTCTGCTAGAACTCGGCGCAGAGAGCTGCTGGTCCATGTATCTTCCACGTGCAAGAGGCTTTTAAGACAACACACAGTTCCTTCAATAAATACTTCCTGACTCCATAGGGATAAATACATGGAAAAGATAGAAGCCATGGGTGTCAGATTCCTAACTGATAAAAATTAGCAGAACATGGTATATTCAAAGATATTTTTAAAATAGCGAAGACCTAGCACATCAAATGCACTTAGTGGCAGTTGTCACACATTCCTGATAATCACCAAGGCCCAAGTCGTGCCTGTTTTGACGGAGGAATAGCTGGGCAATCACAGAGCTCGTGGTGACTACACCAGCATGTTTCATCAAGGCAACTTTTTTTTTTTGATTCCCAGCTGCACTACAGATTCGTCTCCAAGATGCAAAGAGAGCGGGTCACATATTTAGCAAATGACAGTAATTCCCTGAAGATGATAAAAAGCAGCCTGTCTATCACCAGCCTCCCTTTGTGTTTGACTTTGAAGCACATTATCTTTGCAGAAAATAAAGTGCAAGTAATGAAAGAGAGAAAAACCAGAGCCTGTAAACAACTGAAAGCAAATCTCAGGCTGACAAACTCAACTAAAGTGTAAGAAAAAGTTGAGCGCCTGCCAGTCTTGGATTCTATCTTGGGGCTCAGTGCTCCTCCCAATGTAGACACTCGCATTCCTCCACCATGGAGCAAAGGAGAGGCAGAACACGCAACTCGCTACATTTGTCCTAAAATGCTCTTAGATTTCTTCTCTCCCCCTCACCTTCCTCCCTTCCCACGCAGGTGTCCCAGCCGCAAGAATCCACAGTCACATAAGCCTGACAACAGTCTATCTTACTGAGTAGCCTTTTGTTTAGCGCCTTAAATTTTCCCTACACGACACCACTCTTTTCAACATACGCTACTCCTACACTTAAAGTTCAGCTTGAGCTTAACATACTTTGTGTTAAGGTAAAACCCTCTGGTTTTTTACAAAAGGAAATAAAGGAATTATTGCAGGGGATGCTATTACACAGTAAATTCCCCTGCCACACTAAGGTCATCCAACTAGGTTACACACATGATGAAGTCCTCAATGGATGCTCAGAAATTATTTTGTACACTAGAACAAGAAGAATGATGAAGCAGTGATTTTTAAAGTATGTTTCCACAATGTTAAGGAATCAGTGCTTCAGAGCGAGGATTGCTAAATACAGAGTGGTAGTTAAAAAGAAAAAAAGGGGAGATTTTAATCAAGATACGGAGGTGTCTCTCATTTCCATCTTTTAAGAAGAAAAGCCGCTTGAATGAGGATGAATGGACGGATATTAGGCAGTAATGAATAGCCTCGAAATTAAAAGCACAAAAAAGCAGAAAAATCTTTTCTGTTGTATGGATTGTGAGTGACCACACGATAGTGAAATAGTCTTGAGGTATATGAGAAGCAGTCAAACACAAGCCTATGAAAAGCGGGGAGTGCATGGCTGCAGACAGCTGTTTTCCATCAGAGCACTTCAGTTTTTGAGGCCATGCAGTCCCGTTAGGACAGTGTGCCTTTCACTTGGTACATTTTCCCCATTATTTTCAGCTCCTCATGTTGTATCTCACAATTAGGCTATGTGTAATGCAACCAGTTACCCTACAGAACTGGAAACACAAACAACTGGAAACACAAACAGAACTGAACACTGCTGGAAAGGCAAATATAAAATGTAAAAGCCGGACTGTAGCCCAGACCTCACCAGCAAAACACTGGAATCACCAATACGAAGTCAAATTTCAGAAGCTGTTGCTGAAGGGACATTATTCCTTTCCAAAGGAGAGCCTGTCCAATGCTGCAAAATACACCTGCATTTCAGCTCTGCGCAGCCCAACCTGCCTGTAGCTGTTATTCTCTTTGTGCATAAGGAATAAATAGCAAAAGAAAGAGGACTTTTGTTTCTGCGAGTGAAATTTGGATTAAATCCCCACTAATAACATTAACAAAAGGTTAATTTCAAGTGCAGAAACACATTTCCATTTCAGCATTCTGTTACGCTGTCTCTGTTAAGATATATTTTTCCCTGAGGCTAGAAACCCAGCTACATCAGAACCGAGCCTCAGGTAAGGCAGACAGTTTACATGAACTCAAAGACAAACGGCAGCCCTTCTCTGAAACACATTTATGGCTACGGAGGACCTGACCTAGACAGAAATATAATAAAACCCTTTTATTATATTTCCATAGCACCACTGCCATCATTATATATATAAATAAATACAGTAATTAAGACTCAGTTTGCATTACCTTCAACAACCCCCATCTTCACCTTTCCACTGGTTGGCAGTATAGTTTTTATAATCTGAGAAACATCATGCCATTCACTGGGCAAAATCTTTCATATTATGCAAATTCCCATGCGACACCAGATTAGCATACTGCAATGATTGAGACTAATTTTATATTTAAGTGTGTTATTTTACATTTAATATCTGAAAGCAAACACAGCCAATAAAGACTAAAAAAGTCAGAATTAGACAGTCATCCCCTCCACAGTCTTCTCTCCCAACTGCAAACAATAAATCACTTCATGTAAGTAGTTTTAAGCCATAAAACTGCAAATAAGGCATTTTGTGCTGAAAATTGATTTCTATTGAGAACTCTACCTCCATGCAACTTAATTTGTAACTGACATGGATTGCCAACAGGGCTCGCAGTATAAAAAACAGATGACAGTAACTAATCTAGCTGCATATTGGGAGCCTTGAGTCTTCAATATAAATGGAACTTTGGGGTGTTTCTTTCATAAATGCAAAGCACCTAAAATAGAAAGCTATTTGTGCAAAATTGAAGTGCAAGTTAAAGCGCTGTTGCAATACATCTCAGGAGTTCAACTACGGTATGCTTTAATTTTTCTTTTTCATTTGTTTTTAACATTTATTACTGCAGGGTATGATCAGGCATCAGGAAGGTGAGATTTAGTGTTTCACAAGAATCAGAGCAGACCCTGAACAAAAAGCACTTGTACTGTGATAATGCCAAATAATATCTTTGCCCGATTCTAAGATCCACTAAAAATAAAAGCTCCGCATTCATGCACTACATTAGCGATGGAAAGGAGCCCCAGAGAATGTCTTATTTCTACAGTGTGGATTATCAAGCTGCCAAGAAAGAACTACTGCAAACTATTTTTATGATGCTTGTTACTGGTAACTGATGAAATTTATGTTGTCACATAGGAAACACGGATTAATAATACTTCTATAGAATAGCAGTTGTCATAATGAAATCAGCCTGCCTGTAAGCCAAAATAAAATAAAAATGAAAGTGAGATTGTGCTCTAGCCAATTTCTGAACCGCAGCACAGATACAAGATGTTATGACAGACCTGAGCTTATTCACCTCCTCATTACCGGAAAAACTGGGGGAATGGTTAGTCGTTTGCTCGCTCGTTTGTTTGTTTCTTGTCTTTAGTGAAGCGGCCGGTTCAGTATTACCAGAAATGAGAGCTGATTCGATACATTCATATTCTACATCCTCAGGGAATGAATGCAAGAAATAAAACAATACTTGGATTGTCCGAATCAAATTATAGTACTCGCACAATTGAAGTAAATTACCTAACCCAAATGCTTTTGTGGATTAGAATTACACTGCTCAGTCTTCTGCAAGAAAAAAATACTACATGGATTATTCCCAATGACTGTTGAAGATACTGCAGGTACTGAACTTTGATCTGGAAATTTCTCAGAGCCAGAACAACGTCCAAAATCTCAGCCTCACCAAAAATACGATAATTGTATCACAAGCTTCAACTGGGACATGATTTCCCCAAAGTGTACTGTTTAGAATAAAGCATATACCTAAGTACCTTTCATGCAGGGACTTCTTTTTGGTTTCCCTGAACTGTAACTTGGATGCCAAGGTATTTTAAGCCAATTACACAAAAAGGATACACAGACTAGAGACACCCCTCACCACTCTGCTGGCCTTTTTGCTGATATGGGAGCCTGACACACATGTTAATATATTCACTTACTCTGTAAATTTTATAAAGCCTTCACTGAATATAATTAAAGGTAAATTTTCTTTCAACTGATTTTTTAAAGTAGGTCATCGTGTTGATTTAAGGAACTGAAATTGTGCCTGTGAATGTTCGATGGAAATAACAGCAAGTCAGTTAACATGTAAGCGGAGACAATTTATTGTCTCATACCCATTCCACTGGAGTTTCTTATACTCAGTTAAAAAGACAGTTTCTAAACTAAGTAGTAAGATCATTTCCTCTCTTCTTCCACTCCCCCTACCTGTGAAGATTAAAAAGAATAGAATCAGATCCAGTTATTCTAATAACTGATTCTATGATCTGGTCATAAAACCTGAAGGATACAAGGTTCACCGTTAAACACTCCTAATCCCTATTCAGCCCAAAGAGCGTGTATCAAATGGTCTCTTTTTCTTGCATTGACAACATTCTCAAGTAGGTCAATATTTTTTAAAACCCGAGCCCGTCAGCAGCCCCAGAAGACACTATGGGTATCTCTATGTAGGAGAGCACACAGTGCCACACAAAACACTGAACCAAGTATGTAAATACAACAGTGGTAGCATCGTGGTCCTGACCCACGTTTATATGCTCCGCTCCTGGATGGAGCTATAACAACATTCCTACTTGGGCCCTCCTGCCGCCTGCCCCTAAGCCAACATCTGCATTTCTGCCTTAGCATCAAGCTTTGCTCCCACCCTGAAACTTAAGAACATTTCCATCAGCTACACAGGTAGAGGATGATGAGAATTCAGTGTGATCAAATAGAATTTACACTGTAGTGAAGGGGAAATATTAAAATCCACACCCACCTTTGTGCTCCTTCGAGTTATTTTATATACACGGAGAGCTTAAGTTTTCCCATAAACCTTCAACTGTGAAAAATCACCATCATATAAAAGACTTTCAGTAAACCAAATCTACAGCTATATTTTTGTGAGAGATCCATTAATACTTTTTACTAAGCAGAAGAACACTAAGCAACATCTGTTGAATCACAGCTCAAGTTCCATTCTCATCATGGGCTTCATTTGCAGCCACTGACAAAACAGGTCTCGTGATTGAACTGAACTGGGTATAACCGACCACACACCAGATTATAGCTTTCTGCAGCAAAACTAGGACCATGACCGAATTTTTAGATTTAAAAAAAAAAAAAAAACAAAAAAAACCACACACAAAGATCAGGTCTGTCCAGGACAGGATACTACCCAAGAATCCCCACCACTGAAAGATCAACGTTCACAGAGCCACAGAATGATATAGGGTTGGAAGGGACCTCTGGAGATCACCCAGTCCAACCTCCTACCAGAGCAGGGCCACCCAGAGCAGGTCCCACAGGAACGTGTCCAGGGGGATTTGAATGTCTCCAGAGAAGGAGACCCCACCACTTCTCCAGGCAGCCTCTTCCAGGGCTCTGCCACCCTCAAAGTAAAGAAGTTCCTCCTCATGGTTAGATGGAACTTCTTATGTTCAAGTTTGTGCCTGTTTCCTCTTGTCCTGTCACTGGGCACCACTGGAAAAAGACTGGCCCCATCCTCCTGACACCCACCCTTTCAGTATTTATAGGCCTTGATCAGATCCCCCCCCCCCGTCTTCTCTTCTCCAGACTAAACAGACCCAAGTCCCTCAGCCTTTCCTCATAAGAGAGATGTTCCAGGCCCCTAATGTTTTTGCATATTGATGCCATTCCCACACACTTGCAAAATGGAGGTGACAGTGGTTAAATCACAGGAATTGCCCACTTGATACTGACTTGGAACAAGTATAAACAATCTCAAAGATGAAAAAAATAATGGCAGTTTGTTGAAAGTATTAAAAGACAGATGCATTAGATAAACAGGGAATGTTACCCTTGCTGAATTCTAACATTTGTTTGAAATGTTTAAGAAGAGCTAACTGTGCACAACTGAAGTTCGGGTGTTTCCAGCCACCTCAGGTATTTATTTATGTATCAGGAATACAGCAGAGGTAGCATATTCAGATCGCACATCTCTACAGCTCCCTTAAAATGCAAATCAGGCAATTGCTTCTGTTCCAGCTGTCAAGCCATTTAATAGACCTTTACGTGATCTTCACAGAAAACAATGACTGTTCTGTCTGCCAACAACAACATCAGCGCCAGCTCTAAACAAGGAATATTAGTGTTGAATCAAGTGTCCTGAGGACTTTTTTCCACCAAGAAAACCACTTTCGGGTTTGCAAGACTCACACTAGTGCCCTGTGTAGCAGTCAAAAAAAGAAAGGTTTACTTTCTGCCAGGGAACGCAGCAATTATTTTTTCTTTGGTTTTCTATTAAAAGCAAAATTCAACAGACTCTGCTAAGCTCAAAAGCATTAAGACACGTAAAAATGAATATAACAGAAACACTTTATTCATTTGACTGCACAGCTCTGTAAGACGCTCTGTAAGTGCCAGAAAATGTAAGGACTTCCACGGACATTTTAAAAAACATTATTGGAAAATCAGTACCTTGGAGACAGAACACTACGAAAGGACTCAGCTTCTGTCTTTTTTTCGCCTGAAGTTGTGGAAGCATGATGGTTAAAACACAAAATGTTTGATCAGAAGCTTGAGGTTCAACAAGGCCAAGTGCCAGGTCCTGCACTTGGGTCACAACAACCCCAAGTAGCGCTACAGCCTTGGGGCAGAGTGGCTGGAGCTGCCCGGCAGAAAAGGATCTGGGGGTGTTGGTCGACTGTTGGCTGAACATGAGCCAGCAGTGTGCCCAGGTGGCCAAGGAAGCCATCCTGGCCTGTATCAGGAACAGCATGATGAGTAGGACTTGGGAGGCGATTGTCCTCCTGTACCCTGTCGGCACTGGTGAGGCCCCACCTTGGGGGTTTTGCCCCTCACCACAAAAAAGACCTGGAGGGGCTGGAGCGTGTCCAGAGAAGGGCAACGGAGCTGGTGAGGGGTCTGGAGACAAGTCTTGTGAGGAGCGGCTGAGGGAGCTGGGGGTGTTCGGCCTGGAGAAAAGGAGGCTGAGGGGAGACCTTCTCGCTCTCTCCAACTCCCTGAAAGGAGGGTGTAGCCAGGGGGGGTTGGTCTCTTCTCCCAAGGAACAGGCCATGGGACAAGAGGAAACGGCCTCAAGTTGCGCCAGGGGAGGTTCAGGTTGGATATTAGGAAAAATGTTTACCCTGAGAGGGTTATTAAGCCTTGGAATGGCAGTGGTTGAGGCACCATCCCTGGAGGGATTTAAAAGCCGGGTTGACATAGAGCTTAGAGACATGGTTTAGTGATGGTTTTATCAGAGTTAGGTTGATGGTTGGACTAGATGACAATTCCATGATTCTATGATAATGTTAGCCCACCTTTTCTTCTCCCACAATACCTATTTATCTCTCCTTTCCCAGCAAACATTTTCAAGTTCTATTTGTACCTTTTAAAAATATGTTTTCCCTTATTAGAATCCGGTGAGTTAGTTTGCCACACACACATTGATATGCAGACTCCATGAACAGACTTCCAGAAGTGGACTGCAGGTTTCTGCAGTTTTCTTTTGGTACAATTAGTTCCAGCAGAGTTTTCTTCAACCCCCTCCATTTGCCATGTTATGGTCTTAGTCGCATTAAAGCCTTTAGAACTGGGAACTTTTACCAATGTCTTTTAAGGAACGTTAAAATCCTGTTTCTGAAAGCCAGGAAACTGTAATGGGGTGTGCTTGTGTTCCTTTTACGGGCAGTATTAAGTCAGTGTGAATAATCTCTTCTTTTTCTTTGTGACTGATCTGAAGGACAAGCAATTTGGTCAGTAAAACTTAATTAAACAAAATTTGAAATAATGGCATAGAGAATAAAATTAGGTATCTCAATTTTAATCATTTGCCTTTTTTCAACTAAATTTTACTTTTCAATGGCCCTTCAGGAAAGAAAACTGAAATCTTATTTCCCATCAAAGCATTTCCACTAATCTGATAGCCATTTGGTGAAGTGTAATCAAATTTATAAAGATCTTTGATTACTCCAGAGAACATTTTTTGAAGTTACACATCTTAGCCATTCGAAGTATTTCACAAAGCTGTAATGCCTGTTCCTATCATGATCTTTTCCCATTTCTGAACTTCTGCTGGGCCTGAACAAAATGTAGCAGCGGTTCAGCTGCAGAAAGTTCCCACCCTATTTATGCATGTCGCAATATTCCTGAATGCAGAAAATGCCCAGGAAAGGTGTTCCACTGACTATCATTACCCCTGAAAAGACTCTCAGAGTTATTGTGATTCACCTTGTAGAACTAAAACTGGCAACAGCTCTTTGTCACAGCAGTCTGTCCTCTAGGCTGTGAAAAAGCAGACGATGCCGATTTGTTAGCGGCAACAAACCCTTGAAAGAAATTTCATTAACAATTCAAGTTTGCTTTATGAGCCTTGATTCATGTTTTGATTGTTATAGTGATTTTATGTTCATCTTTGGCATGAGTAACAAACCTGGAATTTGGATTGAAATTACACTCATAAAATGCAGGTATTTATTCTTCCCTCACTGTACCAGCCACCTCATAAACTAGCTATCTTGACCTGAAGTGTATTTAATATTTAAAGGTTACAATACATAGAGAGGCTCATGTAATAGAAGATACAGACCAATTCCCAGACTGACAAACCCCATCCTCAGAAGTTCAGACTTGCTGCCCTTTAAAAGAGACTTTGCCTTCATTAACAAAGGAACCCAGAGTAAGAAAGGTCATCTCAATATTCTCCCTTGAGTGGTTTTTCTCACAGTGCCTTTTTCCAGCCTTGCCTGACACCTACTTCTTCTTCAGATTCACTTCCCAGTAAATTAGCAATTTATTTACCCTTTTTCCTAAGGGAATTGTCTGTCAGGCAGCGCAGGGTGCTTCAAACAAACACTGGCAGTCCATCACCTCAAAAGCCTTCAAACAGCTTTTTTTTCAGACCCATTAATTCAGAGTTTAGGAAAACTGATAGTTAATATTTGGATTATCTCTCAGAGTGTGCTTTTAATTCCCACTCTTGAAAATAAGACTCCTGTGTTGGTTGCTGGATAAAGCGCTAAACTGGGGCGTCTATTCCAAATTCTGCCATTTCCAATCTTATATCCCTGGCAAAGAACTCAAGTGACAGTTCTTCTTCTCCAGGCTGCAAAGTTATTTATTGGGTGGCCTCAGGGAAGGTCACTTCTCCCCCCTTTTCTCACTGTTTTATTTATTTACCATATGCATGTTAAATATAAAATGCTATTAACTTCCTTTGAAAAGTTTTTTTGAGGTCTATGAATGAAAATAAGGTGTTATTAGTATTCTTAAATAGGTTGTTCATCTGATCCTGTCAGACAATCCTCTGCCTTTCTTATGGGGAATTCAGGAAAAACAAACACGGGCATTTGCATGATAGGTATTCACCTGGAAAACATACATCACTGTGGATGCTTATAAATAAAAATATTTCTATTGTGTCTCACACTGTTAAAGAAAATCATCTTCAGTGATAGATGTTGCTTCAACTAAAGCGAAGCTACAGAAGTCATTTCTTTAATGAGTTAAACCAACAAACCAGATACTAATTCCTCTAACGTAGATTAAAACCAAAGCTGACAGTATATTGCTAGCCAAAAAGAAACAACACACACACTATTCGTTTCAGAGAGAGGTCCCTGAAGTATTTAAATAAGAATAAGAGCTGATTTGCAGCCTGTGCTGCCCGGCGCTGCTGTGACACGTCTGCTGCGTTTCATCGGTGCTCAGAACTGAACCGCATGCCCCAGGAGCGCCTGTGACCAGAGGGGACCGGGAATGGGCAAGCGCTGCCAGTTTTCCTGCTGTCCAGAGTCAAGCAAACAGTGTGTTGTGTGATGGGCGACGAGCAGAGGCAGCCACCAGCCCATCTGGGTAGAGAAGATTTGGCACCGTTCCCCCTTCTCACTGCAGCTGGGGAATGCCAGATCTAGACGTTTGACCCGGATAATCATGCTTGGTGGAACAATACAAGGTCAATAGGAACAGAGAAGAGACAGGAACCCCTAACGGGGCGCAACAACGCAGGAAAACATGCATAGGTTCCAAAACTTGATGTATCTATCGACTCCCTGCAGCCAAATGCGATGCTCTCCCCAGTCAACCAGAGCCAAGAGAACCATGAATCAGTACAGAACCATGCGATCTCTCTTCCCTTACATGGCTCTACGCTCAAGCTAAGAAGTCTCATAAAGTTCCTTCACATAAACAAAGCCAATTTAAATATCCGTGAACTTATATACTCTATAAATAATACACAAGACTGAGTTCAAGTGCCCAGTCTGTCACACAGTATGTCTTCTGGCACAACATCCTCCTCTGCACGCTGCTATTTTACCTTTTATCCTTTGCCTATGCTTCTGTACATCCTCTGTGTCTTCACAGTCACGTGCAACACTGCCAAAGCAAAAAATATCTCATAATGAAGAAGGATGAGAACACCAAACACGGAGGGATAATCTGGTTTTGCAAAACCCTGTCTCGAAAGCAGTTCTTGTCAAGGAGAATCTGGGGAGGACTTGTGCAGACTATTCTCCTAACACATTCCCTCCTCTGAAGTTGGCAACTACACTATTTCTATATTTTAGTTTAGTCAAGACTTAACGCACAGTTTTTACCGTCACCTAACAATAATACAAAATATGTTCTCTGAAAAAAGTGGTGGAAACTCACTGCATAAGCTGTGTCAGCCCAGCTACAGAAAGCACTCGAGGATGTGCCTAAATTAACCCGGCAAACAAATTATGCAGATGACCTATGAGATCTGTCTACGTCTTTTAGGACTGTGTTTTCCATTTCACTAAGTGCATAAAATTAAGCAAAAAGCCATTTTCAACAAGACAGACTTTAGTCAATTATTCTAATGAGTACCTGACATACTGATGCTAATTAATTGGTGACTGATTATACATCTTTTAGGAGTCAAGACAACAACTTCATGTTAAATTTAACGAACAAAGCTGGAGTTGCACAGCTAGAGTTCACGTCATGCTAAATTAGCTGCACGTTAATTGGATTAAATTACTTAAAATAAGTTACAAAATGTTTGACCAATCCTGTTACGCAGCACCAAGCTGAGAGGTGACATTCTCCTGCCTGTCAGAGCATCTCAGGATGAGAAGCCAATTTCTTGTCCTGGAAGAGTTCTCATGACTGTGCTTTGTTTTGGAATTAATAAGAGAACCCCTAATAATGATCGATCAGTAAACTTGGATGGAGAAGGAACCAGGCAGAGCAAGACCCCAGATGTTTTCCTCCTGCCTTAAATGCCCCTTCTGTTTGTTATTCGGGATTGGGCAAGATCTCTCTCCCAAATTACATCCCTAAAAATATTTCCACGTAAACTCCTTGCAGTCTTGAAGAAAACTCCCACCCTGCAATATTTAGCAGTTCCCACTAAGGGCAAGAGGAATTCCTGGAAGAGTTCATTTCTTATAATATTATGTTATTGGTTGTAGAGTAGCATCCAAAACCTCTCAGAGAAAGATGTTTCTTGTGCTATAACAATGCAACCATTTGCCTGGAGCCAGCAACTATAAAGACTAAGGAAACAACTAAGGAAACAACTGAGTTGGTCTTTTTAGTCTGGAGAAGAGCAGACTGAGGGGGGATCTGATCAACGCCTATAAATACTTAAAGGGTGGGTGTCAGGAGGATGGGGCCAGTCTTTTTCCAGTGGTGCCCAGTGACAGGCCAAGAGGGAATGGGCACAAACTGGAACATGAGGAGGAACTTCTTTACTTTGAGGGTGGCAGAGCCCTGGAAGAGGCTGCCTGGAGAAGTGGTGGGGTCTCCTTCTCTGGAGACATTCAAACCCCCCTGGACACGTTCCTGTGGGACCTGCTCTGGGTGGCCCTGCTCTGACAGGGGGTGATCTCCAGAGGTCCCTTCCAACCCCATATCATTCTGTGATTCTCTGAGTTGTGCTGTAATTATAGCACAACAGCAGCAAACTACAAACAAAAGTGTAATTTTTTTTTTTCCATCTAGTAGACCTTAAGAAAGTTCAACAAAAGCAAATGTCAGAAAAAGATTATTTTGAAAAAAAGAAGAGTAAATTAATGCCACTCCATCAGATCTGAAATGCACAGCAAGAAATGCACTAGAAAATCAGGTCTGCAGGTATGCTCAATTCCCATGGAAGGCAAAGACACTACACCGTTTCTGTGAACACGGCTTTTGAAGGATTATATCTGTGGAACAGGATGTAACACAGACCGGCCTCAGGTAGCATCATTTTCCCCTCCAGGGGTGTGAAGCTATTAATGCCTTTATTCTACTGTAATTGAATCTTTAAAACTGTAGTGACGAGGACTTACACATTTAGATTCAGAAGTCTCAGACTCAATTCCAGCAGAGAATTTTTCCAGGTCTGTTGACAGTGAGATGTGAACGCATTTTGAGTACATACTTGTCACAATAGGGGAACGAAAAACTATCAATTTATGTCTTAAAGTGAAGAAGAGAGGAAATGGAAAGACAACCATTTATATTCTGTAAGACAATTTTGTTCAAAGTGTGGAACTAAGCTTGGCTTTAAGGGTATTAACAATACTTTGCCAGTAACATACTGTGACGCCCAATACTTTGCAAAAAAGTTGTTTTAAATGGCTAAAAGACAACAGAGGAGTAAACTAGTGCTTGTTGTGCCCTGATGCCTTTATACCCTAGCCATAGTGTGTGACCAGTGTCCAGGATGGGCAGAAAACTGCTACTTTTCAGCAGATGGAGATGGAGTCCGAAGTCAAACCAGGCAGAGACACAGCACACCTTCCAGACTAGTTGATGTCAGAGGGAACTAGCAATATTGAACACGCCTGAAAAAAACAACCTCGGCTTTCCCTCAACCTGCAAAGATGTTTCATGACAGACTCAGGATCTGAACCCAATTCTCAGGAAACTGAACACAATGCCTTCCATTCAGTCTTATAAAAAGCATATTTCAAGAAGTTTTCAAGTAGTTGTTTTTAGACTGAAGAAGCTAAAGCAGTCATGACTCATGGGTGCACACCTGCATCTTGGCTCCCTTCAAGAGAGGGAGCATCTGATAACTGGTCTAATCAAATTCCACAAAGGGAAAGAGATCACAGAAGAGCAGGGAGTCTCTGCTAATGCCTTTTCCGCATCCCATCCCACCCAGAAATTTAGAATACCTCTAAGCTTGTAAGACACACAAGAATCCATACACAACAGGCATTATCAATGGTCCCCATGGTAGATTATGACTTTCTGGATACCAAACACATCAACTTTAACTTACGCAGTTTCTTGTTTGTTTAACCAGGAGCATAATATTTATACCAGCCCTTTCTCCTGTGTAGGCTCTCCATTATTTAAAAATTAGGAAACTCACAATACAACCTTCAAGTAAGACATAGGATAGAAATGTTAAGTCACAGGATGCAGAGCCACGGGAAAGCAGGTTTCATCCACTCTCACAGGCTGGAGCTACTGTTCACTCACATAAAAGCGAAGTGACAAAAGATGAGCCAACTTGTAAGCAACCGGGCAATTGTTCCTACGTGGGAATAATTGAAAAGGTTGACGGCTTTCTACTTAAAAGGGACAGGGGAGAAAGAAAAAGGCCGTTTGTTGTTTACCCTTTTATGTCCAAAAAATATGCCTGATCTGCAAATTAAACTGTTCTTCCCAGCAGCCACATTTGAACAAGCCCTTTTAAGCCGCAGAAGAGAAGGAAGCTAAATGCCACCAACTAACTTTCTTCCACATCCTAACAGATGTCGAAATTCACATTCCAACACATAGGTTCTCTCTTCTTTCCCCACTTCCTCTTTCAAAGGTCATACTTAGTTAAAAAACACTGCACGCTGAATTACATTTCACATTACCAGAAGTAATACATTTCTCAGGGGCAACTAGATTTCTCCTTCAAATGCCCCATTACTTACCTGGGATTCTGCCTCACCACCACTGCCTCCTTTCAAAATGTTTTTGTTTGCCCCAGCTCAAAATAAAGAATCAAAGAATACACTTTTTCAATCATATTTCTGTATATGTATATCTTTTAGTAGCAAAAGTTACCAGCTGACACACAAGAAAGCTCTCAGGAATTATTTTTCTTTCTCTTGTCTATCTAACCGTAAAGACCTCTGTAAACAGCAATATAACTCCTAGTTCCCAACCCGCGTCTCCTTATCTGGAATATTTTTAGTGCATCTGATGCGAAGCTTTCTCTTCTGCTGCGGAGCTTCATCTCATGAGCACTTTACCAGAACCAAAGGAGGTTGTCTAAAGCGAAGCTGAGCGCTCTCCCAGGACACATCTGGCCTCATTCTCCGCTCACTCAGAATGATACAACTCTAGAACAAGTTGAACTTCTTTGTTCAGACTTTCTTATTATTCCCAAGTATCCTCCTCTCTACTGAAAAAGCAGGTATTTTCCTAAAGACATCAATATACCCATAACATGGTTTCCACATTTCTGTGTGCAAGCTCAGAATTCTACTGGGTGTTAGAAAACGAACACACACATTTAGGCACTTGCAAGATGCCTTCCGAAAACCAGTACATGAGGAACAGAGAATGCATCTATCCTAAGTAATTTAGATGTTAAAATAAACAAAGAATGGTCAATATGCTATGAATTACTGCAAGTATTTCTTACAGACCCTGGAGTTTCAGGCTCCGGTTTACCAGCAGGTATCATCTCATCCTTAAGGGCCAGCTTCCAGTATATTCACCAGGAACGCAAACCTGTGCGCAGAACTGCCTATATCATAGAACCACAGAATGGTTTACGTTGGAAGGGACCTTAAAGATCATCTAGTTCCACGCATACACAAATACATAGCTGCTCCTGAGAATTAAACCCAGCATTTTACCTATACCAATGCATAAAGCCACAGTAATTATACTAAAATAATGTTGTCTTTAGTTCAAAACTCCCAGAAAGCTGATAGTTGCAGCTGCAGCCAGCTCTCAGGAGAATGCAGGAATGCAAGGTCACGGTATTTTATGCCTGATGCAATATGCTAGACACTCTGAGAAATGGCTTTGTTACCCTCCAAATCATAAATGACAAACTTCAAATTAGGCAATATTCAACAACGACAGAAAACCCTTCAGAACCATTCATATTTATGCAACAGGAGAGATTCTGTGTCTCAAGTTATGGGGAAAGGACAATCCAGGTGACCTTCACTCCCCCACCTAAAATCCCACCTCCCAAAAAAGACGACAAATCAACTGAACATGGA
This sequence comes from Numenius arquata, assembly GCF_964106895.1. Classification (NCBI taxonomy): domain Eukaryota; kingdom Metazoa; phylum Chordata; class Aves; order Charadriiformes; family Scolopacidae; genus Numenius; species Numenius arquata. Next base: position 3,977,069 of record NC_133601.1, on the reverse strand, counting down.
GAGGAAAACAAACACATCCACTAATGTGGGCTGAAGCCTGGGAATTGTTGCTCAAACAAGCCTGAATAATCAAGGTTGTCCTTGATGAGTGCTGCTCATAAGCAGGCATATTTTATGTTCTCCACCCTGACATTTAATAGAATGAAACACCATAATCCTTTCCGTAATTTTATCAACAGTGGTCGGAGCCAGAGGGCAGGCAGCAAATACTGGCAGAAAAAAAATCATCAGGAAGGTCTGATATCTGTCTAAAGGGTGTGCTCAAATTGCTCTGCAGCTCAGTCAGGGGAGATGAAATATTCAAAGCATTGGAGGGGGATATGACAGAAGTTTGGACACTTTCTTTCACGCTTTCATTAAGTAATGATAAATTACATTAAGAAATCCAGATGGAAGATGGATTTTCATACCAGTTATAAGCATTGCCAGAGAGTTTAATCAAATTAATGTAAAGTATTATTTGAAATATTAGATCTAATATTTACATGCATGTAACACACAGAACCATGTAGAGATTTTGGCAGTTTTGAGCACATGTTTATGTTGAATTATTGAAGTAAGAGCAGGATTCACTCAAGTAGTTTAGGAGAATCAGGCACCCAATTTACAGGATTCCTTTGAAAATCCCAGACTAAATAAATCATCTTCTGGAGGACTTTCAAGGAGAGAACAGGTATTTTATTAATTTTGCTTTGATGCAATTTTTATGCAACATTGTGACTGTCAGGAAAGACAACCTAAGTTAGTATTACTGCATGTATCATGAGCAGTTCTGAAAAGAATAAAAGGTTTTTTTAACTAAGAACTGTAAGACAAAAGAATTATCACACTTGCCACAGCATACAACAGTAATGAACAGCATAGTCATTTCCCAGTCCTTTTCCTCTTTCCTTTCTAATATTATGATGATTTTTAAGTGTCTTTTAAAAACAAAAAAGTTTTGGTTTTACTTTACTTCAGTAGAAATTAAAAAATTACAAAGAAAACAGGGGAAGAGCAAACCCTGATGAAAGCTGGAAAGGAGAACTTTAGAAATTGAATGGTGGCTGTAGGGGTTTTTTTTAATTAATCAAAAGGAATTAATTTTTACAATTTTTCTGGTTGACTTTTCAATATTGGAAGTCTGCTTGTTCTAGAAAAACTCTAATTTTTCACTAGATGGTTGAAAGGCATAATGCCGAGGCAAAAAAATCCAGATTTTGACTACGCATTGCCATAACGCTTCAATTTTTTTCTCTTCTCTTCTCTAAGGTGCAAGTGCTCTTCAGCCTTCTTCCCGGCAGCAGGTTAACAGAATCATTACGAGACACCACATCCAATACCCTGCAGAAATCTCATCAAAAAAGCTCAACTCGGAGGAGTGAGAGGGAGCAGACAACATCAGAGCACCCGTATGAGTTCAAATCAAGGGTCTCCTTAACTCAGATTTACGTTTGCAATAGATGAATGCTACGCAGGAAAAGGCCAGGGTAAGCATCAACCGACTCAGCTCCCCTCAAGTACTCCAATGGAATTATGAAATCTACATGTAACTTGTGGGTTTTTTTTTTCCTCCCCTCCACAGAAAGAAACCTATTTTCCATTAAGCTTTGTAAACAGCCATTTGCAAACATACAGTCTGCATTTAAACACCTACGTGAGAGAATAAAATGGTCTGGTAAGTGCTGTTCCTTTATCGGTGAGTTACCCACTTGGGATGTAAAATAATTAAAAATAAACAAGCAAACAAAACAGGAAATTTTGTTTCTGCAATGCACTGCAAATCCAAATGGCATGTCTGTGGTATAAACTAAATTTTTTGGCTTCTTTTCTTTTTTTTTTTAAATGAAAATTCAGTCACAGCCTCAGTCCATATGACTGGCACCACTTTGTCCTCTCGGCAGGAAGAGGCACCTATCCAGCACGTAAAACCACACTATTCCCCAGTGGGAAAAGGCAGCCAATTATCCAGAACAAATTGTGACTGTAACAGTGAAGATCATTTTATTATTGCCTGGAGGGTTTTTGAAGCTCTCCCTATGAAATTGTCTCGTAAATAATTCAATGAAAGTGATTTACTTTGGTGGGAAACTTACAAGGCAAAGCCTTTCAAAAGAGTACTCTGTCAAAAGTTATTTAAATTAATTTAATCTTAAGTTCCAAACAAATATACTTAGATCAAATTTCAATACCAATTAACAAAGGCTGGTAATTTCTTTGTGTGTTAAGTTAAACGGCTAAAAAGGAACTAACAACATGGTTATGTTCCCTCTATTCCTGTCCATAAATACTGCAACACGTTCCTAAAAACTAGAAGCCTCTGATCATAAGCCATGAAGAACTTGCAAGGGCTTTAAACTGGCTTCTTTAAAGCTCCCCAGCACATCTCCTGCACCAGCTGTGATGCATCCTAAACTGGGTAACCTGCAGCACGGTACACCGATAGACTTTGGCAAAATTACTGCCTGTGTCTGGAGCTACTCTAAAGTTCATAGCGGTGCCAGTCAGGGATAAAAGAACAAAACCTTGTTTATGTAACATAAATTCACCCCCGCGAGAAACGGAATAAGCTTTTCACTTAAAACACAAGCATACACCCACCTCCTGCACACGTCATGTTCTTCCTCCACTCCTAAAAAGCCGCAAGAAAAAAAAAACCACCTTTCCACTCCACTAAATAATTGTGATATAACTTTTCACAACGAACAAAGGAAAAAAGCCAAAGTGAACGTTGCTCCATCTAATAAGAAACAAAAGAATGGCAACCAGTCCTAAATCTCAGCTTTCTTGCCGCTTTGGGAAATGTAAGAACATAAAATCATAGAATTGTCTAGGTTGGAAGGAACCTTTAAGATCATCTAGTCCAACCATCAACCTAACTACGATAAAGCACTATGTCAACCCGTCTTTTAAATACCTCCAGGGATGGTGCCTCAACCACTTCCCTTTTCCTATGTAACAACAAAATTTATTCCTCTATCTATTGTATTTTGCCATGGGAGAATTTAACCAGGAAAGAAAAATCTTCAAGTGACTTATATTTAGCGGGGAGACTAAACTGACTGTGCCCCACTTTAGTCCCAGCTGGCATTAGAGCTCCAGCTCCCACTCGTACAATGCAAACACTGTTTGCCCGAGGACACCGGAGCAGCGCCAGTCCATGACCAAGAACTGAAAGGTGCAGAACGAGAGCCCATGTCCTCTCATAACTGGTGAAGGAACATCCCCAAGAAAGCGCTTAATGTTAGAGATCTTGAAACCTCTGAATGCTAGTACAGGTTATGGCAGCCTTAAACATGTTTTAATAAAGGAGAAAGCATATTCCAATGCCCAAATACCAACTTTTTGTCTGAACGTATTCTGAAATACAGACAGCAGAATGGAAAAGAAAAATCCCTTCATAAACACAATTTATTGCGGTTATCTGACTGGATTCTTTGCTATCCTTTGCTATTATTTTCTTTCAGCTTTTACGGTGCTGCTACATTTTCCAGGAATACAAATATTTGCAAACCAGCTCCGGACCATCTTTTGAAGCCATCTCAGACTTCTGCAAAATTATCACAAGATATCAAACATGCCAGGTGTTGCAGGTTGTAGTATGAGGTCCTCTAATTTAAAGCCAAATACAGGGAAGCACATTTTAAGTTACCACAAGATATCTTTCATGAACTACCAATCCATCTTTAGCAACTGAGGCTTGAGAGCCTGTGAGCGTGATTAGTACAGGACGCTAATTAGAGAATCTAATTTTCAGAAGCTCAGATTTTCAGAGGAAGCATGAATTTATATGGAATTGGAAATGCTTTTTCTTCAAACCTCTCATAGGGTTTGACAGAAAAAAAAAAAAAAAGAGTAGTAAAGGAATAGTAATGCTGTGTCAACTCCCTTTTGGAGTTATTGTTCCTCAGCAGTTAACGCAGCTGGTGGGAGGTTATATCAATTCAATTTGAAAACTGAGCTTTCCTTTTCCTCCCCCTCCCTTTTGTTTTATACCTGGTTTTATTGGAAAACCAAGTACACTTAAATCACAGCAGCTATGATTAAATGCATGGTAACAAGGTTTAATATGTATCGAGGATGAAATACCAAGGAGGAATGCAAACTATATTAGTTTAATATAGCACTGATATATCATGCTAAAGGTGAATGGTTGTGCCGCTTCAAAAGGGGAAGAGCAAAAAATTATATGCAAGTTAATTTATGAGGATAGTAGTTCTTCGCATCCTCTTCCCACCACTGAAGGTACTTCTTCTATCAGGACTGCACAAAAAGAGGTTGTGAGTGACCTACCCTTTTTCTGCATGAGGGAATGGCGCAGGAGAAGGAGGGTTTCCTCAATTATTTACAACGTTTTCACTCTTTACCTCCACCTTAGACATAAAAGAGGTAGCAGATGCTCTTCATGAAGAAAGCCTGAGCAGAGAAGTGCTAGGAAGCAGCTAAGAAAGGAACTACAGCTGGTGATCCCTGGGCGTACCTCTTTATCCGCACCACTGTTCATTTCTATGACTGTCTGTGGTACTGCTGGAATTAGGGCAATCCTTCCTAAAGCTGCGGACAACGGGAAAACAAACGTAAGGTAACCTGCATTTCACAGGGATTTCAACTCTACTTCTAAAGGACAAATCCCTAATGCAGTTTTTAATAATGGTGAAACTTTGACGTGGCAGTTTAGAAAATAATGCTATTCTATTAATCCTCCTCGTCAGATAGGATTATATGACAAACATCACAGATACTTCAATAATCACCAAAGTGGAACTTTTCATGGAAATGTTTTAAAGCTCTTATCAAACATATATGTTCTATTATTTATACCCAAAGTCCCAAATCCATATTTTATGCAACTTCAAATTACTCTTCTAACCTAGTACTTATTAATTTAAAAGCAGCGATACTTATTAACTTTGATTCAACCAGATGGCTAGTGGCTTTGTCATGTGTAGCACCAGATGAACTCTTTCCAAGTTTCTCACCACTCTAAAAACCTGAGATGTTTTCTACCCACACTATGCAGCCCAGAGCTAGTTCTCTCACGTGTTAGTGAAGAAAAAAAAAAGTATGAGATGCTCAGGTAATACAAAATGGAATACAATAATGAGGCAGTTGCAGAGATTCTGAAACAAACTTCTTAGTTTAGAAGAGTTTTGGCAGAACTTGGAGAAAAGGAAAAGATTAAGCAAGTGGAACAACGAACAATGTTAAATTCTGCCTGATAAACAAATAACACAGGGGAAAAAACAGAGACAACATTCATATCGTAAGAAACAGACTGATCAGCTCACAGTCGTGGAGCTCACAGTGCAGCTATTTTTTATATTTTTATATATTCCGTGTCAACTCTTGAACAACCTTTTCAGTAGAACCAGGAGGAAAATATTCTCTTGTCTTCTGTAACGCACAGCAAAAAACTCAGGGTCAGATCTAGACCTAAAACTGATAACCACAGAATGAAGCTACCAAAAGGAAAAGAATTCAACCCATGGAAAATCTAAATTCTCAGTAGCAACCCTGTTTAATATTAGACTATGAAGACATAGTAGCCAGCTGTACAAGAAACTTTTGCAGCTCTGCATTTCATACTAAAAAAAAAAAAAAAAAAAAAAAGGCTGAAAAACACTGTTACTGAGTTTGAGGAACGCAATTTAAAAGAGTAATTGTTACTTGAGGCAAGAACCAGAAACCAGGAGCTCCAGGTTCTTCTCCCTGCTGTGGGGTGCACTTGTTTCAACTTTTACAAAAGATTTCCAGACAACTATCTACTCCAAACAGGATTCAAATCAAAAGAAGGAAAGAATTGCTTGTTATGCTCTTACTTAACAAGCCTTAAAAGACTGAATGGAGACTGCTAAAAGAGCTCTGAAACTATGGAGGACACCACGTCCCATTTTCAAAGGTAGTGTTTACAACCACTGTCCCACAAGACAAAAATCTAGCGTGCTTATGAGAATTCCATACTCTGAAAAATCAGGGCATTTTCAAAATGCATTTTTCTCTTTCGAAGATCTTCTACAACTGTCTCAAATTTTCTCTCTCTTCCTCTTAAAAAAAAATAAAATTAAATACTAGCACAGTTTTGATAAACAAAGATTTACACACGAAAATCCTCTTAGGGAGGCAGATTACATGGTTAGTAATAGCTGGAGTTCCCAGTAAAACAAAGCAGTCATGAATTTCAGTTGTGTTAAAACAATGCCTGAACTGACTGCTTCAGAACTTGCTCTATTTAAATATTTTCTATCATCCAAAATGCGTCTGGAACAATAAACAGGAGGAGAACCCTCAAAGGCTTAAGCAGCAACCTCAAACTTAAGAGATTGTTAGTTTGAGATGACAAGGTTACTAAAAAGGACTAGTAAAAAGTTACCTTCTCTTGAAAACAGACATAATTAAAAAATAATCACCCGGTTTCTCATGAACTGGGTCTCAAAAATAGCAGGTTTTCATACATATCCATGACATTAACTTGAAGGGACCTGAACACAATTTAAAAGGCCTCATTTTCACAATGTCTCAGCCTTTCTTTAAATGGAAATAAGTACTTGGAAAACTATGGATCTCAGCAGCCAGAAGTTATTTTCTTAGGAAAATTTGAAGGTTGTTCTTCAAAAAGAGAAGAGAAAATTTGGAAAAAGAAAATTCATGCAGTTCTGTAAAAGTTTATGTTTTCAGTAAAGTAACTTCCTCACCTGAATATCTAATTCCAATGAAGGAGAAGCACAGAACAGGAGAGATGAAGAAAGATTTATTTTGTGCTTTGCACTACTGACGACTAGAAAGGAGTTTGACAAGTAACAAAATAAAAAAAATTACTGGAACTTGTATCTGATACACACTCATTTACGTAGCATTGTGTTGAATGTGAATAAATTGGTGTAAGATTATAGGCTTACTACTCATCTTCTGCCTCACAAGAAATTATATACAAGATTTCTTCATATTTAAAACCATTTTTCCAGACAGCCTATGGCATAAGCAGAATACTTAAAAAACAGTATCATTCAAAAACCCTTAGGTTGATTAAGTTAGTAAAGAAACCTAATTTAAAGCATTACCAAAACCTTACTTGCAGAAGATTTGTTCTTTGTAAAATTAAAACATTGTGCATCCTTATGTTAACAACAAATACTTTGGTCTGAAGGTTAACTTCAAAAAATTAAAAACTGGAAAATGGCTTAAAAGTTTGACCAAGAGAAAATCAGAGTTCATTTAATTTGACGAAGTGATGGGGAGAATAATCTTATTTTAGGTGACTGACAGTTTTGGTACACTTGCAGAGAGTTAGTTTATAATTTACATTTTCAATGCTTCAAGGGCTTAAGGCAGGATTCCACTGCTCTGTCCCTTAACTCAAGGACTGTGATGTTACAGAAGTAAAAATACAGTTTTCCAAGTCCCAGTTAGTGGTTGAGACTGTATATTTTGTAAATAAATAAAGTACAAACATCTCCGTCGACACTGTCACAGTAACTACTGCCTTGAATAGGGAGGAGGCAGGATAAAAAGGAAGTGGAAAAGTCCTGCGGCACTATTCCACTATTTCATCTTCTACTGTGGTTCAGACAACTGCACGTGAAAATACATCACTCGGGAACTGAGAAAAGCTCTTCGCCATCAAAACAATAAAGTTCTGTCCAATTTTCATAGCAAACAGGACTTGAAAAATTCAGTCCTTACTTCACTATCACCTAAATAAACAGATAAGCCAAAACACTGAAATCAGTGAGAGAATATGAAGCATTTTGCTTCAGTTGAAAGGCAAGAGGAATGTCTGCATTTTCCTGGACTACTGAAAGAACGATTTTTGTCTTTTACTATAGATATTCCCATATTAAGAGAATAAAGGAAGGAATGTATAGAAAGAGTGGAAGTCCTTCCACATGCTGAAAAAATAAAGTACCCTCACCCCGTATCTTGCCCTGACTATTAAAAAAAAAATAAATAATCGCTTTGATTTTAAGCTGTATGTTGTATCTGTCAGTAAACAAATAAAGGTCATTTCAGAGTGTGCACAGAATGCTAATTTCATTTGGTAAAAAAATGAAAATAAATAGATACAAATGAGCCTGTAGATTAAAAGAAAATCCTGTCTGAAAGGCTTATTAAGAGTAATTTGTTATGTTTTCTTCCTAATTACTGGAATTAATAGTAATAATATATCCTGCACTCCCAAGATTAATGGGATATGTTTTCTTTCTTGGTGTGTACTTTTTCAGCAGGAAACAGTTACTCAAAGCCCTATTTTAAGAGTTTGTTTCATTGGGGAAGCTTCCAACAGGTATGAAATCAACCAAGTGTTAGATTATTTCTGTGTATTTATATCCATCATGTTTTATATAAATATTTATCTCCTTTTTAGTTAAGCATGTGAATACAATTAGAGTGAACAAAGACAAATTTCTTGCATTTTTAGAGTAAGAACTGGTCTGTAACCACAGTGGGATCTGCACAAAAAGGTAGCTATTTTAGCCATGTCAACAATCCTTCTTTTTTAATATTTTTCAGTAAACTCAGGAAAAAAAAAAGGGGGGGGGGGGGGAATACCAAAACCCAGAAGTAAAAAAATTTTGCAGATATTAATTTTAAGATCACTACCTTTATATAAATAAATAAAACATCCATTAGCTATGTCATATCCTTAAAATAAATGTTACAGCAACGGTAATTGTGTAATTAAATTAGCAGGCTTTTCCATCTCCTTGATTCATTAATCTAAGAACCTGTTGCAGAAAATATGAAATTAATAAGTAACTGGCTTATAAAACAGATTTTTGTAATTTATTTGCCAGTTCATTAAATAGAAACAATAAAACAGAAATAAGAAAAGCAGCCTAGGGAGCAGTGGGGGTTTTTCTGTCTATATAGGCAATTTTACAGAAAGTGATGGATTACTTTTTGTTTGTTGGCTTCTTTGCTATTGATACCGAGAATATGTATTAGAGAGAAAATTACTCCGTTTGCATTATTGTGGGGGCCAGCTACGAACGTCACGTTAACTCTCTACCCACTCTCGCAGCAGTTCCAGCGTAGAAGGGAAAAGCCATCTCTGCTAAAAGAGAGCGCTCTGAGTGCTGCCGACTGATACCTGCTTGTCCAGGAGAGCTTTGTTTTTCTCTCTAATAGCCCTGAAAACCCACAGGGTTGTTTTGTTCACCCCTGCTACTTTCCCAGGTTAGAAATAACAGCCAAATCTAAACCTCTCGTTAGAATAGCCTAAGGTTTTGGCTGTTTGTGAAACAGATTCCTCAATACCCCTCTGATTTCAGGTTTATCACCTTACCCTGGTCCGTGTCAATACGGTCCGTGAACCTCCTGGGCCCTCCTGTTCTCTGCACTGGGACCCACAGCTTTTATTACAGCGTGGTGTGAAAAGGCAGTTCCTGCTCCAAAACATAAAAGACTAACAACAGGTCTCCAGGTCCACAAAAGTAGGTCGATAAAATACATGCTCCAAATCCCCTCTTACACATGGTAAATCATGACAAAGAGTAAGTTACAAAAACACTCAAAAGCAATGTGAGAACTATGTGTTCGGGTAAAAATCCCTCCAGACTCGTGTTGTGGTACCATCTCCTCCTCCTCATCTTAACCCAACCTGGGAACAATGTGCTGGTGACCGCTCAATAGTCAAAACCCAGTACAGAAAACACAGCTTGTCTAGTCTTCAAACACTGAGGTTTTGAACCAAAATGTCAATTCAGAAGATGGAAAAGCATCATCCAAATGCATCTCTGCCCCCTAAAACTTGTTTTCAAGAGGGAAGTCTTCTAGATCCAGCTGTCCTGGAAGAAGGAGGTTTACTCTCCTGAGTGCTCCGCTCTTCCACAATCCTGGCTAGCATCAATATCACTTCAGGGATGGGGGGAAGGAAAAATCATCTGCTGGAACAGTTTCAGTAACTTTTTTCTGTTAACTTTGCTCCCATTTTGATGGAAACAAATAATTGAGGACTCACAAAGAGCTCTGCCAGCAGATTTAGGAACTGGTAAACTCTACCAGTGGAGCAGTAACGAGCATTTCGTGCTGAAGCCAGCCAGCAACAGGCAGCAACATCTGCCACAGGCACAGCTGGTTGGGAAATGCACCTTTATCTACCCCAGAGCAAGTGCAGAGTCAGGGCTTTGGGCTCCTTGCCCTCAGACACCATTCCCACAGTTGTGCTGCCCAACTCATACTCAGTATTTCTCTGTGAATCCCCATCCCCACTATTGTTCTCCTCACCGGAATAATTCATCAGCTCCACCATCCAGATCCACAGTGCTAGCATGCGATGACAGCCCAGGCTAATGAACCATTAATTCTAATCAAAGACACTCAATGTCTCCTTTCCACTAATTGTGTAAATAATAAAAAAAATAGCCCTTTGCCATATGCCAGGAACCTGCTCCTGTTATCAAGGCAACCTCCAAATGCTTTCCTCTGATAAGATGTGCATCACGATGGACTAAAAGGCACACAGGCACCAGGGTACTATCTTCCTCTTAAAAATCAGAGGTGTGCTTCATTTGCACTGCAGGTCTGACACAGATAATTAGAGTGGCAGGGTGATTGCCCTTGTTAAATCAAATGGATGAGAAACACTAATGTTTAGGAGACAGGGGAAATGCTTTGTTTCTATTTGCAGTCAGCCTTTCTTGATTTTGCTCATTTGGGCAATACCACGGCTCAGAGTGTGCTCTCCTTTCAGCAAATTAGGAAACAAGTACATGCTTTTGTGCTGCTGCACGAGCCCTCCAGTGTCCAAGCTCTAGCAGTGTAAACCACAACAAACATCCCATGCCTATTCAGCTCCTGAATATAGTTTGAAGTATCGTAGAAAAGTGTCGAGGTTCTGGTAGCTAGAAACTACACAGTCTGCAACATGGAGTAATCAGAGACAGTAATTCAAGAGTGTCTTAGCACTGATTTTCAGGCATAGTTAGGGGCTGGGTCAAAAGCTGCCACCTTTTTCCATCAGGCTACTGATAATACTTGGTCAAATCCTCACTCTGCCAGCTGAAAGAAACGTCAAAAGCAATCCGAGGATCTCAAGGAGTCTTGAAAAAAGCTCCCCAAAAGCTTACAAGGGCTGCTAAAAGAAGTGAGGGTGACTCTTGGCAAGGGCCATGATCATTCAGGATTGACACACAAGCCACTAGTTCCACCACCACAATTTTCAGACTCGGGGTCCAGATCCTAAGTGCTGCAGATCTCAGAACCACAACTCCCTAAGGACAGCGTCAGCTTTTGATTTCACCCAAGAAAAGGCACGTCCCAGGACAGTTTCAGCTTTTTTATGTGTGGTTCACTACCAGGAGGGGTGGAATTTCAAACAAAGTCATCCTCTGGGATTGTGATGTGGCTGCTCACCAATCACTAGTCTCTCTCCTGTCACCTCCCCGATGTGGCCACGTATCCTTTTAAAAGGAATCATCTCTCTGAGCATCCCCTAAGCACAACATTGCTCATTTTTCCCCTAGACACTCCAGCAAAAAGTCTGTCACCGTTACTTCATTTCAAGCCTATCCCAAATCCCCAAATCAGTCCCTGAGTCTGCAAGCTGTATTCCTCACAGGCAGAATTGTCTTGCTGAGAACCAGTTGAATTCAAGTCAGAAGACCTGGCTTCTATTCCTGCCTCTATCCCAGCCTTATCGGCCACAAGGCAAGTACAACCTCTCCCCTCTCCTCTTGTCCATTGGGGTTAAGCTGGATCCACACTGGGCAGTGTCTTTTAGCACTTTATCTATCACCGTGCGGGACTCCGGATCCCAGCTGGGGCACATGCTAACATACACCCAGGGTGGGTTTCAGTTTTCCATGGTTGAGATGAGATTTTAGGGTTTTTTGCAAAAGTGCATCCTGAGAAACTGCGAGTCTTGGCTGGCAGAATTACAATTTCAGTTTGAATTCCACCATGCGTATGCTCTTAATTTCACTGACTCCAATACAGTTGGCCAGACTCAAATTGGCATAAATAGAAGTCACACCCCTGTTTTTTACCCCTAGATACTTAAAAGGGTTAAGAAAATTCATCCCTCTGAGGGATTACCAGCATAATTCAAAACATGTATATTATGTAAACATCTGCCTATGAATGTGTGCAGGTAGGAATATTCCACAATGAAAGCAAATTCAGAGCTGTCACAACAATCCTATTTAATTCCCTTCGTGAATTCTGGTAGTAATGATACAAATGGGTACATTTCACAGCCAGGATTTGGACCTGAAGGAACTTACAGTGGGAGAGTCAGAATCAACTCCTCAGAGTCACAAGAGGCAAGATAAAACCCAAGCCCAAGAATAAATTAAATATCAAATTTCAGAATCACTTTAAACAGACAACTCCTACAGCAACAAGAAAAAAAAATACTATCCTTTCGGTAGAACTGATTGAAAAGGGTAATAACTGCCTTTGTGAGACCTAACTCGCCACATGTTTTTATGAAATGAGTCATCTAGTTACGTGTACAAACCAGTAAACATTTTTTCAATGCTTCCAGAAGCCAAACAGAGTCAAAGTAAAGACTTTGCCAAGTTAAACAGCTATTGAGTCAGACCTTAAGGTAGCTGTCGCTGGTCTTCAAACAACACTTAATGTCACCATGGCCCGCTCTTCACATAAGCATGAGGAAAGAAGGCAATTTTACAAGTTTGGGCAAATTTATTTTTGTTAGAGAATTACATCCTACTCTAGACATAGAAATCATCTGCAGAAAAAGAATGCTTTAACACTGGAAAACCCCTAAGAAGTAGTAGGCGCTATTCATGCACGATGCCTTCTTACTCTCATGTTTCTTGTCGTATCAGCATCTGTGCCCCGGTCTTCCGAGGGCTCTAGTTTCATATCCCTACTCACAAATCCAAGATTAAGAGGAATATGCGTGATAGCCAAGCACTGGAAATGCATTAATATACATACAAGCAGAGGCCCAGAGAGCTGTGATTGTTTAGTCTCTAGGTGGGGAAGGGGAAATATTACCCATGTGAATAAATGTCTGAGGGTAGGGACCATGGAAGACCGAGCCAGGCTCTTCTATGCGCAGTGACAGATCAAGAGACAACAGAAGCAAACCGAAATACAAGAAATTCCATTTAAACACAACAGAAAACATTTTGCTCCGAGGGTACCACATACGTGAAGATGTTGCCCAGACGGAAGGTGGAATCTCTGTCCCTGGAGATATTCCAAACCCAACGAGACACGGCTTGGAGCTATCTGCTCTAGTTGACCCTGCTTTAAGTAGGGTGGTGAGACTAGGCGATCTTCCAGCCTCAATCCCTCTGTGCTGTAAAGTTTCTTTTAATACTATCTTTAGCAGAATATATATATAAAAAAACATAGTTCACCTGACTTAATATTTTGCATTTCAGTACCAGAGAAAATATTAGCATTTTTTCCTCAGTGTGACTTGAAATAAATAAATGAATTAATTTTTCACAAAGAAAAATTTAAAATTGTTTCATGTTAGCTGGAACACTGCATTAAATTCCAAACTTCAAACAAACAAAAACCTTGAACAGTCATTGTGAAATGACACTCTAAACCCAATGATTTCAAAAAGGACCTTCTTTGACTACACAACATTTTGATTTCTGAAATTTTTGTTTTCCCTTTCTTCAACTCAAATTAATTCCTATGGAAAATGTGCATCCAAAAACATTTCAACAAAAGATTTTTAACCACGTTTTCAGAACAGGCCAAGTTCTCACTTATATCTCACGTGACACCGAGTGAGGGGGCAAAAAGAAATCCTGAAAATCCAACATCTGTGTTGAGGTAAGCAAGAGCCTAGAGGTCTCGCACTGGACAGGCCACCAGGGCAACATAACCAAAGCTCGCTTTGTAAACCTAAATTAAACCTGTCCGGTATGAGAGTTCACTCCAATGAAGTTCTAACTAATAAAGATATTCCCACTCTGAAGAGATTTACAGTAGTACAGCTGTAAAACAACAGGACTGGATTCTCCAGCATCACACCCAAGAAAAGTCATTAAAATTCCACAGAAGTAGAAACAAAATTGGTGTAAGGCCTAAAGAAGGGTGTCAGGATTTTCCATTACTGAAAACATTGCTCTTTCCACATAACAGTTTTAAAAATAAACTATTTATAGCTGCCTATTAAAAAGAGAAGGCAGATTTCACCAGGAAACCCTTGTTCCCTGGATCCCTGCCACAATGCATACAGTATTAGGAAATCATTTGAAATATTAATACAGCAGTTTATCCTGGACATTTGTACAGACACTGAGCTCAAGCCGTCTTCCTGGCTGTTTGTGCCAAGTTCAACTCTGGCTCCCTGGAGAGTCTTTGCTAAAGAGAACTGAGAAGAGAAAAAAAAAAAAGAAAAAAGAGGAAAAAAAAGCCCAAAGAAAAATTGCTGCTTTGAAGGAAAGAGGGCATGACAAAGGGTTGGAGAAAGGGACAAAAAAATCCAAAAGACCTTTTCTTTCTATGGATGTCTTCAGAGCTAAAGAGGTCACAGCTTTTAACAAACCCTCTGGCTTTCTAAGCCAGCAAGGGGTTTGGATCTGTGGGCACCTTCTCAGCCTTCCCCATCCTTTCCAGCGTTCATACTAGAGAGAAGATTCTCCTCAGCAATTCCGCACCCTAATCTTGTCCAGGAGAAAGAAAAGTTCTGTCCTTTCTTTTCTGGACCAGCTTCCAAGTTGACCAACAAACTGAAAGTTGCAATATGCAAGGGCTAAGTAACCTTTCCCAGTACTACCATTTCCATCTCTGTATCTAGGTTAAGCAGGTTAAAAGATGATCTTCAGTCACAGACTATCTATTTTCTGCGCAGGAAATCTAGCAAGCAGGTTCTGTAAATGCCCCTATTACTCTCTCCACTGCTGCAGGGCTGTCTTATTACACTAGATTGGTTTCCTCCTGGGAGGAGGATACTCAGATGTCACTAGTGGGAATGTTTTCACCTTTTACTGCCTCCCCCTGTCAACCAAATGCAAACTCACGTGCAGTTGCAAATACACCACCCAGGAAACTAGTCTCAGCAGTCAGCGATACATTAAATACATGAAAAAACCTAAACCAATACATCCTGCCAATATAAAAAAAAAAAAAAAAATCTCCCTGAAGTTTTGTAGTGTGTACTCTTACTCTTCACAGCTGTCTTTGTTACTGTCATTCTGGACTCCAAGTAAACATATTTAGTTTGAAAACAAAACAAGAAAACCAAAACAACAAACCCACACCAAATAAAACCACAACACCAAACCGCCATCACAAAACTGCTACAATAACGTGCCTTTTTTCTTTTCTTTTTTAAAAAACACATGCAAATTATTTCTAATCTTACAAATTGTACTTTCACAAGCCATTTTACCTTCGACTCTTATCATTTGTTCCCTGTAGCAACCAAGTGTGGAAATTCCTGTTTTTATTACAAGAGTTCACCAGAGTAGCACGGCAGTCAATACCAATGCCCAGTTCGTATGTACCTGTCAGATCCAGGAACTGAGTGGATTAGGTGACCCTAACTCTGTTTTACCCCATATGATAAGTTATTATACACAGGCACAAGTAATGGAGAAAAGGAAAAAACAGGGAGAAAAAAACCAGGGCGACCTGAACTGTCAGCATAAAATACACAGTAACAGCACAGCAGTTCATAATAGCAAGGAAAACATCAAAGAAATACAATACTTTGCTGAACAGGAGGCATTCAATGTAATTATTAATGCAAAGAATGAATATTATTACCATAATGTAACTCAAGCTGCATCTGAACAGGGCCCCCTGAGGGAAACAACTTGATATATGTTTACAATCAAGCGTCCCAGGGAAACAAAAGGACACTCTACCTAAAGAGACATATTTATCTGTGCAGTATTTAAAAATGGCGAAGAGCAACTTCCAGATAAATCACCATCTTTCTAAGAACACAGGCTTTGCTCTCAATAACAGATCAAGCAGTCTCAATTTATGTGAAGGTTACACCTATAAAGGGTACACAGACTAATAAATTATTAATAGATGTTACGGATGAGACTAGTGCTTTAAAAGCACATCAAAAAAAATTATTTTAGGTGGTTACAATCAACTTGCAGCTCCACAGCACGTTCAATCATTTATCAAACTTCTTAAATATTGTTAGGAGGGTCAAGTTAACAGATCGAGAAAGTCCCAGATCTTGTTAGAGATTAGAACAGAGAACCACGAAGCAGAAATAACAGGCCCCCAGTTAAGAAATAAAGCTCAAGTCTTGCTACAGACTTCCTGCCACTGCTACAGACCTGCCTCGGCCAATTCCTCCTGCATCACACCTTCAAAATTGCTTCTAGACCAAAAGTTTTCTTAAAAAAAAAAAAAAAAAAACCAAACCACAAAAATTGAACATTCTTGCACATTCCTTTCAGGCCACAATGATTGTATTCTGACAGTGTCAAAACATGCCAGCATATTATCATATACCTGCAAAATTAAAAGTTATAAAAATCTTAGTGAAATGAATTTGACTTTGTGAAAACCAAGCTAGAAAGTTGAAGTGATTTGTTTTGACAATTCTTCCACCTAAAACTTTATCTAAGCCTACATCTTCCTGGGAAATGTTTCAATTCTGACAAACACGTTTTCCAAAGAAAAACTGTCCATGCCCAAAATGTTTGCACTGCTGCTGCAGCGCATGAAACCGGACTGAGTTCTCAGCAAGCTCTTTAAGAGGTTACTGTCACTGATGCCACGTGTTTGACATGAACCTGGGGACAAGCAATGACCTGCAGGGCTTTATCCAGTATATTGCTGCTGTTCGCCTACACCTGACTTGCCTTTAATGCTCCAGCACCTCGGCCTCTCTGGTCTCCAGCAGATGTTAATAATTTTGTCTCCTGGAAAGCGGTAACTCACAGCTACCTTAGCGTAAGCAAATACATGTTTGTATTACTACTTTTTGGAGAGTTTTTGGCAAAAAACTGCCCGTTGGTCCACTTTCTACAAAACACTTGGTCAGAAAAATGAATACAAATACTGAAGAACTACTGAATTATATTCCCCCCATTTTTAGAATCATTGAATTGTCTAGGTTGGAAGAGACCTTTAAGATTATCTAGTCCAACCATCAACCTAACTCTGACAAAAAAACCATCACTAAACCATGTCACTAAGCTCTATGTCAACCCGTCTTTTAAATACCTCCAGGGATGGTGCCTCAACCACTGCCCTGGGCAGCCCATTCCAAGGCTTAATAATAACCCCTTCAGTGTAAACATTTTTCCTAATATCCAATCTGAATCTCCCCTGGCACAACTTGAGGCCATTTCCTCTTGTCCTATCGCCTGTGGCTTAGGAGAAGTTGGATCCACAATGCATGGATCCAAATGAGCATAGTTACATGACCGCTTGTATCAGTCCACCTAAATAAAATTGTTTTCTTTACAACGAGGTGAGGGCTCTGTTAGTTTTCTAACACTATTAATAAAGTTCATTAGTTATAAAGATTCATTTAAGAGGGTAAGGGGAATGGCCATAAGTGCTCTCTAGGCTGAGGGAAGCCTGTAGGCACCATGAGCATTGGAACACATTAAACAGCGCGAACCCAAGAGCCCTCTGGAGTTTTCTTTGAGTGTATTACTTTTAAATTAGAGATGGGAAATTTTCCCTGTTGAAGCTGGACAGAAAACAGCTGTGCTCATTAAAAGAGGAGGAACTGCTAAGTAGTTATATAATCAACACTATGTAATTAACAGAGAATTATAATAGTAGATCTAACACTGAGCTGAAGTTGTGTGCTGTGCAGAATGCTAACAGCTTTGCATTCGGCTGTCCTTTACGCTGCTCTCCTTTGTTCAATGGCGCTGCCCAGGCTGCAGATCCAAACGCTGCCATGTTCCTTAGGCTCCCACAGCACCGGAGACAAGGCTTCTCCACGCCAGCTCGGTGAGAAAAGCCTGCTCAGAGGTGTCAGCCAATCCAGCATTTTGTTACTGGCAAAAGAAAAACGTCTGTGCTGTTTTGTAACAACAGTATCAGGTAGTCAAGAGAAGCTTCCACAGAGCAGGAGGTGGAGGAACACCTCCTACAATCCATGGAGCCTTCCCCCTGAGAATTTCCATGTGCTCTTGGCCGTGGTAAAAGCAGGTTGACCAAACACGAGAGGACCACTGAAGCAGGCCCACGTTTAAAGCTGTGGGGACTCTATCCATATGAAAAATCCCATATGCAGCACTGAAGACTAGATATGAAGATGTCCCCAGCTCATATCATTTATAGCAGGTCACTCTCCGTGGGGAATCACACAGGCCGTTTATTGATGGGATCGCTGAGCCAATGAAATATCGCTAGCACGGCAAGTCAACGAACCTAAGAAAGACAGAGTACCTGCCAGAGCCAGAGCCAATCTGAATGTCAGAAAAGATTTCAATGTAAGGTCGGACCTCTGAGTGAATTTACCGAAGCAAACAGCAAAGACATGCAACATGAGAGATGAGGATTCAGCTCCTTGTGCCTTGGGAGCTTGAACAAACCTCTTCCAAAGATACTCCTGCTGGGTAACTTCCACTGATTTTAATGGGAATTACATACACAAATACTTCAGAAAATCCCTGCCATAGTCCCTCTATACTTATTTCTGCTGTACAGATAGGAAATCAATCACTCTTTCCTAAACCATACAGGTGTCATCTCCGATAAAGAAGTGTGATACGCTCCAGTGCCACGCTAGCGATGAGAGTCAACCCCGAACACACAAACACAGGGTCACTGTGTCCCTTTGTTTTAAGGCCACTGCGCTGTGGGCTGGAGGGCACCTCGAGCAAATCCATCCCTCGGTGCCAGCAGTTCACAGCAGGCAGGCTTAGCGATGCCGTAACCATTCACTAGAAACCTTCACCATTCAGAGAGAAAAGTTAACAACTCTATACACAATGGTCTGCCAACCCTCATCCTCCCATTGTCCATGTCCAACTGGCCTATAGGACAGGATCTTCCCAGTTGGCAAGTGGGCACCACAAGTCCAGGTACCCAAAACACCATAAGGAGCCACAGTGAGCACAAGGCTGCAGATTCACCCTGCTGAGGTTCAGACACTTCTCAGAAAGGGCTATCGTGGAAAGGAGAAATCCATGACAGCATTTCTCTTCCCCCAACTGCAACATGTTCAAGCTTTCCTGGGATTCAGCTCTACCACTGTCTCCTTCATCCCAGCTTGTTTGCTGCCAACAAGAGCAGAAGATAATACTGATTATAGTTGATAGAAACAAAAGGTACAGCTGGGAGTCCTCCACAAACTGCTGACATGGGAAGCGATCATTAGCAATGAACAAAACCACTACTGAACCACCATAAACTGCTTTTAAGCTGCCTACTAGTGAATATATATTTACTAAACAGCTCGCTCTCTCCTCCATTATCAACAAGCAGACTGACAAGCACATTCCTTACCCCGTGCCTGGACTTGGCACTCTGTGGGATATAAAACTGCCAAATCCTAAACTGTTCTGGTCACATTTAAATACAAATGCACCAGAGGCATCCTCCCTGCGTTTCCTGAAACACAACTCAGTTTGCTTCAAATTGCCTTTGTACAAAAGAGTTCTGATGGTGGCACACACGTCTTCCAGATTTCGTCTTTTCAGAACTGAGAAGTCCGGTGGGCCAAAAGCTGCCTAATCTGTCCTCCTCCTCCTCCCTTCCCCCAGAGGAGCGCGATTAAGATTTTGAAGTACATTTACCGACCAGGTCATAAATTTTAAAATATAACCTAGGAGTCCCGATTTCCTGGTCTTTTTCTTTAACCACTAGATGACACTACTTCCTTATATACCAGCCCACTTTTCCAAGGTTTCTGAGCACTTCCACCTCTTCTTGGCCCCAGCTGGAGCTCTGTCTGGATGCTTATGAGTTCTGGGTATTGATTCCTAACTTCAACACAGAAACAAAATAATTAACAGACTAAAAGATAAGCAGCTCAGCTACGTTGCACAGTCATACATTTCAAACATTTTCCTTTACTTTGTGCTTGACTCTTCTATTCACAGCCTAATCAGGCTGTTCCATTTAGATGTTTTGTGCATTTTCAGTTTTCTTGCGGTCTACCAAAATTTCCATAATTACTAAGGCATACCTAAGCAGATAAATAAATAAGGGCTAATATTAACTGAGTCTTCCAAACAGCTCTTTAAAATTTCCTGGTGAAAGGTTATTCTTACAAGTCAAGACACATGCATTCAGGAGGTATTCACTTAATGACAGAAAGTTAAAGGTCCTTATTCTGCAACAGGATCTGCCAGAGCACGTATTGAATCATAGCAAGTCTCGGCCACCTTAATGTGGATTCAATGAATGGGATGCCAAAACTATGACTTAGAATTACTGCTACTTCCTGTTTGCCCATTTTTAGTGATTACTCAATAGCGCAGGTCAATGCTGCAGTACTGCAAGTGCCACACGATGCATGAAAAAGTACTTCATCAACTGCTTTTGTATGGGTTTAATGATGAGGATTGGACAGACTATTTTAGCTTCCCACATTAAAACAGATTTGTGTATTTTATTCTACACTTCAAAACCTCCTTTTTTTCTTTTCCTCAAGGGTCGTTTTGTGTTTTTTTTAATTGCTTCTGGAATGGTACACTGTCATTTAACCCCCTTGTTCAGTCTCATTTTCCACCTTCTCTATTTTCACACACAATTGAACTGACTTAGAGCAAAATAGAATTTATTAAGCTGAAGACAATGTGGGTAATCAACATAATGCACTGTCTGCTAATCCCTGGTTACTCCATTCGTTTTTTACTGTTTATTCGACTTTTGGTCTACGTTGTTTAGAGCAGGGAATATGGATTTTCTTCACTGAGAAGAGTCATTCAATTGGAAAATGTGTGCGATACTTTGTATGTTGTATGCACAAGTACCAGCACAGCACTTGATAAAAGGACCATCAATCAAATCAGCGTAAGGAGCTTTAATTCTCAAGACTCTGAAAATTCCTCTTTTAACAGGCTATACAAAAGCAGCAGCAGCACGAGGGGCTGCATAAATGTACCTAGCAAAAGCATGGTCAAAAGGTTGTGATTATTCATTTCCAGAAGCACACGTAAGTCCCAGCAGAGATCCGGCTGCCTCTTCACATGGATTTGTACACGCACATGTATTTTTTTTATATGCCAGACCAGGCTGGATGGGGCTTTGAGCGACCAGGTCTAGTCAGAGGTGTCCCTGGCCATGGCAGGGGAGTTGGAACTCAATGTCTTCCAACTCTAGCCATTCTATGATCAGTAGAGTTTACCTGTGCTGCAAAGGACTTACAAATCAAGATCTCAATCCCACAAAAACCCAAAAATGTGATTTACCATGCAGACTTTGATTCACACCATCCGCCTTTCCCACAACTTTGTCATCCCAAACACAACACATGTCCAATTTCCCCATGTCAAGGCATGTGCTCTCATTTGAGCAGGCAAACATCTACCCTGAATTATTGCTGATCTGTAGACACCCAGATATCAAATTACAAACAACAGATTCAGTCAACTGAATAATTGACAGAAAATTAAAACCAGCTCTTTTACACATATCTGACTGCACTATCTGACAGCGCTTTCTGTAATGCAGGGTGGTCGGCGGGAGGAACACGCTATTATTTATACAAGATGAACAACAAGCTAAATTGAAACATTTTACTGAACGTATCCTCTTGGAGACATGTAGCCCTTTTTATTTTTTATTTAAAATAAATGGTATTTCTATTTGTAGTTAATTTCATTTTGTTTCATTTCTAACCGACATGCCATTATGCTTCAATTTTCTCCCTCTTTCAGAGTATTCATCATTTTAGGGAATCCAGAGTATTGCAAGTAGTGTGAGACAATAACTCCACAGACTTTATGTTAAAGCAGAACAAGTATCCGCCCTTTGCTCACACTAAAGAGCTTAGGGAGAGCATTTCCATTCTAGTCTTCATTTTAGACAGGGAAATTCAAAGGGTGTTATCAGAGTTAACCATGAAATTTCAATGCGAGTTCATTACCTAGTGTTACCTTCTATATTCCAACAAGCCACTAATTTCCTCCTATCTCAGCTTTGTATCTATCACATGGAAGTAATGATTTTCCCACCTCATAAGGTTCTTCAGCTTTTGCAATGCACTTGGCTAGTGCAACGAGGGAAAAAGAAATGCTTATATAAATCAGTTTGCTGAATTCACATCGTTACACTGTCTCCTAAACTCATTGCATGAGTTATTGCTTTGAGTCCTCAACCATTCAATGAACACCAAATATAGCAAAATATTACCCACACCTTGATATAAGAGGAAAAGTGCATTGGAAAATTTGGGTTCTCACTGTTGAGATAGAAGGAGTAATTTTAAATAATTTTTTTTATTTGTATAATTTGTACTAAGTTGCTCTTGTGGTCTATAAGTAACACCAAGGATTCCTCTTTCTGTCCACCTTCGCTGCGACAGCGGTGTCCTTGGGAGCCCCATGAAAACTGTTATGAGCTTGGAGATTGCAACTGTCCTTTGTAAACTCTGTTAAACAAGCAAGATACTAAGAGATTTAAAAAAAAAAAAAAAAACCAAAACCAAAAAAAACCAAACCAGGAAAAATATACACTTGAGGCAGAGTCTCCAACAAAGCCAGCAGGGTTAGAGCATTCAGAACCTATTTTAAATTTCCGGAATTAGACACCTGTGGCTATTTGCTGGCCTGCAAAAACCCTAGGCTGCTTCCAGAAGCTGAATAAAAAGCAACAAGTTATCTCAACATTTTTCTATAATCTTCACGACAGATAAAAGGTTTGAAAAGGAACATAACAGAGGACACAGTTTGCAAATTAAATATTAGCTACGTATCTGTGAAGAAAATAAACAACTTACAGAATACTCTTCAGGTTCAGCTCTCTATCAGCTAAATTGGATCTTGTCTGTGAGAGAGATAAAAATCAACAATTCCTTATCTTTAATCTATGATTTAATAAACCCATTTTTCTCAAAGGGATAAGCAAGCCTGGTTAGATTTTTTGTAGTTTGTAAGGTGTGGGGTTCGGGTTTTTTTGAGGGGAGTGTGGGGGTGTGTTTGATTTAAGTTCATAGCATCTTCCACTCTACCTTGAGCCAAAATAGAATGTTTAAAGATGTTGCCACCTATAGAGACATAACCGACAAACAATACGCAGACTGTACCTAAACACTGTGTTCCAGTGTTCTGACTTTCCTAGCAGAGGCATTAATGCTAAATTTTGTTTCGTTTACCAATAAGGTAAAACAACTTAGTTTCCTGCAAAATCAAAAAATAAAATTTCTGCAGTTTAATCCTGTGAAAAAACATGAAGGTCACCCTGTAGGGCAGAATTCACCCTGGCTTGGGTCCACGTACCATCTAGCTTAAGTCTGAATAAAGTGATCACACGCATTGGGCTGGCTCTGTACGCAGGTTGATATTCACCCATTAAGTTCAAAGAGGCCATTTGGGACACTTTGACCAATGTTTCCTTCTTCCATTAATCTTATTTGAGTTCCCAAACATTATCTTTACATTTTCTGTTCCATGCAGAAGTTCATAAAAATGGGTGAAATGCTCATTTCAAATGCTATTGCATAACTGTCATTTATGACACCTGTAATACAGGTAAGTGCATTCAGCAAGTGTTCCTCACCATGTAATTATTGTTTTTCTCAGGAGAGGAAAAAAATCCATATACATACACAAGATTTCCTGCAAGGATACACTATTTTTCCTATTATCCTGCTGATAAGAAGATACAGAAGAATCACAGAATCACACGGGGTTGGAAGGGACCTCCAGAGATCGTCTAGTCCAAGCCCTTGCCAAAGCAGGTCCACCCAGAGCCGGTTGCACAGGAACGTGTCCAGGGGGGTTTTGAATATCTCCAGAGAAGAAGACTCCACCAGCCCCCTGGGCATCCTTTCCCAGTGCTCTGCCACCCTCAAAGTAAAGAAGTTACTCCTCATGTTTAGGTGTGAGGCTACCTAAACTCCTAGGTTTAGGTGTGAGAATGATGTGAAGCTTAAGCAAACACATGCACACAAATCAAACTGCATGTGTTGGAATTTACACATATTCTCCCTTTGAAAACACTTGTTTATTAAGATAATTCAGCCCAACTTCATTTTTCTCAGGGAAGTTAATGCTATAAAAAAAAAAGTTATAATTCACTGCTTGCACATTATATTTAGCAGAAGTTGACTGGTACAAACATCTTGGTCTTGGCATGGGTGTGACTGTGCTATTAGTCAAACCACAAACTACTTTATTCCTACACAGTTATCCAGGAAGTCCCCTTTCATTCCCCATCTCCTACAGAAAACACTTTAAAATTCCGATGGCTCTCATCTGTTAGAAGTTTTCATTGTTTTCTATCCTTGCTGCACCATTCCTATCCAAAATCTCCTCAGCAGTTTAAATTACTCCTGTTGGAACTCTTCTTCCCCGAACAACCTCACCGTACTCACAGAGTCCTAGCACCGCTACAGGAACTTGAGAGAGATGAAAAGCCTGTGAGAGCTGAGTATCCTCAGACCCTTTCAGGATAAGGATCTCAAGTACCTCCTGAGTTACCCTCGTGCCTGAGGAACTCGTCTTTCCTCAATTTTGTCTCTCCATTTCTAGCAATTTATTAACAGAATTTGGAAACCAGATAAACAGCAATTTGAACCAGTACATACTCACTATATGAAATCTTTATTCGATTAATTCCCACTTCCCACTTTGTGATCCTTGAAGCCATCTTCACCCATTCAACAAGTTTACTTTCTGTATTTCAGTCTCTCCTACAGAGCAAATAACCTGAAAGTCCATCATCTGAAAACACAGGACAAGGGCCAGAAAAAATACATACCGCAGGAGCTCCTGTAAGAACTAAGTGATTTACTAGAAACGTCGGGAGACGCTGCAGCAGAAACAAAAAACATCCCTGAATCCAGACCTCACCAACATTTCAGTGCCTTATCCGTGAGTCCCATCTTTCACCTCTCACAAAACCTATTCACGCAGCTGAGGCAGATCCCTAATGCACAGATCAAAGTTGAGACATTTTACGTTTCATTTCTGATATGAGCTCTCCCCTCCGGAATGCAATTCAGCCTCCAACAGGACAACCTTCTGTTTAACAAAACCAAAAGCACCCCCCACCATCACCTTTCTAGGTAGTTATTTGTCCTCCCCAACTTACAGAATAATCTTTATGTTTACACTGGGAACATCTGACCGGGAAACTTTCCAGCCTTTCCACCCAATGCCCAGGATAAGCTCCAGATTTCTTCTCAACACTTTTCAGTCTTAGATCAATGCTGCAGACGAGCCTCATGAGGGGCTAATATTCTCTCATACAGCATTTGCATCTTACTTAGCAAACCTTTGTTACCCTTTCCAAAGAAAGCTGCATTTTCAGCTACCTTTCGGTTTGGTCTATTGGTCTGTCCTTCCCAACCTTATCTTGTAACGTAAGTACTTCTCTAAATGCTTAATAAATCTGTTTTTTCCAATAATGGAAAACTAGGTTGATTCCTCTATAGCTCCTGCATTTCAGGTTTCTTGGAAAAACTCTGTCATTTTTGACAAATACAATCTCTCTGCTCTGCTGTGTAATCCTACTGTAGGCCTAGCAATCAAAAAACTAATAGGCCCTTCACAGATTATATCTGAACTGGAATTACTTCTTTATAGCCTATGAACATTTTTCATATTAAAGCAGCGATGTCCATTTCCAACAAATCTGCTTGTCATTTTGTGTGACTTTTAAGTGTCTGTAACTTGAAGTATGATTGTATTTACTCCCCAACACCTTAACATGCAGAGTGAGCAGCACAGCATTGTTAATACAGTTCTGTTTCACTGAAAAAACAAACCTCTGGTTCAGACCTGAAGCTAAGGACCTGGCAGGCTGATGGATATTCTTCTAGTACTTCTCTTACTGCAAAATTATAATTTATGAGTCTATGGCTATCCATATGGATTACAACAAAAGCTTAAGTGCCCTCAAGATGAAGGCAGGATAAATGGATAGGCAGGTATGAGGAACTGAATGGATTAGAGGAATAATAACAGTCTACACACAACCCCTCCAAACCTTGAGTTTTCTCCCTATAGTCACAGATCTGTAGCTGCAAAAATTTGTATTTTACTAAATAAAAGGCACTGGGACACACACAATTAGACCTTTTACAATTTCAACCTATGAGCCAAAAGCTGAAGTATTTTGTTTCTATGCCTACAGTTAATGAAAACTCGTCTACTTCATTATTAAAGGCAAATTCACATCATCATGCTATCTATTTCAAGTCAGTACATTGCTCCTAATACTTGGGAAGGGCAATTTACCTCTCTAGTGTTATCTCAAGATAAATTTTAAATTTAGATCAAATAAGGAGCTGTTGGTCAATTCTAAATTAAGATTAAATTCTCCCATAAGAACTCCTCTTGCAATGAAAGAGTATGGCTATAATTTAAGAAATACCTGTATGTGAAGACTGCATGGCTTCAATTTGGGACCAACTCTGGAAAGATCTTAAAGACTTCACTAAATGGGTTAATTTCTTCCTCAGCTCAAGCTCAGAGTCATTGCAACGGTTATACGACATTTAATTCCTTTTTGGACAGATTTAGGGAATGGCTTCCCTTAGGTCACCCAGCAGTTCTGTGGCAGAGCTGGAAACCAAATCCAAACCTTAGGCTACAGCTCATGGCGCTACCTAAGAGGCCTTAAAATCTAATATTTAAGACTTGGCCACTACCAATATTCAACATAAAGCGTGCTAAGCTTTTGTCCATCTCTAAGTGCCATTAATAATTTGCTTCACTGCTCCATCCCTGGTGGAACATACTGCAACTCTTAAAAGCATTTTACCATTTAGAAGAATTTCTTACTATTTCTTTTCAAAGCAAAAAGTTTTAGTTGATTTTTAGCAGCACACATGAATACACGGACTATCACATCAATAATCAGTTATACTTTCATTCCTTGTAACCCAAGAGGATGAACATTCAAAATAGCTCAAACAGACCCTAACAAAATTTGTATTACTTACTGGGTTTTTTTAATTGTGCTTACTGATTAAATCAATACCATTCTATTTCTTAAAAAATGCTGCCTATGTCATTTTGGTATTAGAAATGGACTAACTAAATTATTGATCCAAGTTACATATGCATACACAAATTTAACATTTACTTGGACCATCAAATTTTAAGGTTCAAAAAACCAATTCATTTTTTCTTCTATTTTTTCAAACTGAAATTCAATACCTGCAAAAACCCGCTAACTAATTTATGAGATATATTGAATATATATTTCAACATTCTAACACTATGCAGAGGGGATCTTTTATTATTGCCAAGGTCATAAAAGATGAGCAGATTCAATATTTTATATAGCCATCTATTACTTAACACGAAGAGGATTCTGAGTCACAATGGTGAAAAAGCATAATATTTCTTCTACCCGAGTCTCGAGTACCCAAGATTTCAGGTGTATCGATATGCCACAGTGCCACACAGACATAACTGATGTTGTTTGAGCACCAGGTGGTGAATGTTCACATTACCATGACGCTTCGCTGAGCTAACAGACTCTGCAGCCTCAGGGGAGTCCATCAGGCAGCCCAGGGAAAAATACAACTGTATTGCAGCCAGCATCAAAGCTAACAGGTCCATATCCTCACGCTGCAAGAAAGTACCTCTAACACAGCTTCCAGAATAATCATAGTTTAAGCAAAACACACATACTCACGAAGAATTCAACTTTTGTCCTTAGACTTTCCTGCTAGCATTCCACACCCCATCCATATTTTTTATTTGCAACGCAAACCCCTGGGAAGGGAACAAGAGGCTTACAAACGACTTAAAGCTATTTCAAGAGCTCAAATTAGAACATGGAAAGAATTCCACAGACCAATGTGCCACCACAACAAATTCCTACTTATCGGGAGCCCCTTCGCAATACTGCACACGTAAACCCATATATACCTCAGAGCTGGTGTGGAACAGCTCATCTTTCAATGCACTTCATCTCTATCCAGTGATCACTTACAGTGAGAATGTCCATGCAAAAAGTTATAAAATAAACAATTGTACCATTTCCTCACTCCTGGTAGATCACGTTTGTGTAAAAATTCAGGACAGGTGTAAAATTTGAGCGTGAACATTACAGTTTCAACCTCAACATCAGAGGCTTATACACTGAGGCACTAGTAAAATACGGCAGAAATTTATAATCCATTAGAGAACTTTGTTACTTACTGAAGAGGAGAAGATTAATATGTAAATAGTATTTTCAATCATCTTGAAGTCCAGCGATCCTGAACTGAAGGCAAGCATAGGGAAGACTGAGTTTAAGAAGACGCAAAAATGCCTGGGCCCAAAGATTTCTGAAAGAAACGGGTTTTTCCAAAAGCTCTCAACAAAGACTCCCAGGATCAGGGAGCCATTTTCTGGGTCTATCATTAACCCAGAGTGTGGCCGGGGCAAATGGGTTCCACCTGAAACAGAGATGGGCCAGGAAAAAAACAGTACTTGAAGTAGCCAAGGCATACAAAGGATACTATTAACTACGCTAACAAGGCACAGATTTAGGAAGCCCTTCAGAGAACAATGCTTTCTCATGTGTCTAAACCTAGGACAATGACACACTTATCTAGTTGGTAAATGTCAGGTTACATAATTTACATAATAAATTACATAATACAAAGTAAGAAATAAATTAACAAGAAGCAATTAATAGACAGGGATAGAAACAAGCTCAAAGTATACAGTTTAGTGGCTGAAAATCTGAACAATTTTTTTTTTTTTTTCCAACTGGGCTGTTCACTGCAATTACTTCAACATACAACATCATCTTTCTAATAATTAACAAAACTGCATGATGATTTCTGACTTCTCATTGTAATCAAACTCTGATTAACTGACGACTTCACTGATGTGCATGTTTTTTCCACTTTTTTTTTTTTTAAATCTAAGCACACTCAGGCAAGCAGCTAAACACAAAGAAAAAGACAACTTGTAGCAGTACATCTTTGCAGATGTCTGCAATAATTTATGGTCTCAATCTTACTTCCCTAGGTGTCAAACAGCACCTACTCCCACCTGAAAATAATTATCATTCTTACTATTAACACAGTTAAGCTGATTAGCATATAGAGCACCCTTTCTGGCTGATGATTCACAAAGAAGCACAGATGTTGCCTTTAGAGAGAATACATTTCACATACCTCTTCAGTTCAAGAGAAGGGATTTCCTGTGGCTAAAAAAGGCAGTTGTAAATGGCTACTGCCAGAATAAAGAGACAAGGAGAAAACTTATGAACTCCCAGAGCTTAAAAGCTTTACTATATTTCCATAGTCGGTATAACTTTCCAAAATATGCCTCCAAGCCTATTACCATGCAACTTTACATTCAGGTGCTGCATACAGAAGCTTGAGCAAAATACTTTATTAGTTGTCTCCATCTCCTATTTTTTGAAAGTTTCACCTGATTAAAAAATGTTTCAAACAGTAGTAACAGCCATGGTCATATGTTACCAGGCTTGATACGTTTGCTCCTATGCATTTCAAACTGCTTTCCAAACCCTCAAAATTGAGCATTTGCAGCTCCTGTTAAACCCAAGAGTGACCCTGTGAACGCAAATACAGTTGCAACCAAGCTAAAATATGGTGCATTTTCTCAAAGAAAGATCCTGTGGTGATGGCTTAGTCTCTGGGTGTTTTCCCTCCTCTCGTTTTAGGTATAACATTTTATTATGAGACTTCCTGGCTGCAGTAGTGTCAAAGATGCTGTCTGAACCACTCAGGATGTTTTATTTTCTCCTCGAGAGGTAATTGTTCCATGGACCATGAATAGCCTAGAAATAACTTTATTTAGAAAAGTCTAGTTGAAGTACCAGACAGGCTGCTTGCTCAGTCATTACGTTATACAGCTCTGCTCGATCTAATCGGCACATATAGCAAAAAGCACTATGGAGCTTTAAATATTAGGGATATAATTAGTGCATTCTTTCGATGCCCCAAACCAACTCATTTACTGTTCAATATCCAAGGTTTTAATTGCAGCCCACTGACACATGCACTATACACTCCTGTATCTGAAAATCTGTACCTTTAATGGAACTGCAAAGTGCCAAAATGATCTGCACTACTGAGCAGTATAATAAGTGTTAGGAATGTAAAATAAATCCTCATGAAAATCATCTTTTGCTGTTAAAACTGTATTCCTTAGCTGTGCTGCTCTACTTCCATTTAAGTTCTCTTAATCTTTGCATAAGACACTGGCTGGTTTAAAACCAACATAGTACTTCAACCTCAGACCGTGGCTTGCACAAATAATTGACATTCAATTGCTACCAATTTATTTAGAAGGAACATATTTTATTTTTTCCTCCTGCTGCATTAAAAATACAGAGGAAAAAAACCCCTAATGTTCATAGACACACAAAGCTAAAATACTAAAAAGAATAAAGGCTCTTGGAAGTTCTGATTCACTTAAATTGTCCTAAGTTTCACAGATCAAGGACATTTTCTCTAAAATACTTCCATGTAAGAAGATCCTGTCCACTGGAGCTGAAGACACACAACTCTGACCAGCACCAGTAAGAATCTGGCTACAGAACTGCATTTGTCTTGAACACATACGGACCAAGAAAAGATGCACATCAACTGAAAGAAGTCCAGGGGAAAGTAGCAAGAACAAAAATACAACCGGAGTGGAAAAAGAGAACTGGTTCTGTTTTTTTTTTCCATAGGCTGTAAAAGAGAAGGCTGGTTTTCAGCACCAGCAAAGAGGCTGCAAATTAAACAGATGACAAGGGGGACAATTCTCTTATCTCCACTGATAAAGAACCGTTGACATCAACCGTTTTCCTTTTTAGGCACAAGCAGCTTGGTTTCCCCTCCCTCCCAGCATCAGATTGATCTAAAATTCAAAGAGCGCCCCACAAAATAAGACAAGTCTTTCAGTATCGGCATCTCTCTGACTGCTAACTAGGATGTTACATTATCTACTTGACATTCATAAATGCATATAAGGTACGCATACACAAAATAGTCTCACCAGGAAAAAAGAATTAAGTCATCCCATACAGTTTGACTGACCTACAAGAGACCTTTTCCATGATGTGTCATCTCTACAAGAAATGAAGTTTTGTGCCCAATGAAGTGGGTTTCTAATAACAGATAAAGCATCCAATTATGACAAAAACTGGAGGGCAATCTAATGCTTAGCCTTCTCAGAATCCCTTGGGAAAAAAACCAAACTCAGTCATAACAAATAATCATAGTGTAATTTATTATCTAGTACCTGCACATCTGATTATTTGGTATATTATAGGTAATATAAATATATAAATAGCCAATGGATACGTTTATTAGCGAATCTGAAAGAAACTAAAGAAATCAATTTCATTTTCCCCACTGAACAGATATGAAAATAAAACCAAGCTATTTGATCTTGAGAGTAGAGCCCTAGCACGTGCTGAGTAGAAATCCAACTTCTGGCATCTCAACACATGCAAGATGACACAAAACGGTACAGTAGGGGTAGTATCTGTATGCTGTAAATAGGAAATTTTTCTTCATATTGAAGAAAACCAAAGTGTGTTTATAAGAAGTCATTTCCCTTGAGAAGTCACATTTTGATGAAAAACTGTTTTTTGAAAAAAGACATGCTGATAAAACATTTTCAGTCAACGTGACGACACCTACAAACACATGTAACATGCACTCCCAATCAGCCTTCATCAGTACCGCTAGTGCAAGTAATGAGGATTTTTTCTTCTTTCCTCGATTCTTATAACCTCCTTCTTTCAGAAACAGCTCTGGGACTCCACAGTTGAATACTCTAAAGACTTAAGAGTGTATGGATTCTGTTCCTTTCACAGCTCATAATTCATTTTTGGAGACATATTTGAGAATATCTATCAAAACCTACAAGCATTTGCTGACCTGGGAAAAAAATGTCTTCCCGGGACTCTGAAGTAATACACTGCGCTAAGACTTCAGGCACTGCTATAAGCTTTCTTGTTTCTGGGTCAAAAAAATCATAAAGTTCAAACCATATATAATGAAAACCATAAGCCAGTTGCACAGTTTATTAGTTATAAGAAATCACACTTGAAATCAGGACTCCATTGGGAATGTACAATCAAATTAAATGGCAGCCAAAGGTAGGAGAAAAAAAAAATAATATATTTGTATAGGTGTTTTAAACAGATGCCAGCTCAGCTGGGGAAGAAGAAAGGGTGGTGGCTACACTTGTGTCCTGGCAGCTTTGTAAGCCACGTCTGAGGGACAGCAACCCAAACCGTGCAGGTTCTGCTTCTAGGGAATAACCACAGAAATGGAAACTCAATTGTGTTCATCAGCCCAACAAATCTCAGCAAACTTTAGATAGCCCAAGTCAATCACATATTGGTTTACTATGTCTGGGTAATAGAGGAATGTGGGGGTTTTTTCTTCCCTGGGTAGAATTACAATTCAAAGCAATACCTGCCCCTACTTAGAAGTTTTTCAATTCCTCATATCTGTATTTCAAAAAAGACACTCAAAATGACTTTGGATTTCAAAGGAAAAGGTGTCAGTGTGCTATCCCGGGCATCCTATCATATAATCCCCCTAACTCCCAATTAGTTCCTCTAGAAAGCAGTTCAGACTCTATTTACCTTTTGCAAAAAGGGATTAATTCTTATCACGTATTAAAAACAAATCATTTCACTTTCATCAACTTTACCCAAAACATTCCTTGCTCACTGACCTTCCTATTAAATTTTTTTAATGGAATTTAGATGTCGCCTCAATTAGTCCTGCACCACTAACAAACTTAAATGCAAACAGCGAAGACACTTAGATAATGTAGTTCTCACTCAAATCAAGGCAAGGAGCCTAAAAAGAAAATCTCAGTCTGAGCCTCTTTGTTCCTTAGTTCTTCACTTGTGGAAAGGATAATAGAAGTTCCCTCACTCACAGGGGTGTTGTCACAGTAAGTACATTAAAGATTAAGAGTTGCTCAGATAGTACAGTAATGGAGGACAATACCTAAGATAGTATTTAATTTATTCAAAGCCCTACAAAAAGTGCACAGCTTCAAAAATTCTGCAATATGCATCTAAAATGCTTAAGTATTCTTAAATCATTCTAAATATATATTACCAAGAAAAAATGAGTTTGTGGCCAAGTGTAAAACAGCTTTGTTCTTAAGAGAAAAAAATGGCACTTTTATCATCCCTCCTTTTTATATTCTCCTACTTTTATCCCCACGTTCATTTCCACTTTACATTGTTGTAGAAGTCAACAGTGTAACTCAAAGCTTTGTGAATATATGTTTGTTCAGTAAACAAGTTAAATGTGTTTGTGTAACTCTTACTAAAATAAGATTCAGCCTTTACTGAATGGCTGCACATTGCCCATTCCTCTCTGCAGATACATATCAAAAATAGTGAGGGTAAAATAAACACACAGACCACAAAAAGTTTCCAACTATCTATCTTATCACAGAGAGGAGAGCAAGCCAAATTGTGCCAGGGAACGTGAGGAGAATGGTAAAGCAAAGAATCACTCAAAAGGTCCAATATATTTTCGTGACAACTTTGCATGTACTAAATAGAAGGACAAAGAGAATTATGATGTGAATGTTTTAAGACTAAGAAATACATTAGAAAAAATTTTAAATGCCCATACTCTACCACTGATTTAAATGGAACTGGTCATGAAATGAGATACTGAATAAGGTCAGTAAAATTAGTTCAGAAGTCTGAAATAAAATCATATGCAAAAGCATTGGGCACTGGCCTAATTCTGTTTCCATTGAAAAGCAAAGAATGCCATGTTTTCCTTTGGTTTCAGTTCCTTAGGGGATTACATTTTGATAGTTTTTGCTTTGCACAAACGTTTGCAGAATTACAGAAAAAACCCTGCCTAAAACTAACACCTCCCAGTACGTTCACTCAGGCATTCAGTGACTAAAAACAAATCACCTCCACCCCTCGGAGCTGTGCCACGCGTATCTAGACAGCAGAGCAATTTTACCAACTGAATCGCAGAATCCAAAGCAACCGTTGTACGCGTGCATACATTGACTGCATTAATGATGCCCGACGTTAGTGCCATCCCAAGCACCTAATTGGCAAAACTCAACACAAAGTTTCCAGGCTGGCGATCACTCTGGCTTTTATTTAGAGACTTGGCTCAAGTGAAGAATGTTCCCGCGTTAGCAAGGCACAAATAGTTTTCTGACAGCTTTTGTATAAATATTCCTAGCTTAAAGGCAGCTCTTTGAAGTTCATAATCTCTTCTCTTTTTCTTACTGTTTTTCAAGAAAAGAACATGTGTGTAAATGCTTTATCATGGTGACTGTGCCTTGGCATTGTCTTTGATGCTGTCTTGGTTTGTGTTGTAATGATAATAAGAATTCTAGCTGTTGGGAACCTGAACAAGTCCCCACATGCTTTTTTCACTTCTCTGCTGTTTACATCATCGCCCTCTTGCAAAGTGTTTATGTGGAGCATTATTTGCGGCACAGTTTCTGTTGACATTGCAGCAAGGGGTATTTCTCCACTAGCATTCCCATGGAGAAATTCTTTGCAGTCCAAAAGTAAAGTAGCAGTGTTCTTCCTTCACTTTTCCACCCCTATTTAAATCAGTAATGCTGTTTATTATGCAAATGGACTTAACATTCCTGATGGGCCTACTTGCCAGAGTAAGGCACAAGCCTGGAAGAGTAAATCTTCCATCTCTTACGTTCCATACCATGACTGTGTCAGAAGGTTGGGATACTTTTATGAGGGAAGTCATGCTTACACTTAGTCTCATTTACTGCTTTGCACTGTAGTAAATGGAATTATAGATGTAATTATACACTATGTCAAAAATAACTGTAGCTAAGCAGAACTACCTCTGCTCCCACTCATTTTTCCCTGTGTAAGGGATAAGCACAAAAAAATTGTGCACAAATACAAATTAAGAGCTTATTTACTCAAAATTATAAATTATAGTAATAATTAATAATGGACCAATTTTAATAATAATTAACTATGATTACTGCTGCTCAGAAAATAGTACTCCAAGTATGTCCGGGAAAAAACAGTGTACATCAACATAAGATACACTTGTCACAACCTATTAAAACTCACATCACAAGAATTCTAACTGGACCGCAAAGCAAACAAAAATTTCCACGGAGTTCAGTGGTTCTAAGATCTCCCCCAATATTCAAAGAGTTTCTGCCTACAGCTGACTGCTTTACACAGCAACAAAAGCACGACATAAACTTACCTTTACAGAATCCCAAAAACAGAGCCTTCAGAAGTTCAGACTTCCACTTATTTTTTCCCCTCGTAAAGGGGAAGACAACATTTCACCAGCTTTACCCTTGGACTTAGTGTGTTCAAGTATATAAATTTTGTTGTTAGATTGTTACTTCAATTAGTCGACTGGCTAATTTTCTATAATTACAATAGTTTGTCACTAGGTTGTTTTCTCTAATTTTTCACCTCAATTATATAAATTAAATTGATTTACAGAAGCCTGTTTATATAACTTACCTTCAATGAAGAATTCACAAACGAAGCTCTTAGTAGGATCTTCAGATCTTTGACCGCACCGTACATTTTCCATTGAAAAGCATCCCGTCTCAGTCTGTAGGAGACAGACAGAAAAACACTGAGGACAAGCAAAAGCAAATACTGCTTATGCAAAACTCTTCTTTCTTCAATATTTGGCATTTTGTCTAACCTGTATTTTGGAACACATGGCACCTCCTTAAAAAAAATAAAGAGCAATTACCAGTTTTGTCTATGGCTAAGGGAAGCCATGAAAGTAAAGATATTTATGTCTTATTTTCAGCTCTGCCACCAACTTGTCATGAGCCCCTGGGGGACTCATTTAGCCTTTTGGCATCTCAGTTAACTCAAGTGCAACACAATTAATTCAAATATCTAATTACACATTCACTTTCATCAGGGGACCACAAAATGACTCCCAAATTATTATTATTATCAATAGTTTCAAATACCAGAGGTCACAGCAATGCTGTGAATCTGCTCAAGGCCATCACTGTAAAATGCTTCACTATATAGATAATCTAAAACATAAGGTGTGTTGGCTCAGCTGCTAAAACGCAAAAGCCACCCAGAACCCAGTCCTCTCCGGTGACGCACCTTCTGTCAGCACCTACTGCAGGACAAAATGAGCATGAATTGTTATAACAGCCAAAATACAGCATCCTGCACCAACTCCGCTCTGATAAAAATGAGCGGACTAGAGACAAGTCAGGAGAATCAAGATCTCAGGGCCAGCCCTGAAATGCATCTAGATGTGATCACTGCTCACTTAAAAACTAAACCAAAGACTTGTCTGACTTCCAAACCCTTAGAATATAACCCCAAAAGTAAGTATAAGAGAACATCTTAGGATTTACATCATTTTCCCACATAATGCTCAATTTCCATGTTTTCATATCACACAGCATAATATCATATATTATATTACTACTAAAATAATGTAAACTTATTCATACTGAGATTTTCAAAAGTTCTTTACGTTCATAGAAAATAGCATTCTGTTTGTCACAAGACCCGTCAGGCAGAAATGAGCTAAGTGCTTCGGGATCCCAAGTAAACAAAACAAAACCCAACTTCCTTCAAGCTTAATTAGTCTCATACACAGAAACGTGACCCAAAAGCAATTTAGAATTGAGAATGGCTTTCTGTCAAACATAAGGTCAATCCTATAACCTGTAGCATTAATAAGATTGCATAGGCCTTTCTGCTGAAAAAGAGATATCAAAAGAAAATGAGAAAGGATTTGCATAGGACTCTTCTTAAAAACGGATGCTGTTCT
The DNA here is from genome assembly GCF_964106895.1 of Numenius arquata. Lineage (NCBI taxonomy): Eukaryota > Metazoa > Chordata > Aves > Charadriiformes > Scolopacidae > Numenius > Numenius arquata. The sequence continues at coordinate 3,940,312 of NC_133601.1, read as the reverse complement.
CATTCCCAGTGGCGTAACTCAGGAGTCCCACACTTCAGCGAGACTGAACTCACGTGCACACAGTTACGTGGGCAAAAGTAATATGAAATGCCAAAGAACTGCATACCTTAAAACCTCAACCTTTAGCTCAACTTGTTCTACCTTTTGTCTCATCAGGTTACTTAATAGTTTTGATAACAGTAGAAAGAAAATTTTAAGTGATTTGATTGATACCTTAAAACTGAAATACTACCTGAGGAATGGAGTCATCGGAAAGACCCACATAACCTCCAAGATGTGAATTCGATTTTATTATGCTCAGCATGTATTACCTGCCTAGAATAGCTCACTAATTGTCATGTTGCCCACTCGCATGTCATTTGGATGCCCGCCCCAGGGCATAGGTGCTGAGCAGGAAGATTTTCACTTGCAGCACGTGGAATAAGGCAGTGACTGGTGGCTCATTAGCAATCAGTCACATCTCCCCAACACCACAGCCCATGTGCCACCGCCACACGCTGCTTCACATTTCGGTGCATGCCTTGGGTATCACAAAGACTCCATCAGGTGCTCTCATTATTCACTGGTTTTGCTTTTCAAGCATCGAGACAGACATCTGGCCAACAAATTGCTGGACTTCCTCTGGAAATCCGCATAACCTCTTTGCTGGATTACATCTTTGCTGCATTTTATTTCTCAGTATGGTATTAAGAATAGTAACAGGAAGTCTGGATTTTCTCCTCCCCACTGTTCTCTCCTTAAATAGCAAAGCCAATATTGTAAAAGTCCCCTCTTGCCCAAACACACACATTCTTTACTCTATTTACTTTAACATAATTTCTCCTGTTTCTACAAGTTATGGCCACTTTTAACTACCCTGCTGGTCCACGTGGGCTGTAATGAGAAAGGGCCAAATATTGTGTCAGTAAAATACCATTTCTTCCAGTTACAGCCCGACTCAAAAAAAACACAGTGAGGACTTCTCCTGAGACACTAACATTTTATGAGTATTTAGGTTCTTTATAGCACAGAGAAATAAAATTTTCAAGAGCAGAGCGCCTTAAGAACCTGCACATCCCACTGAGACTTGCTTAGCTTTTGAAAACTTTATCTTTACCCCTGCAAACAGTGAAATTGCACAGGGATATTTCGCACTTTTATTTCTCACCTTTGGATCTACGTCTAGTGTCGCAGGCAAAAACTGTCTCAAGCTAGGGAATGTCACTTAATTTACTGCCAATTAACATAAACTTTTAATTACTGGCTGCAGTATTGAGAAATAAAGACAACCGAGAATTAAGCAAACGCTTAGAGAAAACACCTCAGTTTCACTCCCAGCACCTCACCCTCGGTGGCTCCACGTCTGCTTCCTCCTCCTCTCCTCCAGTGCCACCTCGAGTGTCCCCTGCCATGCCTCAACCCTGGCTCCGCAGAGCTGCCATGTGCTCAGCCGGCAGCCGAAGCCTCAGGCCTCAGCCTGCGCCGCCATTTTGTCTGGCGCCCGGCCGGCTGCGACCGGCCCAGGCCTCCCACCCACGCCACCCCGGCGGCCCCCCCCACCCCCCGCCGCTACCACAGCCCCGCTAATTACGCCCCGCTAATTACACCCCGTACTGGCAACCGAAATTCAACGCTCTGGCCTCGGGCTTCAGGAAATACCGTTTGCGGGTTTCCTCTCTCCTGTTCAGGTGCTGCCACCAACCGTCCCGCCGAGGTCGGAGCAACGGCCGGCGAAGGCCCCGCACGGCGCGGCGGCTCCTCGGCTCCCACAGCCCGGCTTTCTGCAAGAGCAGAAAGGAGCGATTCCTCACAGGAAAGAGATTTACCCTCACCAAATATAAACCAGACAGCCAAATGAAGCGATGGCTGCCTCAGCCACTAGCCTTTACCACAGGGAAGGAGCCTGCCTCCCACACAGCTGCCATGGGAGCTCCTTTCACAGGCGTTACTGCCGGCTCCAGCTGCAAGGCCCCCCAATTTTTGTGTGTGGTAACTTAACCCTTTATCCACTCTTCAGGTGAGTAAGGCTCGTTCACACATTACATACACGCAGTGAGGCATTACATCTAGCAGTGGATGCAAAAATCTCACTGCAGGTGGTCTGACACACCAAAGCAACAGATACACAGCAGAGGTGCTCTCACCATGTACTTGTAAAGCTTGTCAAAACATACCCGATATTATTTCTTCTCCCCTTCCCAACTCATGAATGCTTTGGAAAACAGTCAGGGGATCCTTAATTAGGGATTTGTCTTGAGACACAGCTGCTTCTGAACACTGCACACCGCCTTGAAGCATCCGAATTACCGAGGCAAACATGTTCTGTGTCAGCTTCTGCTGGAGATAACAGCTTTATTACAAAAGCCTATGTTGTGTACTCACACTTTTCTGACAGCTGAGAAAACCCACTTTGTTCATATTACCGGGAAAATAATACAAAAACAACAGAGGAAGGTGTTTACAAGGCAATGCTGGCTCTCTGAGGGGAGGGCAACCAGTGGGCACTGTGGTCTGGTGAAGAGGATAACAGCATGGAAAGTGTTATTCCTGCAGAGTCAGCAGTGGGGGGGAAACAAAAAAAAAAAAAACACACCAAAAAAAACCCCCAAAAATCAGCTCTGTGAGGGGGCTCCTGAAAAAGAGCAAGGTCCTGTGCTTGAAGGGTCCTCTGAGGCAGTGCTGTGGCTGCAGTGGGAAGGCAGGAGGAAACAAGACATCACCAAAGGGGGGGATTTAACAGACATTAAGGCTGGTTTTGGTTAAAAGCACAACCTTTGGTCCCTTTCCTTTAAAAACTAAAGCATCCTTGAAGCCAGCACCAGAAATAATATATTGTGTTTGGCATACTGCTTGCTTAACTAGCGCCAGCTATGCGAGAAATGGGCTCCTTTTCTGTGGTCATGGCTACTGGTCAGAGCTGCTCGTGCTTCTGTGATCCCAGGGCTGTCCGGTTTATATTTGGTTGAGCTAAATCTCTTTGCTGTAAGAAGAAATAACTGTTGTTTGAATTAGGTGGCTGGGCTCCCTGAATATCCTCTTCACTCAGTGAGGCTAGCTCTGTCATTAGGATCTCACAGTAGGCACTACCTTGAGGTGCTCTAATTGTCCCCCGGAGAGCCCAGTCCTCTCACAACTACCGCAGGAACCTCAGCAGACCAGCTTCCTGACTCAAGTGTTTGCGTTCGGTATGAAACTTAGCCAGCGTGAGTCCTACACTTTCAACTTTAAAGGATATTGGAAGTGATGAGCATAACTACAGCTTGGCTACAATGCTGATTTGAGCTGCAGTTCCATGGCAGCTTAAGTGGATCCATTTACTACAGCTAACCTAGCACAAAACTAACCCAACCAAAAAAAAAAAAAAAAAAAAAAAAGTAATTAGCTTTCTGCTAAGCTTACTGACCTACGACAGCTCTACGCAGGGTCAAAGAAGCACTGGAGCTGGCACAAGCAAGGGCAGGGGACTGCAGCACCCAGCAATTAGATTAGCACAACATTAAAGGAGAGGCAGACCACTAGAGACAGCTGCAAGCTTGAAGTAATGATGAAAGTTTATGATACCATACCCACCCTGGAAGAACTCCAGGATTCCCTCTCAGGGACTATATATTCTTTATAATGAAGCTCTTCAGGGCAGGGAGCACGTCTGTCTGTGAAGAGGAGGCAGCAATAAGAGAAGGTGGAAGAGAGGATGAAATACTGGATGGAGACAGAAGCGGTGTGGGTCTGAGTCTGTTTCCAGCTGTGATAATTCAGCCACTTCCATTCACATATTTAGAATGAAAAGGTAAAATTCCTTCTCCTGCCCTCTGTGAAACTGAGGTCCTGAAGTCAAGAAGGGTTTTACACTGCCTACCTCAGCTAGACACCATTTTGACTTTGGTATAAAATACATTGGTGCAATATTAAAGGTTTGCAATGAAGACAGAAAGAATAGTGGAATACAGCTTAGGGAAAGAAGTGGCTGAATACAGTTTTGTGTACCACAAGAAATCCAATTTGGAGCCTAAAGCAGAGGAGAAAATGATAAAGGTAATATACTTGACAAAGTTTCACAGAAAGATACACTGGAGAAATCTATCCAGACCATTTATTCCTCTGCGAACAACTGGATAGACTCATTACAAATTCTGCCTTTGTTGCTCCATAGAAATGAAAATGCTAATTGGTTTACTTGAAGTTTAATTGAAAATTAATAGAATTTCACTAGAGATTTGCAGAATAGGACTAGAGTTAAAATGACATTTGATTAAAGTCACACTAAAAATGCACTCAAGGACATTCTGAAGACAGCGGCAACGGCATTCCTTTTTAAAGTGGAAATAAATATTTATCATTAGCAGCAACCATTAACAAAATCCACTGTTTTTAAAGGAGCATAGTAACACAGTGATACTTCAGCAAGCCTGTGCCTTTCTCAACATCTGTGCACCTCAAAGTGGAAAAAAAAAAAGAAAAAAACCCCAAACTTGTTACTTTCTCCATTTAACAGCACCTCTTTATCTCTAGTTGTGTCTTCAAGGACACCCCTCTAAGTGATCCTACCTTCCAGCTGTCAGTTCTCAAGGAAAGATCCTGCAGTCTGCTGGAGTTCCTTAATTATCTTTCTTTATATTTCATTAAGAGCTACGTTTCTGGTCTTTCAGGCGAGACAGGGCTACTCAATAATCACTTGGTGCTTATAAACATAAGCAACATTAAGAACTGAAGTAATTCAGAGGGAATGTAATCATCAACTTCGCAGACACGGATTCATAATCGTATGAGACCGTTACAGGACTGGGGCCGTACCGGGATACACTGGGCCCTTTTAGGCATCTGGAAGTACATAAGAGAAAACTGAAGTGCTGCCAAATGGGTTTCAGTATAACACAGCTTCTTGCTGTAAAGCTCCGTAAACTTTTCTATTAAAAACCAGACGACAAAAAAAAAAAAAAAAAAAAGCCCCAAAACGGAATCAAATCCCATTCTTAATACTGTTTTCTACTAGCTTAATGTAAATGCAAGCCAAGACTCAGTGATGATTTGCATAACTCTGAACTACTGAACACTATTGTAGAACCTGGAAAAAACAAGAGCAAGACCTTGACTTTAGGCTAAAATTGCAATAGTTGTAGCCTCCTGCTTTAATTCAAACAAATACAACCCCTTTGCCCTTAAAAATGTATACATTATTCATTGTTGCAAAAGAGCTTTATCAACAGTCTAATGACTACCAGATACTGGCTGACATTAGACTTGGATCTTATTTTCTTTTACGTTCTCAGTTCATCCTTTTACATGGTCCAGAATAATCAAGACAATGGAGAAGAGCAACCAGTACGAAAGAGCACTGGGATTTGGGACAAATTGTGTTTAAAACTATACTGGAAGCACGATTTTATTTTTTTTTTCCTTCCAAAATAAACATATATCTGAACCCAGCCACTCCATTTCAGTCAGTTTTCTGTGAAACTTTGGTAATAGATGCTGTTTGAGTTAACAGTTTAGGACGCTTAAGATGTTTAAATAAGATGGGGGGAAATAAGGCATGTATAAAAAGCATCACTGTTAGATACCAGCACTGTGGAATAACACAATTAATGGCCAATCACTTTTTTCATTATCATCCTGTAATAACGGCCAGGAAAGATTTGGGTGGGCAGGGGGAGAAAAAATTCCATAGGCAGCAGATCCATCTTCTTTCCACACATTATACTTGCAGGCACAATCTTTACCCCTAGCAGAGGATATTTAAATCCGTGTAACACGCACGAGGAAGATGAATATGCAAGCTTAAGAACAGAAGCCTAACCAAGATTATACAGGAAATTTCCAGGGAAACAGCGAACAAATCGATTTGAATTTGTCCATTTTTCTGTACATATCAGTATTCTCAAACATTAGAAAACAAGAGATGCTCAACTGCAAAGTGAGACCTGTGCTGTTGCTTTCCTCCAAAGAAATGAGGTCAGGCTATAACTCTTCCCTAAGCAGGATTCTTAGAGACTTCTCTTCCCACTGACTTGGATATCTGTCTTCATAAAGAAAGAGAAAACTAATAAATATTGAACGCTGTCTTAAAGTAACAGTGCAATTGGCCAGTGTTCAACAATAGCATTTTCACAAAAGAAATGCTTTAAAGAAGAAGAGAAAAATGTTTGGCCAACTGTAGAAAAATCTGTGCTTGAATATCATCAAACACTGGTGTGAAATGAGTGTACGATACCTTTGTGGAAATTAACTGGATCAACTGAATATTCATTTGATTGACTGAAATTAAATTTCTTTTATCATTACTATGGTAACTGTTTGGATGGCATTTGATATTTACTTGAAACGTTACTATTTCAATACTATCGTGAAAAGTGGGTCGTCTAACTGCCATCTCCATGAATACATATATGCACACTTACAAATTCTCCACGCCTGACTTAATTGCTTTCCTTTCCAGTCAAAGCTAAATCAGCACTAAAAGAAAATATCTATTGATCTGAACCACAGGGCCATCCGTTCTGAGCATTGTCAGCAGTAGGCTCCACAGAAAATAAAGACATTCTCTTAAATTATCAGGTGCAATAATATTACTATAGAATCCCTTGATCAGTTTTCCTAGGAGGTCAAAAGAAGGTAAGAGACTAAAGATTTATTAGCATTTAAAAAGTGTGTTTTAACCATACCATTTCTGTTAATGATAAAACCAGATTTTTCTGGATATTCAGTGGATTTTCTATTCAAGGATGGGATCAAGCACCCACATTTTCAGAAGAACTGGCACCAAGACAAAACATCCAAGATGTCCATGTAACTAACCACAGTGTCACTCTCCCAGTCAATAATGACTCAGGCATGGACTAGAATTTAAACCACAGCAAGAAAATCTCCTATTTATAACCTACATTTTAATATTCAGGAATCATTAGCTTTTACTGCAGACGAGTTGCCAATAGTTATAATGACAAAAGATTAATTTCAACCAATAAAAAGACCAACACAAGACTGTTGCAGCTCAAGTGTTCACAGTGAGTATTAAGTTGTGTCTAAAATCCATGCTTCCCGTTTTCCACTCAGCTACTGCTTGTGTATAAATTTTATTACTAATAAAAAGAACTCTAAAAAATAAGTATACTTTCATTGCAATGTATAGCAGAAACATACATTGCCAAAGCTTTAACATTCATTTCTACTGAGACTCCTTTATTCCATTTCAGCATTACAAAAAGTCAGTAAGATTCTCTATCAGAATAATAGCCTCGATAAAAATGGGAATCAGGTCTACGCAATCTCTTTTTGCCACAAGTAAATTAAACAAGGATGAAGCCCGTGATCTTCATAACACTGGGGTCAAAGAGAAGTAATTACATTATATAAGTCTATTTCTTCTTTGAGCACTTTTTCCATCAAGATGAGTTCGATACACAATAGGGCCCTGCATATTTAATAATTTTTGGTCAGACTACACATGGAATAGGAATAGCTATGGCACCTTCTCCCTCCAGCAAATTCTTTTCTGGACATACATCCCGGAAAACAAATTTCAGCCATAAAATTCCTGCCTTGTGTCTAAACCACCAAGTCTTTTGGTGCACAAACACAGCTCGTCTGGCATGTTCTAATGTAGTACATAGATGTAAACCTGACTGGAAAACTTAAAACCACAGTTCACTGAAGTCTTAGACCACATGAGAAAATTAATTATGCCCGATAAAGATACTACATACTTGATTATATTTTACAGAACTAGATCCCTCATCCCCTAGAGAATTAAAAGATACCAGAATTTGAAATTGGTCTATCATTAAGAATTACAGATAAAGCACAGGAAATATCAGGAAACGAGCGTTACTATTTCTTTCATCACTAACACCCCCCTTTCTCCTAATACGTCTCTGCCCAGCAATTTGGCCTTCCAGAAATGACTTCCCAGAGAAAAATGAATCAGAGAGTTGTGATAGCGGTAAAACAATTCTCCAGAGTTCCCAGATGAAAAATGTCTGAGCATAAATCACTGAAAAACTCTGCAAAGTTCAAAAATCAGAGAGCCTCCGACCCACAGCTGCCCACCCACGTCTGCTGCCACTCTGCCTGTAAAAGGACACCAGAACTGTGGTGAGTGACAGCTGTGTAATCGATCTCAACCAGGTTAAAATCCAGAGTCCCTCATCGTGTATTAAATGATAGCGAGAACAGTCCCAGCATAATCTTTGTCAACAGAGAAAAATCTTTGCCATTCCCTAAGTAATGCCAACAGTAGCCAACGTACCCTGAGCAGAAGAGACAAAGCCCCAGGTAAAACTCCTTTAACACTGTCACTTATGGAAGTCAAACATTTACAGTTTGTGTCATGAATCTAAATCCTTGAGCCACCATGAGAACCCTTGAATATTCAGCAATAAACAACGGGAGCAAAAGAATTTCTGAAACGTTCTTCATCAATTCCCCCTAATTTCCCTTACTATTTTTATTTTATTTTCCTGTTTCATGCCTGTCTTTCATCCAGCACATAAAAAAATGAAGGTAATATAAGTAAACAGTACAGAATCAGTTCTCTATCCCTCATTATAATTCACGATATTCAAGCTACCATCTTAATTTTACAGCCCTTGCCGAACTTCAGAACCCCACTTCTCCAAACAGCTTTCGGGTGTCCCCCCCACCAATTACTTTGTCTTGTTTCATGTTACTTCTTTCCTTTAGTTTTTGTTGCAAAACAAACTAATCCTTTCATTTCAAACCCATGTCATTATTAAAGCTTCTTATTTTGTCGTTGTGCTGCATCTGTTCCAGAGCCAGATTTCAACCTTCTACTCAAGTTTTACACCTCACAGTTTAACCAGTCAGATATATTTTGGATATCACAAAATTAATCTTTGTTTCTCATTCGCAGGTAGACTCAGGTGCTTCCTTGTCTCCTAACCAGAGGGCAAAGTAATTACTATGCAACGAAGTTCCATTTAATTTCACTGTTTTAAGAAGAAAGTAAGACTTTAAGGAGAAAGAAGATCCGTATGGCACATTTTACACTGACCTCCATCATCAGAGTTCACAAACAAGCAGTATTTGTACTAATTAATGCCGTCGCACCACTTGCACCACAGATCCAAGATACTTCAGTGGAAGGAAAAGCCTAGAACGGTTCCTGAATGAGCAACTGTGAACTTCAGCTGCGGTAATGTTTAATCCAATGAACGTTGCAGCAGGTTTTACTTAAGAATCAAAACACCACGATTAGATGCAGAGACATCGAGACTTGGGGCACAAAAGAATTCGCAGCCTACATGAAGATGTTCATTGCCTTTGATTGGTACTATAATCATTCTTCCAATTTAGAGCGCAGCAGCTCGTTACTGTCGGTGTATACCTGACCTAAAACATTTTGCTTTTTAAATATTTCATGAATCCCGACATTGGGAAGTTATCAACACAGCACTAGTATGCATGACGTGTTTGAATTCGGTTGTCCCAGAAGGCAGTTGCTGCTCACTAGACTGCTAAGTAGAATAGCCCGAGTTGTACATGACTCTGATCAAACATGAAGAGCCAACATTCAACAGCTGTAAAGAAAGGAGAGGAAGACATAGATAACAATACATCCGTCTCTGCTAGATACACTGTTGGGCTTCATTTTTCACTAGGGCCCTGGGGAAGAAAAAAAAAGCTCATTTGGAATTATTTAGTTTTATTAATAAACATCTCTTCCTTTTTTAATTGACTGAAACCCCACCCCATCATCCTCTAACAAGCACGGGAATCAAACACGTGTGTATTACATGGACAACCAAAACTTCTGATGCGAAAGCAGTCGCCATCCACAGGTTGACGACTTCAGAGTCTCAGGAATAGGTCAGATGCCCCAAATACACACACATTTTTCTGAGGTGTAGGACAGGAAAATATGAATGGAAATCTGAGAGAACAACACAGAAGTAGAAAGATGGCACAAGAAACAACTTATTTCTCAATGGTGAAAGAGGCTTAGAAATTCCCCAGTTCGGACAGGGTCTTCTATCACATTTCTACGTGCTGCACAGGAACGTTTATGTCACACATGCTCCTAAGCCAGCCGATGGTCTGCTATCACTGGGCAGGGTAAAGGAATTCTACTGCCAATGGAAGAAACTCACCCTCCTAAGTCATAAGCTGAATATTCCCAGCTCTGCCACTGCCAAACTGCGGACTCTCAGATACACGGCTGCCATATTCTTCCCCTTGACCTACTGTTTCTTTTGTCTGTTTAGTTAATAGAAGCATCTTGCCTCCGCAGACCTTGCAGAGACGCACATTCAGCACACAGCGCGTTGGGACCCACTCCTTTTTGCGCTTCTGGGAATGAACATAATACAAATCATTAAATAGCAGTAAAATGGACAAGAGCAGTAATTATACCAGCTAATGGCTGATCTGAGCTGGGCAGTCTGTATACATTATTAGAGTCATTCAGTTCAGAACATCTTAACAACAACATCCTCTTATGAATATGCCTATGCAAGGTCAAGCAAAAATAGTAGCGTGGTGAGAAGGAAAGCTTAAAGATGAGCACTCAGGGAACCATCAGTAATATAGGCAACATCAAGTACTCCGTTGAGAACACACGGTCCCCAACTGAGTATTCAAATATAAATTGGTCAACCAGGAACATTTGAAACCAATTACTTCTTTCCCAAGCAATTGTAATGGAATGATTATGCAGGCGGATGGAAAGGAGAGAATTAAATGCATCGGAGGAAGCGTGGGAGGACAGCAGCTCACTCCGTGATAAGATGTACTCTATGCTTTTAATAAATAGCAACAAATTGCACGCACCCAGTTAAAGTCAAGCAGCAAGGCAAGTACTTGACTTTCCTGAACTGGGTCCAAAAAACTATTCTCATCTTTGTTGGCTTCAAAAAAAATAACAATTTCAGAGAGCACGAAGGTGCCAGGATATTTCTCGTTATCTGACATATCTCAGAAAGGGAGCTTGTCATCAGTTCCCCAAATTGAGTCATCAGTACTGAAATGTCTAGCTTAAAATACTTCTTTTGCTACTAGGTACTGTGTGCACGTACGTGATTCTGATGTAGGTTTTAATACATGTTACTAAAGAATTTATTTTTCTAACCAATGCAGCAGTGAAGCACTAAGTTCTCAGGAGAGACGGATAGACCAGGACTCCTCCGGAAGCTGAATTTGGTATTGTTTTAGGTCTCGTTTTTATTATTATACATAACCTTTTCACTCAATCTGACATGAAACAATTCTGACAGGTTTATTAAAACCTTTTGTTATTACACTTGACATTTATGAAGGGTAGATGATAAATAAGCAGAGGAATGACATGTTTGCCAGAAATTCAGACTCTGGTGAGAAAGTCTTCTCCCTAGCCTCCTTTTTAAATGAAATCTACCCTCTTCAGTCATTCATGTCCCTCTAGGAAGGAAAAAAAAAAATGGTTTTTCTGTACTTGAACAACTGGTTTGATCTCGCTGTTGAATTCCAAACATCATGACTTCTCTGTTTGCAAACCACAGAGGTCTTACGCAAGTAAAGATTATTCGTTTTATTCAAGCAACAAGACAAAGGGCAGCGAGTTTTAGTGTAGTGAAATCATACTGAAATTTAATACAGTTTGACACCAGCTGTACTGATTTGAATTGCATATTGCCCAAGAAGCTCTTTACTAGCCACTAACTGCAGCTACCGATAGGGAGCAACACGGAAAGCAAAGCACTATCAGCACACACATACAGAAAATATGCGATTCATTAGAATATTTTATCACTCCACAGGAAGATATTAGAACATTATATGTAGTAAATCTACTTATACTACTCCATGCCCAAAATTTGGAGACAGAAATAGTAAAAAATAATTGAAATAAAGTAGACACTTTTTGGGCACACCAGAAGTAGTTATTATAAGCCATGCAGACTCATGCATTGGTTCAGTAGAAATCACTGAGTCGGTGTTTAAATCATGTTGGATTGGGATCACGCTGAGCTCCACAGACTTAACCCCATGTTGAAGGCGGCTTCATCCCTTCTGCAAACACAAGTTTATTCTCCCCAGAGTCAAAGGTGAATAAGAGACAGGGTGGACGTTGGTCTTACTCCAGCCCAAAGTCATGACGTGATGATGAAGGATACCCAGATGACAGAGCTCAGAAGTGTTCTCAAGTCCCTGCATTTGGCAAGTCCTAACAGAAGGAAGCTTTTTATATTAAAGGATCAAGTTGAATTCTTTTGCTTTTTGGTCTATGTTTTAAAGTATTTAGTATTTTCCACATACTGCCGAGTAGATGCTTTGTTTGTTTGTGCCTGTTGTTCTGTTTTGCCACTGCTGTTTAACACCTCCTGGGTCTCAATTCTCTGATATTTCTACACTTCTGTATTTTGGAGCTCTGGGAGGGCGGGGAAAAGAGATTGAGGAATGTAGGCTGGCAAGTGATACACCGCAGTGAGCATCATCCTCGGGCTTTGCTGCTGACCAGCTGTGTGAGCAACTCCCCGAGGTGCTTTTCTCCTTCTATGCTTTATCTCTCTGGTTAGGTAAGTGCGGCACAACAGGAGCTGTCACTCAGTGTGTGTTTTTACAGCATCTGACTCAGTGATCTTGGTCAGAATCAGCAGGCACTACCGTAATAAACAAACAAACAATAGGGGATATTCATTTTGGAATTTATGAATTACTCCAAAGCCCCATCTATGTACACTTAACTCATAAGCCCCGTGAGAGGGCCCTTTTTCTTCTCATCTCTGTGTACAGAGCACAGGGAAGAACCTCTCTGCTCAGTTGCCTCAGTCTCTTCTCTTCGAGCTGTACCATGGCCTGAAGATTGTGCACAGAAAACCACAGGTTTCTTGGAAGGAGCTGATATTGGTCAATAGAAGGGACAAAACCTAGACAAGCTGGGCCACTGCTCTGGTGCAGCATTAGCAAATCTAGCTTTGCTCATTATTCCAAATTAAAAATAAGAGACTTGCAGAACGCTTGGGTGGGATCACCCAAGGGGATCCCAGAAGGGGAAATCTTCTCTTTCAATACTTTCAATAAGCCAGAGGTTATGCAAGGATGTAGGTGGGAACAGCCATTTCAGCCTTAATGAAGTCTCCCCATAATTAAGGGAGAGTTAATTGCTGTTATACGCAAGTGCCACAGCTGGCCAGATCCCAGAAGATTCATAAGTTTGACCTCTGGGTGCTCAGATCGGAGGCTGCTTTAGCTCAGCTGGCACAACTGCTGACAAAACCAGTCATTTCTCAGAATTCGGCTTAAATCACTAGAGAGGAGACGGGCTTCACTGGGGGCTCACTGATGTTTTTAACAGCGGCGCATCTGCTGGTCAAAAAGGTGAGGTGAATAAACAGCGTTACGGAGACCTGTTACACACTGAGCTTGCGTTTAAGTCTCAGCACATTTCCGTTTTTGCAAGAGTAACTACAGAAAGGAACTAAAAATGGTGAATGGGAAGGAATGTGACATCCATAAATGTCACAAGGAGTATGGAGCAGCTATAGAGCTCTACATTCATCACCAGTTTCTTCCAAAGACTGCATTCTTTAGCAATTAGAGCTGAGGTTTAAGGACAGCATTGCTGAGTTATTTCCTTGGCATTATTGTATTATTTAAAGGATGGTGTAACATCGCAAAGGAAAGTGATCTATGTCTGAAAATGTGCTTTGGGCAAATTAAAAAGCTCTGCATTGATCAAGTTTGTAAAATTTTCCGTGGCAGTTTCTACCAGGAAAAAAAAAAATCAACCGTGTTTCATTTTTCAGTCAGTATTATCCAAACACAATCCTTTCACATTTCTCGGAAAAAGTGCTTTACAATACCTAAGTTCACGAAAGCTTGATTCAACTGAGGTTTTTGCTTTCAAGTACAAGAATTTTCTTTGGGTTAGAAGTTCTGATTTTGATCATGTCTAATATTGTGAATAGGCCCAAAAAGGACAAACCTCAATAAGGGAGGAGTAATAGAGCTGGGCAAATGGCATGAAGGTTGTACCAACTGTATTGGATGTGAATGATGCTGAACAAATGCACGATTTCTGAACAGGAAGTTTAAAGATTAATTTGTTAAAAGCATGAGAAATATTGATGTTTCCTATATTTAACCAAATGTCAAAGTTCTGTCACAAAGCAGGGATGCTCAAAGATTGGTTTTCTCTGAGACTACTGAAAACTCATTCTCATAAATATATAACTATTACTGTGAATCTTTAACCTTGTGCAGGAGGCAGGAGGAGGAGAGAGCGCGGAGTAATCCCAGGTGCAGCTGGGTTATAGCACAAAGCCCTGCACAGACCTCGCACTCTGCATTAGGGGAGGATGCAAATAGTAAGACAATAGCAAGGTTATTTTCTTTCCTACCGTGCTTCAAAATAACAACAATTAAGACAATTTCAAAGACACGTTAAGGACCATCAGAATTTATTTGTATAGAATTTAACCGTTTGGTTACTAATCATCTTAAGAACTAACTCTCTCTGTAATATTTGCACCCGTTAACGCTTCTGGAGCAAGGTGAAGCAAGACAACGTAGTCTCAAGTAAATCTGCATGGAGACCAATGAGCCTTGGATTTTTGCAATATTAAAATACTAAATACAAATACAATCAAAGTGAGATTAGAATTACTATTGCTTTGACAGTGCTAGAAGTAATGATTTTAGTTGATCACAAATTAAACAGGAAAAAAAAAAAATATTTAATATGTACCTTGTGGGAAATTTTGGCTTTTCCTGACAGGAATTTTCCAGGTACTGAATTCTCTAATTCTAAATAACCCTGTGTATAACACTACTGCTTTTGAGCCATCCTTACATACGGTCATAAAAGTTTATTCAGAAGACAAATTTGATATTATTTGTAATCATATGGCACATCCTGAGGTCACATTATCCTCTGCTGCAGAGACATTTGTCTGCATTTCATATGCAGATGCCAATAACAGAGACTGAAATCATATTAAACACTGAGAGACTGTCATAAAAGCCCATCTAGTAGATAAAGAAAACCTTTACAAGCAGTGTGATGGACAAAATCTGTAATAGGAAACAATCCGATTTATCGTGCGCTTTTCACACTGAAAGAGGTGCATGCAGGTATCTTCAAAATGATGGCCTTTGGCAGCTTTTTTTTTTCTTTAAAAAAAAAAAAAAAGTGAATGTATGAGAGAAATCAAAGCCACAGGTACTTCATCTGTGCATTCCTTTGATGATCAAAACCTTTCACATGGTTCATAGCAATTTTGATCTAAGAAGCCATATTCTTGTCTATAGCCCAGTCTTTAAACACTGATCTCATTGTGGAAATGTGGCAGAAAACGCCCGCTATTCCCTGAGATGGGGATTATAAAATACACTTCTGAGCCACACACGTGCCAGGCCGTGGATAGTGCTCTCCAGGACACGCTTTTCTTAACCGCCTGCTCTAGACCACACCGCAGCTCACCCAGAAATAAGCACAACCAAAAGGCTGCTGAAACCAATCCCTCAATATTTCCCAGCCTGTGGCTCTCAGCCTGCACTATCCCAGAGAGAAAAATCACGGCAAGTATTTAAACAACTGTGGGTGAAACCAAACATAAATCCCAACGTCCTCAACCAATGACATAGATACAGTAGGATGCCCCAAATCTGAACTTCCAAGAACCAGGAAACTGTTCATTCAGAGCAAGGGAATTTTTCCTTTTGCTTATCAGCCACTGAGTGCCTTACATTAGACAGGTCAAAACTGACTGGGGAGGTACGTCCAAGGACTGAGTGCAACAAATCAGTAATGAAACAATATTCCAACTTTGCTGAATGATTTGGGGGAGAAAAATAATGAAAGAGAAAAGAAATTCTCTTTGCAGATTGACACGTCAGAAACAAACAGTGCCAGAACAGCGATGCACCAAAGGAAGGGAGCTGGGCTGCCACGGAGCTTACGGCCGTGACCACCTAGAGGTGTGAATATTTGCAGATCTGCCCTCACATACCCAGATCATACTCAGATTAACTGCCTATCAGTTGTTACAGATGGCAAATTGTTATTTTTAATAAAGCACAGAACTTACAGAATTCTGAACTAAAAATAAACAAGGCTATTTCCTTAAGTTGTACTTCTATTTCTTTAAGTTTTAATCACGGTATCTAATACTTCACTGTGCGTACGGGTTTTAGAGCTCTCACTTTATGCTTCTGAAGGGGCAAATTTCTCTCCTGCTCCCAAAAAAGCAGGTCTCAACTTCAAAGTGTTCGGCTCCAACCAGAAAGATTCAGGATTTGCTGGTAACGACAAGGAAGCTCACAGGGGAGAAGGATGGGCTGATGGTAAACAAGCTCAAAAGGCGGCTGATGTATATTACTGCATGAGTGGCTTTTCTTTTTATTCAAGACTTTTCTTACTCTTCCATCAGCCTGGGAGATGACTCATTAATCCGGTACTTTTGTGTTATGTTCTAAGTAGCCTTGCTGTATTTCTTCTGTGTTTTTAAACTGTCACTTACGTGTACAAAGCCGTTCAGAAGGCTCTGAGGATGGCTGCTAATTATCTCAGAGAACAAACAATAGTCCTCAGCTGGAGCAGCTAAATGGGAAAGCCTTTGTTATTTTTAGTACTAAGTCTCTACTGCTTTTCAGAATGTTTTTAAAATATTGCTTTGTTCTGAATATTGAATTTTTGGAGCCTGTAATAAAGCACGCTCAGCTGGGAGTCAGGACCGCCTTTCTCGGGTCTGCCATTCACCTGCGGCATTTCAGGGCCAGCTGGGAGACGGACGCATAAATAAATCCACTCACCTGTATAAGTTTCCAAGATCAGAGTCCTAAAGGTGGAGGGGGTGGGGGAGATGCCCTTAAAGTCAATTAAAACTAATAATTGAAGAACAGGTACACTTGCTGCTGCTTTAAACTTTGGACTTTTCCAAGCTTAAGCAGTTGAAAAAATCCATCCTGCTACTCCTCTTAAGAGTACCGTCATGCCACAGGGTTAAGCAATATGAAAAATGAAGTGCTAATTAGAAAATAAAATACTAGAAACAGTTTTAAAAAGGAATGTCAAGTCAAGCCAGTCAAGTTCAGTCTATGAAAGGAGATATAACGCAAAGCAAATTAATAGGCATAATAAGCTAAAGGGATGCAATTGTCAGGTACAATTTAGCGAGCCCAAATGAGTTCCTAGTTGAATTTAACTTAAAGAAAATCAGATCTGTTAACCTTAAATTAAGCAAAATTTATTTTTCAATTAGCTCATACAACATGCAGCAGAAAAAAATTACAGTAATAAACAGCGATTTCATTTCACTAGCTAGGTAAGCATTTCTTACACTTCAAATTTCTTTATTCTGACATAAACTCTCCTAATAAGGTGGGAATTGACAGGGGTGATCAGTCCCTGTGATTTACTGTAGCATTTCCAACAATGCAAAATTTCCTAAATCCAATTTATAATCACTTTCTGGAAGAATTCACGACACGCAAAAGGTTAGACTGATACAAACCCCACGAGGAGAACAAAACGGAGCTGCCACAGTAAAGCTTGCAACCTACTGGACTAGAAATGCCTTTAAAACAGAAATTAAGGGTTCAAAGTCTTTGCATCAGCAATGATAAGGGTCAGCGTGGATTTGCACAATTCAAAACCCTCCTTTTAGGCACCGTGCAGCAATTATCCACAGGGCTGTTGCGATCACAAAAGTCTCCCACCAAAGCTAAAGAAACATGGGTGCTATCACCTGGCCTTAGATCTCAGATATTATCCGCTTCACTATGGAGCCCACAGCCCGCTTTCTGTTCTCTCCACGCACATTTGAGCGGCTCCGCCCAAGCAACGGGCAGTTCAGAAACCTGGAGCCTGACAATATTCCACTTCTTTGACTTTTACCAAAGAGTCTTAAATTCTCCATTGACGATGACAATCTCACCTGTGGACTCAGCACCCATACCGTTGCTAACAATGGTTTAGATGAACGCACACCTAGAAGCTCGCATATTACAGGTTTGGTCAGTTTGTTGCTATTATGGCAGAGGATTTCTGGGGACCATTTTCTACTAATAATTCCTGTTGCTTTTGCTAAAATGTCTGTAATTCACAGAAATACAAATCAGGTAAATTTACTAGTCTGTCTTACAAAACCCCTCTGCCAGAAGACTCAAATACTGTAATTCGCTCTCGCTCTCTTAGACAAGATGTATTCACAGATAAGCATAAAGACAAAGTCAGCGCCCTATCAAACATCAATGTTCTGAGGCTAAACATGAACCCTGTGTCCTACCCCAGGGCTGAGCAATGTCAAGCAGTGCACCTTTCACACAGCAGAGTGAAAAATCAAACACAGCTAAAATTAATAATGCCTTCACAGCAAATCCTCTGCACAGATCAAACTATTCGCTCCTGCGGGCCCAAGCAGATGCTCTGCCCAATATATTTTTTGGTACACAAGGTAAAAAATAGCTCCTCCTACTTGCACGGATTCAGTTCTTTCATGAAATAACCCTTCCTCATCTCCCCATGCCTTTAATCTCCACCTGCACCGCACTTAAACTTTGTGCCTGTTGCCTGCTTGAAATGAAGAGAGGTAAACAAAAGATAACAAAGGCTACTTGGATATCCAGGTTTCAGGGACATGAAAATTGTTCTTTACATTTGAAATTTTTACCCAAAGCCTTCTCGATTCACTCACTCGGAAGTTATTAAATGAAGACCTCATGCAGAAAGAGCATGCCCAACGCTTCGGACGGTATTGAGACTACATCCCTCCCTTCTCCAATTTGAAAGTCTTGGGCTTTCCTTCCCTTTCTCCTGCACACACAAGTTAAACAGTTTCTTGTCCACATTTCTTGACAAAATTTCACCCCCTCCCACCACTAACTTCTCCACTGCCCCCCTCAGCATCTGTGATTTTCTGCAGTTCAAAATTCTCCAAAGACATGCCAAATGAAAATCGTGGAACTAAACACCCTTTTAACTCTCTGCCAGGGATTTTTAGGGCTCTGAACTCCAAGAGACTGAATAGACCCTGAACAAAAAGCTAACCATTTTATCCATCTATTAGTACAATTCCACTTGAGAGTTTTAGTAGTAAGACAGAAATCAAGTGCCTGTAACAATTACCTGAACAAAATATTACAACTCGGATCCTCAAAGGGGAAAAAAAAAAAAAAAAAAAAAATCAATGAGAACTAAGTACGTAAGTATCTTTGTGGATATAGATTATAATCTACTATTCATTTAATTGGTTTGGTTATGTTAGATGAGGATTTACCAAAGGGCAACAACCCACAGAGGGATTTCTTACTCGTAGCCAACTTGGATCTGGTTGTCAAAGCTCCAGTGATGCCCACACTCCCATGAGAGGACTGGGCAGTCGGCGGGTACCGATGGAGCTGTGCCAGGGCAAGCTCTCCAGGAGACTGGGGTTTACCTGAGCTCACCAACCCTCCTCACTCTGCCACTTCCTTTCAGCCTTGAGCAAGAGGACGATGCTTTTTTTTTTCTTGCCAGTTTGACCAAAGATCCAACGTTTTTGGGATAACAGGGGAAGGAGGCTGGGGCTCTGTTCCCCCAGTCTCATTCTCCTCTTGTGCTACAGCTGCATGAACTATCCTGTATTTCTTCTGCTGGATTGCTATGTCCCATCCGATTTCTCTTCTTGCCCATGAGATGAGGACATTTCATTATCAGGTGAAATAATCCCCATTTGCAGAATTAGTCAAGTTCTTTGCAATCTCCAGAAGAAAGCAGATCTATTAAACACGTACTATTAACAATAATAATTGCTCCTACCCTCTGGGTACTGCTCAACATCCACAGTAAAAGCATTATCGTAAAAACCACATTCTTAAATTCTAAAGAAATAAAGCTTGGAATCGTTTTGGTTAAGAAGGTTCAGGCAGGGATATCTATTAGGAAAACCCATTATGATGAAGAGAAGCAGTTATAGCAGAGAAGGGCTTTGACAAAAAGCAGTCAAAAACGTTTTCATCAAGAGTAATGCATGTGCACTGCAAGTCCCAGCTCACAAACGCACCAAGAGACACAAAAGTCTTTTCCATTTTATTTGCATTTTGTTCAAGTGGTTACCAGCATTGTGTTTATTTTTCCCCTCTCTTCCCTTTAAACAGTATTTCACAGAGAGGACTCAATGCCTTTGATTCCCAAGTCACAACAACGCAGTGATCTTTGTCCCTGTTCAATCAGCTACAGCAAGACTAAACAATCAAAATGACCCAGCTACTTCACTCTGTTATTCTTTGCCAGCAGAGATGCTTCTCGTTCTAGATATCGGCATGCACACAGCCTATTGTATGGCCTCACAAAATAGAAAAAAAGAAAAAACAAAGAAAAAAAACAAAGCAAGATGGAGTGCTGTGATGGTGACTCCCTTTCTCCTCTCCCTACACTATTTGTGAATAATTTGGGAAGTAGGAAACACGCTGTCTTCAGAGATGGCTCCTTATGAAACCACAGGGTTATATCGTGTCCTTAACACACCGCTCTGAGCAAGGAACGTTCCGAAGAGCTGAGGGCTACAACTCCCCTTGTCCACATCCTACTTTTCTTTTGACATAGAGACATGACAAAGCAGCAGGTCTACATTCAAACTCAATGGACTTGCCCAAGACGCCAAAGGGAAGAGGCAAGATTAGATATTTCAGTTAGAGATAAACAGCAGTCAGTCCGGCTGAACTTCTGTAGGAGCATAAGTGAAGATTTTGTATTTTTTTAACTGTTTCCCTTCCCTGCAATCCCCATCGTAGCACACCCTCAGCATTGAAGTGCTGAGTTAAGAAATATTTTCATGTATCTCTGATGGTGAGGGGTCTGGAGCACAAGTCTTGTGAGGAGCGGCTGAGGGAGCTGGGGGTGTTCGGCCTGGAGAAAAGGAGGCTGAGGGGAGACCTTCTCGCTCTCTCCAACTCCCTGAAAGGAGGGTGTAGCCAGGGGGGGTCGGTCTCTTCTCCCAAGAAACAGGCCATGGGGCAAGAGGAAACGCCCTCAAGTTGCGCCAGGGGAAGTTTACGATGGATATTGGGGAAAATTCCTTCATGGAAAGGGTTGTGAAGCCTTGGAAGAGGCTGCTCAAGGCAGTGGTGGAGTCACCATCCCTGGCAGTATTTAAAAGCCGGGCAGACGTGGTGCTGAGGGACACGGGTCAGTGGTGGTTTGGGCAGTGCTGGGTTGATGGTTGGAGTAGATGATCTGAAAGGTCCCTTCCAACCTCAGCAATTCTATGATTCTGTGATCTCCTCCCATACACACTAGTGAAGATCTACCACCTGCAGCTTGCCTTTGGATCCAGAAGTAGAAAAGAACCCCGAGTGGAGAAGCTGCTCCTCACAAGAAGCTGCTGAACAACTTGGCTCCCTTTAAAGCATCAAGCAGGTTGCACTCAACAGGCACCATTTGCTGTACCGTGCCGGGGCCGTTTAGCTAGATCCCTGCAAAAGGAGTCTGTAGGGAAATCCGCTAGAAACAGCAATGTTTTGATTTCTTGCCCTGACCTGGATCCACTACGGAAATCCTGAAATATGGGATTGGAAAAAGAGAAATGGAAGACAGAAAGAACAGAAAAACAAAACAGCACCTCTACCTCTATAAATCCTGATATTTCGAAGACATTTGAACAGCAAAGGAAGCAAAAAATATAAACCAAACCCATTTCAACTATTTCTCTTCTGTCTGCCTTTTTCTGAACACAAAAGGGAACAGAAAGTCAAGTCATTCGTTATAGATTTTATTGGGGAACATAACACTTCCCCATCATGTTTCTTTTAAATGCTTTCTCTGATATAAAACATCGCACCAAAAGTATAGCTCAGTTTATCCACTAGCAATGCAGGTCTCCGGTTCTTTAAAACCGATGAAGTGTTGAGGGCCCATTACTCAAGGGCTAATTGCATGAAGATCTATAGCGCCAAGTGACAGTACGGCCCGCCACCTGCGTGTTTGCAGCTCAGGGCACGCAATTCAGCCAGAGAGAGGAGCTCTGCTGGGGGCAATACAAAGGAAATAGTAGAAAAAGAAGAGCAAAACAAGTCCATCAGCCTTGTGAGTTT
This sequence comes from Numenius arquata, assembly GCF_964106895.1. Taxonomy (NCBI): domain Eukaryota; kingdom Metazoa; phylum Chordata; class Aves; order Charadriiformes; family Scolopacidae; genus Numenius; species Numenius arquata. Next base: position 3,918,331 of record NC_133601.1, on the reverse strand, counting down.
CATGACATCGAAAATTAAACCAGGCTGAAAAAACCACAAGAAGCCACTGGCTGGGGAAAGATCCCTGGACAGCCACTGTGTGGCTTATGACAACTGTTTCATGTGCTGCTGGGTCACTCTGCATCTGTGGAAGCAGATGGAGCAATTTAGAGACCAAGAAAAAAAAAAGCAAAGCTGTTTTTATCACTAAAAAAAAAAAAGTTCAGTTCTCATAACAGAACAAATTCAGGAGCTGAAATGAACCTGTTGACTGCAAAACCAAAGAAATTCACAGAGACTTTTGAACGTGCCGTCTACACAAGCACATCAATGAACATCTTCAAAGGGGTTCCTGAAGCTTTGGTTTTGTCATATTGACATGGCAACATGACATCAGCAGCCACATCGGCAGTTTTCCCCCTGCTATGTGATTACATAGAGATGATCTGATTAACTGAAGACCTCAGGATGGATCCTGGATCCATTGGCACCAGCCGTGTCGCCAGGGTCCCCCCAAAGCCTCCCCTCCTGCCATAATCCAGGAGCCATCAGCGCAAGGCAGGTACCAACCCAGAATCTAGATCCTGATCCCTCCAACACTTACATTCTAGATCCATTACGTTGCTGCGAATAAACCCACTAAAAATCCACGAAATTTAGCACGTTAGTCAGGGGAACAAGTCCTGCTGCTTTAAGCTACAAGCAAAGCTAAACACAAACACAGTTTTGGAAGAACTAACAGCTGAGCCAAGAGACCTTTTGTGCTGCACATTTATCACGGCATACATCTTGCTTAATAAATCTCACGCATTTTCACATATGGCTGTGTATTTTTAAAGGGTTTAAGCATTTCATTTCTCTCTTGTTTTAGTTGCCTTTCATAGTTCTTCTGCCTCCTGGACAACTCTAAAGTGTGTATTTCATTAATAAGAACTAACTTTCAAAAGAAAACATTTCTCTCAATTTGTGAGGGAAGGCACTACTTTAACCTCTCCCAAGACAAACTATTGCTTATGGAGAAGGGAGAAGGGAAAAGAGAGTACAGAGCTGGCTTCAAAGGTCTGCTTTCCATATGACAGAGCCTGGAATAAAAATATATCAAACAGAACTGTGTGTTTGAGGGCTCGGCATGAAAAAAGTACACAGACTGCGCAGCAAACTTTTCTTCAGCCCAGCCTATTTTTCTCAGCACAGACCTTCGGAACAGATTCTTAAATTCCAGCTTTGCTTCCCATCCTTACACCATTTATTACCTGTATTTTCAATATTCCAAGAGACACTTTAATCACCACACTGTGCTTTAATTGTTATTAGCATTTAGATTATATGGTAATCTTGCAGCCAGAAGTCAATATTAAATTACTGTCCTTGCCCGCTGAAGAGTAATATATATAGAACAGAGTTGAAATGTGTTTTAAAGTTTCAGTTCAATTTTATGTCCTAATTACTCCAGAATGTTATGAAAGGACTGTAACATCGTACCATATATTCTTGCCATCCCATAGGCAGCTTTATAGTAGCATTACAAAAGTATATTGAACTCATTACGGGGGAGCATAATTGAAATGATACAAAGGAACTGCTGGCTGTTAATAAAGCCGTGTTGTTTTCTGTATCCTATCTATCCGCTTTGGCTGGTTTTCCAGCGTACGCTGGATCGTCAAAGACACAGAGACGCGGCAGAAGCGGATGCGTTTCTGAGTCTCCATCTGCTGATGCAGAGCCAGATCCTCGACTCGAGCCCATGCAGTTTCGGCTGACTTGGGATGTGGCTATAACCAAATTACACCAGTTGAAAACTTGACTCAGAGCATGGATTTTATTTAATTTTTATTTGAGGGAATCTAACACAACTGCTGTAGAACTCAGCCATGCACAAGTTCACCACCTGCTCGGCTGATGAAGTTCAGCTCGCTCTTTGGGGAGGCGATTGCTCTCTATTACACCACCTCAGCGCTTCTGCACACAGAGCTTCACAAAATTCGCACTGGGAAGTCTGAGAAATTCCATGTTTTTTTAATGTTTTCTGTATAAATCATAAACGTAGCTTTTTTTAAGTGATATTGATGCGATTCTGTTTCATGATAGGACAACACAAGCCACTGTGTGTGATGTAAGACAGCAAAATACACAAACACAGAATATGTGAGATATGAAAATGAATGAATTTGAAAATGAATGATATGAATGAAAATATAATACCAGGTTTTATTTGTGGCAAGACTAGGTGCTAAGAACAAGGATCCTTGGCACCCTGTCTCCTGTGGGGCTGTACATAAACCTCTCCAGAAGCGCTTTCCTTGAGAACACGTCCCAAAGAGATTTTTCTATCAGCCACAACATGGAAATTTCCTCTCTCTCTTCAATCATTTCGACAGACTCTAGACAGGTGTTCAGCTTTACTTGCCGTGTCCTATCATAAAAATATTGCTCAGGAGATTGAACTGAAAACTTTTTGTCCAGCCTAATTTTAAGTAAATCCAGTGATAGGAATTTTATCACTTTCTTCGGGTTATTCAGGCGAATGGTTAATACACACTGAGCATTATAGAACAGCTTCAAAGAAAAAATAATAATAATAATAATCACCACCCAGCTTTTAACACCTAATCCTCCTATTTCTTTGTATCTTGTTAGTCCACTTTCTTCTGCTCCAGCCTGAGCGGTATATAGCTGCATTATTGCATCACGCCACAGCTACACATTTCCCTTGTATATTCATTCTATGGAACACATACACATTATAGAAGGGTTCCTGGAAATATCACTAATTTATTTTATTGGGTGTTGTTTGTTCTCCATTATTGAGTCTCTGCTTTGAAGAGATTTGATTTTTCAGTTCTATATTCTAGCCTACTGAGGCAAACGGCCCTTTTAGAAACAAATTTTAGGTATATCATTTGAGGCAAGCATGTGTTTAAGTTTCTTTGAAACCTGCTTAAGCCTAAGACCATGTTATTTCTGATCACGTGCTTTGATTACCTTGAATCTGATTTAACACCGATCAACACAAACTAGATTTGACAATTCCTCATTTTGCCTTTAAAATACTTCTCAGGCCAACATCAACAGACCAGGCTGCAAAACTACCCTGAATAAAACAGATTCTCATTACTGTCCAGAACTGGCGTGTCTTTTAAAGGCTTCATATAAAGAAATACCCTTCGATATTTCTTAATAGTGTGACGATTAGAAATCAGCATAAAATTGAGAACTTTACACCTCCCTGTTTGGAGAGCTACTAATAGCAGCAAATTGAAGCAAAGATACAGGTAAAGGTGTTCACTTGCAGAGACCTTCGGCAAAACCAGGACTATTTATAGAGCACGGACTTTGGCCAGACACTGCTCCTTCAGCAGCAAACTTACACATCTCCCCCGGCATTCTACCCGTATGCACGAAAGGCTTCTTCACCACATTATCTCAGACTCAGCACATTTTTAATTGCTTTGAAGGCATTCACTTGAGCAGCTACTCTGCATCCATGTGAGCGATCTTTAGTAGGACAGCGAGTCTATTCTGTCGTATTAAGAGCAATCTTTCTGCATACCTAGAGCAGATGCAATTCTGTTATAAACGCTTCGTGATCCCAAATATGAAGGAAATATATAGCCAGTATAATTCTGACTAAGGGTAATGTATTCTTCTATACTACTCATCTAACATTCAAAATTTAATAAAAAAAAAGAAATCTTGTATAATCGCTATTGCTATAATCCCAAATGATTGTTGACAGCTTTATAGTCATCTAGTGCAGGAAGAGGATATAGCCCATTATTAGCATATGATGATCTAGAAGTACCTATGGAAGAAAGATTTTTTTTTTTTTTTTTTAATAGATATCCCGCTAATACTGGGGGGGAAATGCACTTTAGATTAAACTAGACAAATCCTGACCAAAGTCGGTAATTTTTTTCATGGGAAAATTGGCTTAGCGAACAACTTACCCAGGGATGCAGTGAATTTGCTGGTGTTGTCAGACTTTGAAGAAAGAGTGGATATATTTGTAACAGACACTATCTATAACAAGTTACAGGCCTGGCACAGAGATTGCCGGGTGAGATTCAACGGACTGTGTGGATAGGAATCTTTCAGTAAGTGACCATAACTGCTTTTTCCTGCCTCAAAAATCTGTGAATACTCACAATCTCATCCTCACAGGGGCTGCAAATACCCAGCACTTGACTGCCAAATGGGTGGGTGCTCGGGAGATGTCTTATATATTGCCAGGATTGGCTGCTCAGATCTATTAAGCTATTTTGAATATTCCGTGTTAAGCTACATCCTAACAATAACGCGCTCTAGTGCTAAACTCCTGTTTTTTCTTTCTGCTCAGTAGCCACACAAGTTAAGAAATTTGTAGTTTGGATGCCAAGAGATTTCACACCCCCACAATAACTGTGCGTTACATTCGCATTACCTGAGGCAGCCAACAGCAGTCATTGATTTTCTCAGAGTATCTTTCAACACTATTTAAAGTTTTGGATATCTTTGGGTATGCATGGCTTAGGAGCAATATAATATTCTAACACTAATATCCATGTAATCATGTTATTTATGGAGAGGTTTTGCTCTTATTTGTACCAACTTCACACCAGAATAATTCCGTCATTTTTTCCATTACCTTCCTTTCAGTGCAGGAGTACTATCAATTTAAGGTTTCTGGATGAATATAACGCTGTGAAAATATTACTCAGCCAAAAGTAATTTTGAAAGCGAGCTAAAATGTCAATACTATTCTTACAGTCCTCCCAGAAGCATGGTGGACAGTGTAGCAGGTGGGAACAGACAAGCTGACAACACTGTGAAAAAAGAAACACATGGCTTGGAAAGTGTCCCTAAAGCAAACTGAGCCCCTGCAAACAAGGAGTTGTCATTTGTTTATTCTGGAAGCAGCTCAGGAACAAGCAAAAGAAGCCAGGAAGGAATTTTACGGGAAAGTGAAGTCCAGCTGATGAAGCACTGAACCAGGCTAGGAGCCCAGCTGTGCTGTGGACTGAACACAAAGCATCGTTTCATTCAAACCTCTACAAGTAAGTTTGTTTTTCAGATCCTTGGTAGTTTCCAATCAAACCCATATGGGTAATAATACCCAACTGCTGTTTGGGAGGATAAATCAATTGAAATCTGCTGCTTTCCCCAGCCCTCTGCAGATAAACCACCACAACGGAACGTACTACCGACCACTTGCATCACCACCACCAAATGTGTTAACTCTCAAGAGACAACACAGGAAGGGATGGAAATGGCGATCCACAGAAGTGTTTTCCTAAAGGAACCCAGCTCACAAACCTTGCAATGGGTATCAGAGAATGGCAAAGAGGAGAGGGGGGGAAAAACCTGCCCAAGCAATTTCCTTCCAAAAACCACATCAGATCAAATCTAAAACTCTAATATAGATACACTGCAATTAAAAGAACAGATGATCAAGTCCTCATCTCCACTTAGGGCAGGTCACCCACCCGGACTGTTATAAATTGAAGCGTGCAATACCTTCATCTTAAGGAATAACCTCTTGAAACTGATCCTGTAGCCATAACCCAGGATACAACTGAGCATGCTATTAAGCCCATACATATACACAATAAAATATTAAAGGGGTTTTTAGGCTCCTACCCCGATACACAGGAGTCGATAGTTGGAAATGATCCGAAGTCCACACACAGACAGAGTAAGTATTGAAGTGACACGTGGCTAATACAAGATGATGGGAGAAATAAAATCAGTAGAAGAAAATTGCTTTAGACGTTACATTATTGCTACTGAATTGAGATACCTCCTGGTGAGAGCCGATAGAAATAGGGAGTCATTTGAGAAGAACACTTACAATATTATGAAATAGACAAAACTAGTATAACATCTAGTATTGAAGTTGTTAGAGCTCCATGTTTCTCTTTTCATTACAAGATCCTCGCAGATTGGATCACTTCTCAGAGACCTTAGTCTTACGCATCCTCCAAGGGATGATAATTCGGTTACTTCCACGCTGCAAGGCTCTGAGTCAGAGAGAAGCACTCGCTGGTGACTCACTAATGCCAATCCCTTTTCTTTCCGATTTCTCATCCAGGTATTGACCCAATCTGACTTTGCCTCGCTTTATGAGAATTGACAAGGCAAGAGACCAAGGAAAAACAGTTCCAAGTAATAGAGTCCCTGTATTTAATTATTTTATGAGGATACAGAAGTCCAAAAGCTTACAAAAAAATCAAGATTTCCATGTTAACTCTATAGCACAGGGCACAGTGTCCAAGACTTTGCTTAGTATTTTATTAATATACTGAATAGTAAAGAAAATCAAAATAGACAGACATCAAGAGGAAAAGCAGAGCTTGAATGCCATAACACCTTTTTCCTTCAAGATTAACCCGTCTTGTGAATACACACAGGCATATTTTTTCAAATAAATCTTTGGTGATAAAGAAGCCTTAAAAATAATAAACCACTAAGCAAAGTCTTCATTAGCTTTTAATTAAGTGCATTTACTAAAACTTGAATCATAATTTTTGATTTTAAAGCACTCAAAACTGAAGATGAGCTTTTTGGCAAATGGAAAATTTCAATTATGTTTGTGAAGTAATTGAGAAGCGAGAAGCAAGACTGTTCTCATCCTTCCACATGACGGCACCTTTGCAGACTTTCACAAACGGGCAACCACCTCTCGAAGCAGCTCCGCTCACGACAAAGGACATTTCTGAAGTTTCCAATAGAAAGTGCTCCTGTATCTTGATTGATAGGCAGAAAACTGCAAGGATGATGTAGGCAGTAATTATTAATACTGCCAATTCTACAATCTGAAGGTTTCCGAGTGTTTTGCAAACACGAGTAGATTCAGTTTCATAATTCTTTTTAGTATGTAATTAAATCCTATCACCTTTCTACAGATGTAGAAGCTGAAGAATACTAATTTTGCTAAAGGTTAGCTTGGCTGCCTGGAAACAAAACCTCTGGGAATGCTTCTTCCAGTCACCGCAGCAGCAGTTCCTCCCTGTTCCGCAGTACCAGCTCCAGGACCCACTATATTTCAGCATCATTGCATTAGGGCTCCTTTCAGAGGGAGAATTTCAAGAGCACCTGCTTTTAGAGCACAGCCTCTTCCTTCAGCAGGAAAACAAAAACAAGCAAGCAAACAAAAATGCTGCAAAAGAACCCTTTATGCTTTCTTTTCACTCCTAGCAGCAGCCCTTCCTGGCAGATTTTTCTATTGCTGCTCCAGACTTCAGCTCATTATTGCCTCCAGCCCATGATTTTAGTAACACTGGGCTGTTCGTGTGATGCTGCTGCTCCACCATCCTGTACGCTGCCATCAGGTCCCTGACCCCCAGGGACTGGTTTCCTCCCCGTATTCTCCCAGACGGGAGCAGTATGTGCTGAACACAATTCCCAACAGAGTCCTCTGGACTTCTGAAAAAGTGTCTCTTCCTCAAATCCTGAATCGTAGCAGATTAAAGCACATAGAGCAACCACGCAAGCACCACGTATCAGCTGTACCCTCAACATAGGCAGCATTTTTGTTAGGTATAACCTTATTCTGCCTTTTGCAGTTGAGAAGCATCTTCTCCAATACAGTTGTAAACATCTGTTGCAAGCACAGAGTACTGAAAAAAAACCCCACATTACAAACAACATTAATAGTTTGGCTAGAAGGCATCAAAACCTAAAGTTAAGTCTGTAACTCCATCCTGTGGTATGTAGGTATTACAACACTTTTTTTTTTTTTTAAATCCAAGAATGCAAATATTTTGCAGTTACACACTCTAATACCTAGGCAAATCAGAGCACCTTTCAACATTTCCTTTTGAATATCCTTCCTCATGCAGGTTACATAGATAAGATGAGCCAAGCCAAATTGTGTTTGCCCAGAGCATCCTTTTGCAACTTCAGTGGGGACACTGAAGGAGAGCAGGTTTTGTCCGAATTGGTATAAAGCCACAAGGTTCAGGTAGACAAATGTTCTTATGGCAGACCTCCAGTCTGACTGTATAACCCCAGGTTTCTGATTTAAGCATAGAGAGAGCGTTTTCCTATTTATATGGAACAGATTAAGAGATGGAATTCTTCCCATCGACTCCAACATGCCACTGGAAGAAATTCAATCTACTTTTGAAGGAGGTGCATTTGAAAAAAATGCAATCCATGCCTGGAGTGTCAGTTCAACCAAAACGAGTGCAAAATAAACCTAGATCCTAATGCCAGATCTCTGAATCTCAACATGCACCATCCTGGGAAGCTGAAGGATATTAGAAATTTGTCCGGACCTCAGGATGACACTTAAAATTTTTTGTCTGCCATCATTCTTCTTCCCTCGTGCCTCTTCCCAGCAGTTTAAACAAAGATGTCCAGCCCTGTACTGGGAAGGTCGGCAGGCAGACATACCTGTCGTGCTAACTCTGTTCTCTGCTGGGGCTCGTGTCTGCTCAGCGAGAGGTGGGGTACGGAGCTGAGCCCGAGACATTCCTAATCATTCCAGCAAGGCTCTTCAGAGCTCGCCTGTCAAAGCTTACGCGGAGCTCGGCCATCGCTCACCCTGTCATCAGTCTTGTAACATTCCTAAGCAATGTTTTCCTTGAAGTCTCAGTACCTGAAATGTGAGAACGTTCGAGTTTTAAAGACAGTCTTACAGCTGCAGGAAACAGCAGCGTGAACTGGAGGATGGGAATTAAAAGACATGTGAAATTAGTCTATCCTGATTTTCACATTCATCTCTAGATAAATACTTTATTGTGGTAAAGCTCCAAGATGTGCTTTTTTTTTTTTCCCCCTGTTTTTTCCATGCCAGTACTGAAAAAACTGCTAATAGTAAATTCTTTCTGTATCAGTCTTTCCACCGATCTCAAAACTTCTGCTATCAAGGCAATGGAAAGACATCTGTTCTGTAAATGGCCAGGCTGGGTAAGCAGGTTGCTGCCTTGCAGGTAACCCTTGGGCTGGAAGGTCACCTGCTTCAGAGAGCTGCAGGTAGGGCAGTTTGTGCTCCTTAATCTGCCTTAAGCAAAATCAGTCAAGTTTGCTTAATAACCGAGAAAGGTTTTGTAAGGGAAGCTGGCTGGCTTCACTCAAAGCTGATTAAAGCCAGTTTCCGTGATCCCTGTGAGGAGCCCAGCTCCAGGGCAGCGTCTCAGTGTGTGCAGAGATAACTATGTAAGGGCAGGATATCCCTTTGCACAATCTGGTCCAGCAGAAAACGTCTGATTATTTCCAGTCAATGTGCATCTGTTTAGACATTAAGTGGTACTACACGGAATACCCTGTTATTGAAGGGAGAGAAAAAAATCTGCTGATGAAAAGCAAATGATTTCCCCTTCCCCCCTTTTTCCTTTAGCCCCATTTTGTCCAGCTTAATCAACTTCTTGATTTGCTGCATGCTGTTGCAATCAGGTACACAAAGTCCAATGTTATTCATACAGAAAAAAGCAAAAAGGAAAAAAAAAAAAGCATCCCACTCACTGCAACATATTGCCATCAAATTCCTTCTTCGGGCAACTTCTCAGCATCATAATTTTTAAACTCTAAACAAACCTCTTACTGAGAAGGCTCTGACTGACAGTGGAGGGAAGGGGGGTTAATCACAGATGTCTATACCCACTGGAATTGGTGTTTTAAGACAGACAACCAAAGGGAAAAGCAATACTTACATACCAAAACAAAGCAGTACCTCTTGAAAGGAATCATCACAGCAAAATAGCTTCAATTTTCACTCATACAGACATTAAAAAGATATCTTTTTTCTTAGCTGAAAAGAGAAAATCTTATGTCTTGATTTTTCAAGCACAAGTAGTATATACTGAAAGAGCGGCTGTCAATTTAGTTGAAGACAAGAAGTGTCCTTTTATAGCAGTTTTTAACATGCATTCGTGAATTCTATATGAACATGAGTGTCCATATTAGCTTACCAAGTTCACATTTACATTCAAAGCAAAGCAGAAATCCAACACATTTTAGCAGTGGTATGATCAAGTCCGCACCAGCGTTTTTGCTGTCAGCCGGCACTGAAGGGAGTGTGTTTTCAGAGGAGCTGTACAAAACACAGACACTAACTTTACCGAGAGGTCCATTAAAAACCTGACCGTAAAACTGACCAAAAGCAATAAGAATTTCAACATGAAGCTATTTAATTTAATTTCTAAACTTCAGATCGGCTTTTCAGTAAGCTGAGGAAGGATGCGACACGCTCATAAGGGTGGGAGAGGCAGAATAGCTGAGACATTTTGCTCATTCTGCCTTCCCCAGCGTGCAGCGAGTTGCTCATACACTGAACACAGTACAAGCTGATACCCGTTCTTCCTTCTTAATTGTCCAGTCTGTTACAGGATTGCTTTAGTGCTGCAGCCCTCGCATCTGGGAAGGCTTAGCTACAAGGTTCGGCTAGTCAATGTTATTCCTTCTTAGACACACAGCTATTCAGATCACGGAATTGTCAGAGTCGGAAGGGACCTCTAGAGATCATCCAGTCCAACTCCCCTGCCAAAGCAGGGTTGCCCAGAGCACATCACTCAGGACTGCATCCAGGTGGGTCTTGAAGATCTCCAGAGAAGGGGACTCCACGACCTCCCTGGGCAGCCTGTTCCAGGGCTCTGCCACCCTCACCGGAAAGAAGTTCTTCCTCCTATTTGAATGGAACTTCCCGTGTTCCAGCTTGTGCCCGTTGCCCCTCGTCCTGTCACTGGGAACCACTGAAAAGAGTCCGGCTCCATCCTCCTTCAACCCACCCTTTAGGTACTTGTCAAGTAGCTGCAAAAAGAACACAACTTCCAATCCAAAAAACTATACGGAATCCCAAGCCTCCATGGCGTCTGCAGGTATTTGAAGCCTGGCTTTGCCTGGGCTCCTGTAATCGCTGCTGAGGAACATGACTTAAGCAGCGTTACAGACAGACCTAACCCCAGAGCACTGAGGGTTCTCTTTCACCTGACCAACGTTGCTAACAGACACGTTGATCAGGTCCATGAAGGAGAAGCAACGAACCAAAAAAAGACTAAATTCCCTTTCTGTGGGTTGGTCCCTGAAGAACTGAACAAAGCTTTGGGATGGAAGTGTCCTGCATCTCTCTGAAAGTCTCTTGCCTACCAAGGCATCCCACTGCTCCTTCCCACGAGGAGGGATGGTTCCCTTTCCTACCACGTGTCTCTTCACCAGAGCCAACCACTCTCACTCCTTAAACCAGGAAAACTTTTTGCCCAGCCTTTCTTCCAGCCCAACCTGTTCTTCCAGCACAGGTTACAACACAAGGAGGAACCTATTTGGAGGCTGCTATTCCCAAACTGTGGATTAAAGTGAACCATCATTAAAAGTAGCTTTTAAATTCCCTTTGTTTTAAAGGAAATTCTTTTTCCTTTACAAATAATCAGTTCTTCAAAGCACGTCTCATGGGTTTGGAAAAAAAAAAGTACTTATAAAAGAGAAAAAATTGCTATTTCCCCTTCACACTCAGCAGTAGAAATATCTTGTAGAAAGATATTTATCATAAAGTTAAAAACTTTGGGGCAATTTAGCCCTCAAGTCCTGCATACACGAGGGAAAAAATGCCTGCTTCAAACATGGCTGGGGCTCAACGAGGTGCAGATTGCCTTCCCTATGCCAATAGTGTAGAAAATTTTAATTGCCCCGTCAGAGGCAGTTTTGAAAGCTGTAACCGCACTTGGATCTTGAGGTGTTATCCCAATTAGCACCCTACCAGCACTATTTACAATGTGAACACATAAAAATCATCCTAGAGCTTATTAGTATTCTGCACAGGTAAATATGAACTATTTGGGGGAACATTTTGCTCATCCCACATGCTGACTAGGCACACGGATTTGATATGCAGATATTATTTAATGGGAATGGCATATTTGGGGGCCCCAAGCTGTCATTTATTACATTTATTATTATTCTTTTACCATCCTTTCTCTTAATTTCTTTGCATTAGAGCTACTACTATTAAAACTAGAAATAGCTCAGAATAGAAAATTCTTGGGAAGAATTCCACCCTCTTCCCATTTTTTCAAATCATCAGCTTCATCTGCTGGTAAATGAGAACACAGCGTTATCTAAAAAGAAACTGGATTCAATAATTAAGATGCAAAGTTGCAGAAGAATTAAATGTGTTTCATGTGAGTGGGATGGAGTGGGCAGGAATAAACTCATCTTAAAATAGTACACATCTGCGCTGGAAAGCCTATCACTTCATCCTGGAGAGGAAAATAGAGGGGAAACATTTAACATTCACCACAAAGTCTGTCCCAACTTAAGACCATCATATATCTTAAAACTGGAAACCTAACAGAATAAGAAATTCGGGTGTATTAGCTGTGCCTGGCTTTATTTTGTAGTTGAGTTAAAAATCAGCGATCAGCTCTGTGATATCTGCAACGCGGATGAGGGAGGGTACGAGATTAGAGGGGAAGTAAAAGAGCCTGCAGCTAAATCTCTCATTAGGACTCCCACCACCACAACTCCTAGTAGGTTTAAGACGTATTTATTTTTCCTTTGTGTTCTCTATAACAGTTTGAATTAATTTATTAAGATTCCTTTAATTATGGCACATGTGGAATAGACTGTTCTGCACAGCGGTGATTTTTTCCTCTCTGCCCAGTCTCCTATGAAGTGCTACAGTGTTATCTGTCCTCCCCCACCCCTCTGACTTTTTTTGGAAATCTTCAAAGCCCTATAAATTGTTGGAGGAAAATGTACTCATTTCCAGGTTGCCCTCTGCTTATCAAAGTGAAAGTTATCATTTCGTATGTATTAAACGGCAAGCCTCCTTCCCTTTCTCTCCCTCTTCCCTGTGCACTGACCTCAATTACTCCCACAAATCAGATTAGCCTTGTTGACTTCCATCACTTCAATAATTAAGATACAGAACGATGAAACAAGTGCCTTCCAAGCAATTGTCCTCAGAGCTCCAATAATAGCCCATTCTAATAAATTTTGGCAGCAAAGAGTGTTTTCTCTGCATGAACTTTAAGGCACCTGGAGACATATTGAATTTGGCACGTTCTCAAGAAACCCTTTAGGAACTCTTAAGTGGATGCTCACCTTGGATTTTATTTCATTTCCATGGTTCAATAGAATAGATAGCACGATGATTACACAGAACTGCTTAGGTATTTGTCATTGCTTTAAATTCCCTCCACCGGCACCCAAACCAGAAGCCCCATGTTTATGTGTCCTTCTGCAACTGCACGATTTTTCACTGGGGAGACTGGGGAACGGGACTTATTTTAATTCTACTCCCCTCTTTTCCCTTACACGTGAATGTACATCTCTTCCCATGATGATGCTGCAGATAAAATGGATCAATTTACCTCTGAAAATTCAAGATCAGATTCTCAGATGGTATGAACTCTTCTAGTGTCAGAGACTGGAAAGAGACTACAGAAATTTGCTCATTAATTAAAATAGAGAACGTCAAGATAAGATTATAATCCTACTGTTATTGCTTTTGTTGTTTGGGTGAGTTTGTGTGCGTGTGTGGTTTTCGTTTTTTTAAATTAAGCTTAATAGATCATCATCCTCAAAACAAGTTAATTTTTACCTGTGCCTTTCCTGTTAGGAGGCTGTTTGAAATGAATACAGAGCTTGTTCTAACAGGAATGAAACTTCTCAGGTGCAGATTTGGCCACTTATGCTCATGTCAATCTCAGCCCTAGTTTTGCATATTCCTCCTCTTCCCTGGTGTGTATCCAACATGATGCATTATCACAGTTTTCTCTGATAAGCTAACGAAGCATGACTATTCTAATCTCTTCTTGTTAATCATTTCCTCAATCACCCTAAAACCTCTGCTCTACATCTGTTTCAGTTTATCTTCTTTGAATAAGAGTGCCTGGAATTGTAAACAATGTTCTGGACAAGGGTTTTACCACAATCATATGCAGTAGTACTAGTTCTTCCCTATCTCAATGTTATCAAGATAAAAATGCAGTGACACCAACTGCATTCCTTTTGATTTACACAAGAATATATATTCTTCTCCTTTCTGCTCAAGGGTCAGAAACAAAACCTATTTCTTTAATTTTTTTTCTTCATACATACCTACCCAATACAATCCTGATTCTGTTCTCCCTTGCACAGCTGCAATGCTGATGTAAGGAACTCCCACTGCCTACTCGCACCGAATTTGTAGCGGTACGAATAAATAAAAAAATACAGAGACCAAGAGACAATCAGGACCCAGCTGCTCACGGCAAGTACAAGATGTGTAACCTTATGAGTAACAACCAAAACCGGCCACCACTTCATCCCCTTCCCTCACGTGAAGGGACTGCTAACCGAGCGAGGAGGACGAGCAGCCTCACCCAGCCGTTGGTCGCTGTTATTCCTGCTCCCTGGAGCCAGATCATGTCTCTCCAGCACAACTGTGCTCCCAGCAGAGGTGCCCACGCTGACGGCTCTTCGCTCCAGGACCGGGAGCCACGCACCTTGTCTTCAGGTGGGGCTGGGACTCGGCCACCGCTCCCGAGCCTTCAGGAGTTTGCCTAGCGCGGGTGGGCGGTACTTGGCCACGGCACATGGATGTGCCATGTCCAGTAGCTCTTTTTCACACTCCACTGAGCAACACAAGCTCATACACGCGAGCATGGACAGAAAACCAAAGTGGATTTGGGTTCTGGCCATCTGCTTATTGCTTATGCTCCCTGGACCTGTTTTTTCCCAGCTGTGAAATGAGAGATCGGGCTTGATCTCCATTATAAAGCATTTTGACAAGTCCTGATAAAATGATGCAAAACACTCAGTGCCTATGTGATATCTGTTTTGCCAAATGACTCCACACGGGTAACCAGGTCCCAGGAGACAAGGGTTAAGCTGTTCTTAACCTTCTTAAGATTCTAGTGTCAGACTTCAAGAAACAAGAATCTCAAATGTGGAAGGAAGAGCAAAGAACATCACCACTTCAAATCCCTCTTTTACAGCAACATAAAGTGGTCATCTAATGCAGTGCTATCATAAAATTAAATCATGCTCACTTGTCATTTTGTATGGTCTATACCGACAGATTAAAAACTACATGGCAAAATGTAATTTCCCAAACTGAAGGTATAAGAGGAGTTTGAAATATCTTCCTCTGCAGTGTCTGCTCAGTCCTGCGTCCTCATGGTAATAAAGCAACAGTCACAGTCGGATAGAATTTAGCGCTGCTGTCTGCCTTCAGGGTACAAGCAACACTTGTCCTAACAGCGCCAAGGGAAACAGCGAGTGACAATTACAGTAGCACGCCAAGGTTATCTTTTTTCTTTAGAGAAATCCTGGCAGGGGGAGAGCTTTTCAAGTTTAAAATTTTGTGAAAGTACAGTCAAGAGAAGTGAAAAATAGTTTTTCCCCGCTCCATCCTGCTTTCAAGCGCAGGGAGATACGACTCTTATTGCAGCTACTCAAGACAGAGGTCACAGAATCATAGAATGGTTTGGGTCAGAAGGGACCTTAAAGATCATCTTTTAGATTTTAGATCATCATCTCGCAGCCCAGAAGGCCAATCACATCCTGGGCCGCATCCAAAGAAGTGTTGCCAGCAGATCCAGAGAGGTGATTCTGCCACTTTTCTCTGCTCTGGTGAGACCTCACCTAGAGCACTGTGTGCAGGTCTGGAGCCCTCCATATAGGAAGGACATGGACCTGATGGAGCGGGTCCAGAGGAGGGCCACCAAAATGATCAGGGGGCTGGAGCACCTCTGCTATGAGGACAGGCTGAGGGAGCTGGGGTTGTTCAGCCTGGAGAAGAGGAGGCTCCGGGGAGACCTCATAGCGGCCTTCCAGTCCCTGAGGGGGGCTACAGGAAGGCTGGGGAGGGTCTGTTTCCAAAGGCCTGCGGTGACAGGACGAGGGGCAATGGCTTTAAGTTGGAGAAGGGGAGATTTAGATTGGATATTAGGAAAAAGTTCTTTACCATGAGGGTGGTGGAACACTGGAGTGGGTTGCCCAGGGAGGTGGTTGAGGCCCCTTCCCTTGAGATATTCAAGGTGAAGCTCAACGAGGCCCTGGGCAACCTGGTCTAGTTGGGGGTGTCCCTGCTGACTGGGGGGGGGTCGGACTGGATGACCTTTGGAGGTCCCTTCCGGCCTGGACCAATCTATGAATCATCTTGTTCCAAGCCCCTGCCATAGGTAAAGGCACCTCCCACTAGACCAGGTTGCTCAAAGCCCCATCCAACCTGGCCTTGAACACTTCCAGGGACGGTGTTGAGTAAGGGCTACCCCAATCTCCTCCACAGCACATGAAGACACAGAACACAGGCAGCACAGTGTCTGTACAGCAGAAACCGCTGCAGCTTGACCAACCTTTGCTTCCCCAAGGATCATTCCCATACAGACCTGGCAAGAAAAAACCAAATGCCCCGTACAACCGACTGGAACAGGGGCTGTGTTTGCCCAGAGGGAGGTGGGGAACAGCTCGAGCGAGTCTGCTCCTGCTACATGTCTTCCACCGAAGGGCTGTTGTTACAGGCACGGGCAACGGGTGCCAGTTTGCGCGCTCCTCTACAGCGCAAAACCCTGTAGATATAGACCAACCCAGCCAGCTACGCCAGAGCCCGTTCCAAGGTACCTGGAGGTGGTAAATCTGCTCTTGCATGTAAGCAGCAGCGGGAACAAACGGATTGCCAAAAAACATCGGGGCTGCAAATACAGAAAAAGTCTGCAAAGCTCATCCCAAAGCTTACTGAACCGAGCCACAATGTGACATCGCTGGCCTTTAGCTCCTGCCCAAAAGTGATATTCAGTCCAGCGCTTGGGAAGGTCACACAGATGACTAAAAGTGGCACTTAAAATGTGAGAAATGGTGCACAGTGAAGCGTAAGTATATTTACACATGCATACACATTTATAAAATTAGCAGCACCATTCAAGAGGACTGCTTCTCATTTATAATTGTACCCCCAGATTGAGACTACTCTATATTTAGACCCCAAGCTCTAAGTTGGGAAGAAAAACCCAGTAATTTAAGCTCAGAGTCAGCTTAAATCCCTTCCATAAAGCAACAATACAATATCTTAGAGAGATACTTGTCCTAAACAAACACGCACAGGAATTCTGTAACTTTACCGAAAGTCATATATATTACAGCTGGCTATGTGCTCTGGCACAAACTCTAAGACGTATTGATTAAAAGGTCTGTTAAGATTTATCAGACTTGAGAATGCACTCTAGTTGATTAGGATTTCCAACTTCAAACCCAGAGTCGATACAGGTTTTCGTATGTGATGTAAAGCAGTTGGATCTCCTCTGTTCCCATCTGGAATTTGATATGAATTGTCTTAATCCCAATATCGGAAAAAGCAGAAACACAGCACTTCAAAAAAAACCACTTTTTGAGCAGAAGGACCTCATGCCTGTCAGGGCTCTAGGAAAACCTTTTCACGCAAGCGAGAATCACATTCTGGAAACAGGCATTAAATGGGAAATTCAGGCCTATAGAACAATGATTCTTGTTACTTCAATGATACCTCAAATCCTTCCCTCTGCATAGGAGAAGCTTCATGCTAATAGTCTACAGCCTCTTCATAAAGGGATTTTTTCCTTGTAATGGAACGATACAGAAAAAAATACACCTTAATTAAGTAGCACTGCGAATAGAAAGACATCTAACAAAAAAGTTGACGTGGAATTTCTTTCCTTAAAGGTTATATATGCATCAACATTTACAAATTTGTTCTTTTTTAAAAGGATACAGCTGAGTCAAGCATATCCATCTTGCGAATTCCCTCACACACTCAGCCAGATCCTCAGGCTCTGACTATGGAACTGATTTTCTCTCAGTTTAGCACTTGTGGTCAATGGCAGCAACTGCCATCACACAGTCACAGCCAGAAATTATAACATTTTAAAGCTTAAGCAGCTGCATTTCAGGCACAGTCAAATAGCACTTTTTCCACTTCCAAAAGCAGAAATAGATTTCTTTGGAAAGCTGGATGCTTGCACTGATGCTCCCTCATTTAATCTGGACTTAAATTATTTACAGCATGTGAAAGGGACCTTTTGAAACGCAGCTGAAGGTGGACCAAAAGCTACAAGATCATGGACTTAGCAGAAAGAATTAAATCCTTGGAAGAAACATGGCTTAAAATTCGTATTTAGAATGAACGCTCTTAGAAATTATCTATGAGGCTTTATCACACTCATTTACCCCAGAAACTAGACTGGTGTGGTTTTGCTTTGCTTTTTTTTTTTTCTTTAAAAAAGTCTTCCTTCCTGCTGTAATAAATACCAGGTTCTCTGTGGACAAGCTTTCTAAAGGTACCAGCCTGCTTAAATGTGTAAAACGTTCTTCAGGATTTTCAAAAATACCTCAGCATGTAAAAAGGAAACCTTAAGCACAAAAAACCCCCACCAAAACAAACAACACAAGCCAATATGCTTCTTTTGACGCCCAAATAACTTAAAAAGACTCAAAACTGTGCAGGGATGGTCAAGCAAGGTGCCGGGCCCAATTTAACATGGGAACGACGTCAGAAGGAGGGCAGAAGTCCAAGTTCGGGAAAAAAAGAGTCGCATCTATATGAATCATTATGGGGCGCAGTATTAAAGCACTCGTGTGTCTGCGAGGTGCTCTCCGAGGCTCAGCAGCATATGTCAGCCTAAAAATACAGACCAAAACAACATGTTATCTTAATTTTTCTTGTTTACATTTGTTGGCAACTTGGAAAATATGAAGTGGGATTTAATAGCCCTTAGAGCATCTCACTGATTCATTTCTCAAAATCCGGACCTCAGCATTCTCTTTGAGTCATCCAGCTTATATTTAGCGACACGCAAATGCCTCGTGATTCTCTTAAAAATAAATATGAAGAGGCTTTAATCAAAGCTGAGCAGAAGAAACTATAACTGTCCCACAGTTTTCTCTTTGAAAATGCTCTTAACATTAATTTTCAAGTAAAAGGGACCCTAAAAAAAAAAAAAAGTATCTATCAGAGGTTTGTGGCATCAAAATGCCAAAAAAAGGCTGGACTGCCCTTCTTGGTGGTTTGGTGCAGCAGAGACGGGACCTGAGCAAACAGCATTAGGCTCTGCTGATAGACGAAGGCAGCCAGCTCTGGAATCGGGGTTGTAAAAAGCCCCAGCGTCCACTTCCAAGCTGCCAGGCACCAACAGCAGCAGGACATGGAAACGGACAGATCGGCTGAATTTGTTTCAGCCCCACAGACCCTCCCTGTTCCTCTCCCATCCACGTTTCCCAGTTGACATCACTAGAATCTCATCAAAATTCCCAGATGCTTGCCAGTGTATTTCCATCAAAAATTTAGCCAGAAACTGAACTGCAGGCTTTGACCAGTCCAATCCTGCTACATCTCCATCAGCCCCATTAAAAAAAACCCCAATAAATTTGTGAGTGCTCTTATCCAAAGCACACAGATTTCTCCTTTTAAAGCAGCCATTCCAAATTTCACTAAGGTTTATTTAAAATGCCGACAGGGCCATTACATTCATTGAAATATATTATAGGAACTAAATTTTTACTCAAGGCGATTCAAGCACTGCTTCCATTAATATCAGTCTGGGCTTTGTATGAGCACGGGACAGACAGAGCCCTCGGAGCAGACACAGCCACGTCGGTGCCTCTGTCCCCGCTCCCCAGTAATCAATCTCTACTGGAGAGCTGTTGAAGCAGTTTTAGCACTCAAAGTCTTGGCTCCCTTAGCTGCTACCAGCAAATATTAGGATGTCTATAGCTGAGAAGCATTTGTGGTGCCTGCTTTACTCATTAACATCTATTTTCATTGCCCTAGGACACAGCCACTCTGACCCCAGGTACCAAAAAACCAGGAATCCGTTCAAAGAAAAAAAAAATTACAGACAGCTCATGCCAACATAAGGAACTGAACACAGATTTTCTCGGCTCCGTCCAGGTCTTGAGTCTCAGAAGTACCCTTTGTAATGCGTGTCCTTTCCATATGTTCACCGGCTTCTCTTGGAACCGTGCTGCAAATCGACTTCTGCCTCCATCCTACCACTGAGCCTTGGCAGCGCCGTCTGAATCCTGGCATTGTGGACATTCCTCTACACGGGAGCCCTTTGGACATACGTTATGACTTCCAGAATCTCTCAGAATAAGGATCCTCCATAAATGATGAAAAGTCTAGGAATTTTATTTTTTTTTTTTTTTTTAGACAGTGTAAATCTGGTGCTAACTGCATAACAAGAATTGATCACATCCATTTATCTGCAGATAATTATAAGGCTGACAGGACGTTCCTTTTTTCCCCTGCATCAGCCTCTCTCTGCCAGTTATTATCCGTACAAACAAAGTGTACAGCTACCGCTCAGCGCCTCTGCGTGTGCCCTTCCTTTTGGGGAACCTAATCTGGTTAAAATACACAGCGGTGAGGTGGCACCTGTCAATATTCGTATTGACAGATTGCCATTTGAGAGCAAACCTAGAGGGACAACCCCCACGGCGAGAGGCACAGTGGCGGCAGATGTACTCGCAGCTGCAGCAGCCCACTAGAACAGTCAGTACAGTGGCTTTTGGCAAAGTGGAAGCAATGTAGGGGGCTAGATTGGCTCTTTCTTGTGTTTATATTTGCCTTCTCCTCATCTAATAAGGCAGGGAGACAGATGCCCTCTCCTAACTAACACAAGCTAAGCTGTTGATCCAGTCCAAGTAGTAAGGAATTCATTTTTAATTACCATATTCTCTTTTTGGACTTAATACACTGCCTATAGCTTTAACTGCAGAACTGCCAAAAAGTCAGTTACAGAGCAGTAAAGTTTTTCCTAGCTAATTATTTCTTATATTTAAACCAAAACAGAAACATCCTCTTGCAAATCTCATGTATTCAAATTAATTAGATTTACAGTCCTGACTGGATGACCATCCAGCAATAAAAAATAAGATTCCTATACAAATAATGAATTAGCTCAGTCATCCAAAAAACCAAAGTGGCAAAACAGTCTCTTTAGCTCTCTTATGAGCATAATTGCCATCCTTGCTCCAAATTAATGGCTTTTACCAAGTATTCAGAAGGCCATCAGAGAAGCTGTTTCAGATCTGCAAGGGTGAATAAGATTGTTAGAAAGAAAACACACAAAACCTTGGGTCACATCTAAGTGTAACTTGCTTGGAAGCCCTGTGTTAGTCACGAGGGGGGCTTGTGCGCTCCTAGAGGACACACATGAGACATCACGAGACATGGGATCATGAGACACTGGGAGGAGATGTCAAGTGTTCAGGGCAAGAGTCGCAGCTCTCCAGTCTCTACTCCTAAATTTCTAAAATGCTGCTATATGTTTCTAATATGCAAAACCAAGATATGATCACATCTCTCAGCAAAACAGCATAGAAGAACGTTTCAGGAGAAAGGAGGAGTGTTTGTGTCCACCTGTTGATGTTAACGCTGAAATGTGTTTGTGAAATATTTCAAAATCTGGTCCAAACCTTCCTTCTACAAAAGTTTCAGCACATCGAACATCACCACAGTGAGTTCCAATGCAGAACACTCTGACTCAATGTGTATGTTTTGAGAAGGTTCTTCTAGAAAAATGATCCTGTATGCTGACATTTTCACAATTACCATCATATAAAACAGCTAAGGAACCATTTTATTATTTTTTTCATTAATCTTGTACTGCATTTATTCAAGAGGGCCCTAGGCTCTACAACTTGGTTCCCTGCATTCCCAGGATGCAAATAAACTGTCACCATGATTTCTAACGCAAGTACTCGGCGTAACACTGCCACAGAATTTGGTCCTGTGTGTTCATTAAAAAGAAAAATGGCAATTGGCTATTTTCCAGTTACTCACCTACCCAGCCCTTAACCTCCATCACTTCACAACTCCCTTCCCCCCTTTGGCAAATGCAGTCACTTGGCACAACTGAAACCCACTATTGATCTGGAACTGGTGCAAACATCACTTTCCATCAGCCGGGTAAAGCCACTGGGAAGCGCTGGTCACCGACTGCCCTGCGCATTTCACCAATGCTAAATACCACCAGCCACAAAAACTACTTTTACACAGAAAAAAAATAATATACGAGAACACTACGTATCATCATGGGCAATAAAACCAGCAATGTTTGGTCAATCATGGGATGTAAACCCATCTCAGGGCTACAGATCAGTGTTGCATTATATAAATGATTCCTTATAGTATCATTTAAAGATGTGCTTTAATCCCAAAGCACTACTCAGGCTATTACTTTCTTATGAGTGACTTCATAAACGGTGATTATCGCTAACCCACGACAGTAAATAGGGAGAAACACACAGTTTTTATTTTCCCATAGCAGAAGTGTGGGGAAATACATGGATGTTTTATGCTTACTTAAGCGGTAATGATCCATTCTGAGATCTCTTACTGCCCCGACTCTGCCCCTCAGGCAGGCTTCAGTCATTGCTGGGGCAAGATAACTCAAAAGGCAGAGCTGGAGTCGAAGGGGAGAGGTTTTACAGCAGTAAGTGACTTTAATTGAATGTGAACTACGTCTCCCACACCCCACTTACCTTTCTGGACCTGACTTCAGGTATCTATTTTTCATTAGGACATATCCAGTCTCATTTTGTTCATCACAGAAGCTAATGTGTGAGACGGGAAAAAGAAAAAAAAAATCCTCAATAAAGGCAGCCTGGCAACAGAACAGAAATGTGGAGTATAGGGTCTGACCATTTTTAGCAAATAATGAAAGTTTTTCTTTAACAAAGGTGCTGCTGTCATGAAAGGATATTTTTAATATTGATAACTTCTTCATGCCCAGACTCTTCCATCAGCTGTGCTATTACAAAGACTTCAACCTGAAACAAGTACTCTGATAAAGGGCAAGTCATCATAAATCATAATAAGAGAAAAACCTTCTTAATAAAACCTTACTTGAACAGGAAAAAACCCAAAGGCTTCAGCAGGGCCAAGAACCTTGCTATTTCAGAATTGTTTTTAACTGGTGCAGATGCACGGCAAGAGACATCATCATAAAGCTACCAGCAGGGTGCAAGAAACACTTCTAATATCTTAATTTGCTGTAAAGCTGCTTGGCTCACTTTACACTCATCTGAGGTGCAATAAGGATTTTGTTTTCTTTTGTTTTAAAAGTGCTTGTGGAGAAGCACGGATCATCTTCTGTTTGTACTGCGGTCACACTTCTTTTTGTTCGCTGTAAAAGGAGCCTGATGTCTAGCACACACTTTCTAAAGCACCCGAAAGGGCCTGGCACATGGCATTCAGGTGCTCGGGTATTTAACTTGGCTTCCAGTCACTCTGGATTTGGCCTGTGCAAACACTTGCTAAATAAGCCAGGCTGCGCTCAACCTGTTCCTAACGGGGAAAAAAAAAATCTTGCAAAGCTCTGAGTAACAGTTGTTTGGACTGCGAGAGCTGCAGACTGTATCAGAAAACATCACCTTTCACGGCAGAATGCAATGATCATCAATATTACCATCTCAGTATATTGGCTAAATGCAAGCAAATACTGAGCTACAGCTATTGTAAGACAGATTTTTTCATACCCAAAATAAATCATGTGGACTTCGTTCTCTCAGAAACTGCTGTGAATGCATCACATAACCAGGGGAAGCCGAGCAGGGTCATTTTCCTCCATAATCTGCACCACGAGAGAAATTAACATCACATTTGTGGGTTAAAACGTCTGTGTTTTAGCAACTTAAGATAATTTGCAACTTCTTACCAGACCGTGTAGCCATAGACGCACTCCAGCACTTTCAAAATGCCAGCTTTCCCTAATCACTTTGACATTTCCAATCACTAAAGTGCATTGTATTGAGTAATGTGAAATCCGTTTATGTAGGAATCAGTAGGAAGAGGCACTTTTGCATCCTACTGATGGGTAAAAATACTATCGCGCTCTTTCTGATACAGAAGCCATGATAAAAGAAACTCTCTCATCATTTGGCTTCTCCAGCTAAACAGAACCACATACCCGCAGCGCTAAACGAATAGCGAAGGGTTTTGATGGATTCTCCTATATACCTATTAGTAGCGGCTGGCTCACACTTTATTTCTCCACCAGCACCTTGTGCCCAGGAATCCATTAAACCCAGCACCGATACAATAGAAGCCGAGGCATAACAACACTGAGCAAGTAAAAGTATCCCAGACACAATGGAGCGGACAATAGATCCCAACACGGTGCCTCCTGCCACACGCAGGCGAGGTTTGAAAGGCGCTTAGGTGCCTAATTCCATTTAAAAATCTGACCCTTACCCATAAATATAATGCCTCTTCAACAAAGCACTTGAAATACGTCAGCGGGACACTGCAGAACCTGGGTGCTAAACGTGCCAGACAATAAGACACAAAAAAAAAAAAAAAAAAAATCAAAAGCTCAGCGGAAAGGTACATATAACACTGTGTTAGATCTACAGCATAAGATGTGGGCTTTCTGAAGCATGTTAACCATAGCAGAAACAAAAAAAACCCACCTCTAAACTTTCTGGAGTTGCAGGTGAACAACTTGGCAGAGAATTTTGAAGGGTTTTGAGAACTTCAAATAAAAAACACATCAAAGAGGAAAAAAGGCAAACCTGTGTACGCACACACTCCCACTTTCTCCATGGGAGTAATTCTTCCAGGTTAGGTCCTCTCGGACTCCCAAAGGGCACACAAATTAGACACAGATTCATTTTTTCTGGTATTATAACTGAAGTAAAGGTGCTACATAATTGCTATTTTTATTTTTCTGAATCTGAAAGATTCTAATCTGAAAGAGAAACTCTGTCCCCCAGCTGAACCTCTCCGCTGCCGTGGGATCCCTACGAGTGCTTTCCTTCCCAGTGATTACCCACGGAGCAAAACATGCAACGAGGCAACGCAAAGTAAATGACATTTCAGCTAATTATGAGGCTACGAGCAACTAATCACGCAGCACGTCAGTCACTTGAAAGAGTCACCCTGAATGCCAAGGGTATAAATTAGCAATCGAAATATTTACATTTTTTGAAGATGCACTTTGCCCCGAAGGGTAAACAGAGAGAGCTGCTGACAATTTCTCCCGGTACCTCGGCCCTGGAAGAAGAGAAGCCAGCAGAAACTAAAGCAGCTCAGGACCCCGGGAAAAGCTACTCAGTGTATCGCCGCAACGGGCACGAGGCAAATCCTGTTCCCAACGCAAGAGTAGAGGCCCCGTGCCAGGCTAGAGAGCTCCAATCAGCATTCTCAGCATCCTAGTGAGCAGCCTGCAAAAACGCTCACCAACTCAACATTTAAATTCTGTCCTTTTAATGCCAGGACATGATCCTCCACCGTGTAACTCCGGAAAAGCTCCTTTGTCTCGCACAAAACCACATCACCTCCCAGCAGCTGGGAACTAACGCTTAAACATTTATTTTCCTTTGAAAATGTTCCATTTTCCAATAAAAAGATTTTTCAACTAATTCTGTTATCTCTCTGTATATTTAAAAGGAACATTAATTATACTTTAAATAGTTTCCAACAAATCCTCCACATCCTCCCAGATTCCAGTATTATGTAGTAAATTAATCCTCAGCCACTTATCTGGCTTAAGGTTAATTGATATATGACTCAATCTCATTTCTTCCCAAAGAAATAAAGCAACACACACATTCTATACGGCTAGGTAGCTAGCTCCTATTCACAGATTCCTGTAGACAGTTACCCGTCCTCATTCACAACTCCTCCTCCCTCCAATGTTCTGTTGTCAATCGTCACGTATTCAAGAATCACCTGATTTCACCTACAAGTTCCTTCACGCGTCATATTGCAAATAATTACTCAAGAACACGCGGGGAGAGGTGAAGGACTGGAGAGAGAGGTACATGGATAAGGAAATGGCCACAAATCGGTACTTCATGCAAAGCCCAGTATCACACGCCAAGACTTTCCTGTCATGTTGGACCCCAGAGACAGCATTAGCAGGTACAAACACAAATGCAGAGAATGGGACGTTCTTAAAAATGTCACAA
The DNA here is from genome assembly GCF_964106895.1 of Numenius arquata. Taxonomy (NCBI): domain Eukaryota; kingdom Metazoa; phylum Chordata; class Aves; order Charadriiformes; family Scolopacidae; genus Numenius; species Numenius arquata. The sequence continues at coordinate 3,892,507 of NC_133601.1, read as the reverse complement.
ACCATCAGGAAAGAAGGAACTGTGGGGCTAAGGGATTAAGGAACAGCCGACGGTGATGAGCGGCTGCAAGGCTATGGGTAACGGAGGAATCTCACACACGACCAGCTCTTTAGCCTGTTGAGGCGAGAAATTTTTTTTCTGTCCCTAAGGTAAGTCAACCGCTTTGTACGAAAAACTACCCAGAGAAAGCCTGACACCTGGCTGCCTGTACAGAAGAGAAAAGACTCTTTCCTGCTGCCCTTTGCTGATCACCTTGACATACGGTTTCTCTGACAGAATGCATGGGCACATCTACTATTGGCCATAAATACACGGAGAATTTACTACCCATGAGAGACTCAAGCAATTTTCTGGCACTAGATCCCTATCTCACTGGTGTACGCATGGGTACAGCACAACCTATAGCTTCTCTGAATTATTTATAGACAAACAAGTAATTAAAATTTTTATTCTGCCCATTTCAAAGGGTGGGGAAAAAAAATATCATCTTCTTTATTCTTTCATCAACAAAGCTGCTGCCCAACCTCATAACTCTGTCTACATGTTGTAAAGAACTGTGTAAGTGGCTCCTCATCAAATACACTTTGCATTTTATGTGATGTACTGAAAAAGCAAGTGGCTTCTTCCAATGTCAGAAAAGGAGAGAGCTCAAAACAGAGCCTTCCACATCTTGTAAACCACACATTTTCCCAAACACTCACCTTTCCAGGAGCAAAGATGCATTCACCAGATGTCTGCCCAGTCCTGGGGAAAAGGACTCTGGGTTTTGGTGGAAGAGCGACCAGCTCAACAGCAACAAACCCATGTTTTGGTCTTGACTTTCAAAAGTCATGAGTCTTGCTTAATCTCCGGGTGCATCCGTGCTCTGTTCAACTGAGCACCTTTGCAAGGGATGACTGTAGAGGTGACAAGGGAATGGAGGGTATTTACGAGCACGGGATGGGGAACCAGGTCTCTCAGCTCCTATTTCCAGCTCATTCATTTTCTCACTTTGTGACCCTGAAAATAACTACTTGGCCTTTCGATAAAAAACTGGGCATAACCAATGCTATTTACTACACGCAAACATTGTGAAGGGTGGCTGCTGAGCGTTTCAGAAGAGCTCTGGGTTTCTTCCAAGAAACCGTATCCTGCCATGGTAGAATACCTACCTCGCTTTAGGGAAGAAGCTGCTAAAATTACACAGGACATCAGTAACCTTGGTATCTTAAATGTTTACAGAAAGCCAATGAACGCTTAGAAAAGAAGAACTGGCAGCTAAGGTCAGGGCTGGGATGTGCTAGGAGCCACACAGGGTTGCACTCGGGGACCGTCACACCTGTGCACAGCCAACAGACCAACACAGGACCGAGGGGGGAGCATTTGTGTATCGCCTTTAAAGAAAGAAGAAAAGGAGAATAACAGGCTGGGATCAGGCCATTAAAGATAAATTGGCAAGGCTGGTTGAAAGGTGGTTTTCTTCTTGAAATTGGTTCAAGTACAAGAATCGGTGCGAGTCAGTTATTTTCCCTTCAGATCAAAAATTCCCTCTGGTGATTCCGAGTGTCAGAAAAATTTAAAGAGAGTTTAAAAAAAATGAAGCCAGAGGCTTAGACAGTGCTTCAGCCATAACACTAACTGTCTTCTCAAACCAGTAGGACTGGTCCTTCACAGAAACGTTCTTCCTTTGTGAAAGAATAGAGAAGAAAGTGTTTTAGTGCCTAGTCAAATGCCAGAAGCAACACTTCCTCGGGGAACCGAGACATGCAAAGAAACGCAAGTCACAACAATATTTTGTCTTTAAACAAATAAAACCCACAATCACTATAAATATCACATCAGCCGCCTAAATTATGAGTTCATCAGTAGCCCAGAAGTGAAATGAAGTTGCTCGATGTAAGCAGAGTTTCTCTGTTGATTCACATCTGCATCAGACTCCTCAGATGTCTCCCCAAGTGTGAAGGTGTTAATAACTTCACCCGCTTACCTGTGCCAGTTGATAGAAAGAGGATAGTCAGCATTTAACAGAAGTGCCCCATGCAGAGAAAAAGTGATTTACAGGTTAGAGTGGAACCGTGCTCTTACTAATTATACTAAAGAGAAAGCTGCTGTGCATTTGCTGGCTTTGGAAGAACGCCGCACTATTTCTTCGGCTGTGAGGTTTGCTTGGCAATATTTCTTTGCAGCACCATCAATTTAATCACATCAAAACGTCAGCAAAGAAAAATGAAACACACACACAGGTCTTTTCCCCCGGATTGATATTTAGCAAAAGAAATAGATGTTTTCTTAAAGAGGCAGTGGGCTACATAATGTTTTACACCTCTGTTTTCACCTTTGGGCTCAATTTGGATTCCACTCCCCATGAATATAAATCAGAAGCAGTTTTATCGTATTCAATACAGCTTAGTTGCAGCCAAGTTTTTCCCGGCCCTTGTTCTAGCTCAGGATGGATATGAAATGATAAGGTTTATACTCCAGTGGATATCCAAGGGGGAGCAGCTCCCTTCATGCAAGGTTCAGTAGACCTTCACACATCGTGGATGGCCAAAAAGACACGGAATCGGCAACACCAAACATTGCTGACTCAACCTCACATCTGCAAACCCTCATCAATCTTGGTTCTTTCCACCAACAACCACCGACCTCCAAATGAAAATAAGGATAAATTTAAAATATAAGAAGTTTATTGTCATACCTCTGTCTACGGACACCCTGAGGAGCGGTGTCTGTGTTAGTTACTATCACCATTAAAATGCACGCAGCTATTGCAGAGATATATAATCTTTGTGTTCAAAGCTGGCACACGATGATACGGTACTAAGCAGAAAATATCAAAACAAAAAGCATGAAGCATAGCTGTGCTTAACTAAAGAATAATGCTTCTTAAGACGAGCTGCAATATCTCTAGCAGCGTATAATTTCCCCTTCCCCCAGTATCTCATTCTACATCTAATCATGACATTAACCTATACCACTGCTATTTAATGAGCTGTACTGAACTAAATACCTACCTCAAAAAGCAGGTAGGATTAAACGCAGTTGATCCAACTAGAATTGTAATTAAAATGAATTTATATTAATCCAGGAGAGCTAAAGGAAAGGACAATGATTTATGAGCAATATTGCTGGCATTTTCAAGAGGCATAAAAATCATTAAAAATGAATATCTAAAAACTATTACTTAGGAAAGCAGCCATAATTGGATAAGCAATCCAGTGTGTCTTTAGGGCATTTTGTTCCTACAGGGGAGAAAAAAACAGATAACCTTTGAGGAAAATAAAAAACACATTTGCAACGTTAAGTTTTTTTAATGAAAAGGATGAAATGAGCGCTACTAAAATATACATACTTTTTGCCGTATTCAAAGCAATTATAAAACACATCACAATCTCTAATTATTGGTCTCACTGGGGTGATTTGTTATTTTTGCTAAATTCACTCTTCATAGGTTAATTTAGAGTTTATTGCAAGTTTGGCAGAAATTTTGAAAGCATCTAAGTAACTAAAGACAGTTTTGTTAAGAAGTTTACTGACTTTTTTTTTTTTTTTAAATCAGTGTCAGTTGTCCTGGATATGAATTTACTACTATGCTCAAAGGCAGAACTTCTTGGGAATAGGGGTTGAGGGTAATTTAACAGAGTAACTGATCTGTGGTAAAGATTTTCCCCTGGACTATAGGACCTTCAGCTTTATGCTCATCTTGATAGGTCACATCCAGTTGAAACATCTTTGACTTTGCCTGTAAATGGATGTGTACATTCACAGAGCAATCAATATGTCCTGTAGACATATTTATCGGTCCCTATTCTCTGTAATTAAACTCAGCAAGAGCAATAACAATACCTTTAGTATTCATCCTTTAAAAGTTGTCCTCTGGTTCCTTTAATCTGTCTGAACAGATGGAGTCTTGCACTATCACCTTGCAAACTTTTTTCCTTAGCTATTAAGCCACAGAAGAATTTAAGAGGAATAAATTAAATGCAGCAAATGTTTAATAATTGCTGTCACTTCTTCACAAGAGTTTTAGGCTAATGAATAAAACATGTTCATAGCAGGCTGGTCTCTGGGAAGTCAACATAAAATATCTCACCGAGTTCAACACCTTGTGTGAGCAATGTATAACCAATACTTGCTTCCCATGGAGTATTCCTCTAACTGTGTTAACACACCAGAAAACCCCACTGAACTGGGACCCTAATTCTAAATCACAGGTAATCAATGAGTCAATAGTTCTGTTGACTAATCAAGTGAGCTAATAACGTCGCAATGCATTTCTTCTCTGGTATATAGATCAATCATCGGGACTGAAAAGCAGAACTCCTGTCACGTTGGTGAGCACTTAGTTGTTAAGATAACTTATATCGAACTTGGTAAGATTATTCATTCGATCAAATAATTGCCAACAAGGGGGTACCCACAGCTTGGCTCACTCTCAAAACTGAGCATTTGAGACATCATTTGGAGTGTAGATGATAGCCTCTACTGAAGGCACAAATGCTGTTTCTACCTTTATCTCAATAAACCAACCTAAATGAATAAAGATGCAAATAAAGTGCAAATAAAACCTTTATCACAGCCACTTTCTTGTGAGGGAGACTGAGTTTACTGAAGTTAATGGAAATACAGGAACATCATGGAAAAGCACTTGCTTAACCTTATGATGCTGAAAGGTAGAGAATTTCTCCCCTCTGAATGAGGTTAACTCCGTGTCCTCTCTGTACATAGAATTTCAGCTTTTGCCAAATTTCTGTAGTGCAATATCTAATCAGCTCATATAACAAATATCAAAGAAAGCATTAATTTTCATCAGGTTAGCCTTTCGTACATTAAATTCCAAAACCTGTAAATAGGAGCAGGACCCCTACCCAAAGTACCTAACATAAAACAAAACTTTCTGGTTACCAAAATTGACAAGATTGTTTGTAATGGCAAAAAAAGGTGAGGCTCACTTCTTGTGGACAGTTTTTTCTTGAATATAGACGTATTAGTTGTCTTTCCAGATTACACACTACATAAGCCACTTAAGAGAATGAAGGTAAGGAACCATGGTACCATCCCAGCTCAAGTTTAACTACAGCTTATCAGAAGGTACTCACTGATCATAAAATACAAACATGCTAAGATACAAAAAGAAATCCGTGAAGTAGATCTACACTAAACCCAATTAAGTTTATGGGGTCTTAGCATTGGCTTTAATAGGATTTAGATAAGGCTTTAGCCTCAGTGAGACTTAGATCACATCTTCAAGTAGACAGCTAAATTGGCTCTCTGTGTATTGGCAACCAGAATCCAGTCCCGATTGCTGTGAAAAGCTCTCCCTGCAATGGTCATCTCGGTCTAGAGTCAAAGGAATAGAGAAGAGAGAGGGGTTGGGTCACGGCACAGCAGGGAGCCTTGCAGAGCTTTTGAGAATTCCTTGGCTCCACCTTTGGTTTCTCAGAGAAATAAATGGTTACTTGTAAAACACGCATTAGCAAAACCTGCTACAGGTTTTAAATTGAAACAGAAGGACTCTCACTTTCACATTTAACAAATCCATTACTATTCCATTTAATACACAGGGTATTACTAACAATGAATGCTTTTGAATGAGGAAGGGAGCAAACCCATCAACTACCTTACTAAGACTTATTTCATGCAGAGATACACCACAACATTAACTCTCCACATTTACAGGGCAAATGCATTCCCTCCCATCATAATATGAATCTTACTGCACTGCCTGCATTTACTCACAACCAAATAGAAAAAGATATCTTCTACTTGAAGTCTTCAACTGTAAAAATCAATTGTGGCACAGAGCAACTTACTGAGCACACGCTACCCAGGATTTATAGTACATAGACTTGATCGCTGGCTGTTAGCTTCTCTTGTGTTCATTAATTACGTATTTATAGACACCTCATTCATACAGAACGATTTTAAGACAATTCACCAGATTGAAGACACAGACCAGACAGTCCGTTGTCTTCTTCCACATGTTTAATGCAGCTAACATTGGTGAAACCTTGAAGAGAAGTGAAGCATAACAACCATGAATGTTTATTTTTGTCACATATAACGTGCTGGAGGCTCAAATAGATTTTATAGACTTTGTGCCAGGTTGCAAAACACTGATCTGAGCAAACAACCTTCTCATGGTGCAATGGCTACACAGGGAACGAAACTCTCCCTCCACAAACCAGAGAGTTCCCATCACCTGTAGCGTTCACAATTTTGACCGTGAACCAGAGCGGAGTGAAGCTCGCACTACCACCTTTCATTTGCAATACTTTCTGCTGCCTCTGTACGACACGGGGCCACCAAAACATGCTCCTTCGCTTATCCTCAGTACTCAAGAAGTTACCATTTGAACTAGAAACTGTTTACAAATACTGGAGAGTCCCTTGGTAAATCTTCTTGAGTTTCATGTAGAGCATCTTCCTGCCTGTGCTTACCACTACAGGCTCACACAATTCCTCCTGTTATTTCCCATTGAGGTAAAATTTGCTGAGAAAACATCCAGCCGAGACAATTAAAAATAGCACATAAAGGGTATCGTTGGCACTCTGGAATGCTGTTGACAAAATTAAGACATTGCTTACAATTACACTCCTAGTAATTTATGCAGCCAGTAGATTATGCCAGCACAGGCGATGCCAGCTCTGCTAATGAAACCAAAATCAATTTGACAGCAGAATGATGGTGGATTCTGAAAACAAGTACCAACAGTTTGCAGGTGGTTTAGGCAGCTATAAAATCTGATTTATAGGGGCTTCTTAATCCTTATTTTAATTCACCTTGTGGGAATGCGCCGTAATAAAACATCCTGCCATGTTACAAATGCCAAGCTGTTCGAGATCCAGTGTGGTTCAAATACAGTGAGTTCTATAGATTTGACTGCAATTTTCATTTGTTTATACTCCAGCTACCCTCCCTCCCCACTCTCACTCCCAATCTCACATACAGATTGCATTCCCTGGCATACATATTTACATACTCATGTATTAGAGACAACTCAAATAATAGAGGCGCAACTAAGCTTTGGTTGAAATTTAGCTATGCCTTATCGTTAAGAGGCTGTAATTTATGCAGCTAACATTGTGCATGGAGGCACATGGCTGCCATCAATCTCACTGCAGCACCATTTCTGCTCCAAAGTAATAGGCAGTTCAGTGCTCCTCGGTGTCCTGTCTACATAAAACCGGATAGCCCAAAGGGGACCTCTGAAACAGTCTTTTAAACTTGGCTGTGCAATATTACTGCAGTGCATAGGAAAGGTTCATAACACAAAAAAATGGAGTACAGAAAAAGGAGGGTGAATTTTAAAGAGGCACTATTTCCCCGTGATTATACAAAACATCCTTACTTCACAAATAGAAATCTAGTAGCTCGTAATGCCTCTCTATTGAGCTACCAGGATGCTGGAGGACTCCCTGCTTTCTGCAATATTTGTATTCCTGCCGTCTACTGCAATCGATTCAGATGAGATACTATTGCTGCTGCTCTCCTCTGCAAACACCTTCACAATGGAGGGGATTTCAGAATTAGAATTTAGTCTATTCTGTAACTACTTATCTCTATAGGAATTAATGCATTTGAAAAAGGACCAAATATTACACAAGGTCAAGTTTACTTAAAGCACACGAGATGAAAGGAGAGGACTTGTATAATCACATACATTTGAGAGTGCTAGCGCATCTAGTCCTAGTATCTAGTAATAAAAAAGAAAAACAGAGCATGAAATCTCTCCGGGACTGCTAGAACTGTTGGTTGAAAACAACAGTTTCCCTCTCGTGGAGGAAAGGGATTGGAGAGCTTTAAGCATCACATGGGTTCTTGAAATAGAGGTGTTGACCCTGTCTGATCTCCAAGACCAGCATGATCACAAATCAGTCTGGGTGGCAAAAAAAACTATTAGTATCATTTTTCATAAGCAGATTTTACAAAGTGATGGGGTTTTGCTGGATGGAAGTTGAGAAAGGTTGAGTTACACTAAGAAATAGAAAAACAATGGCGCTTCTGCATGGCAAAATATTACGAAACATACCCAGAGAAGCTCCTGAATGCTGCCAGAGGGTGGGGGGAAGGATAACTTTCCTCATCCCCTGGTAAATAAAAACATACCCTGTGAAGCTCCACATTTCCCAAGAGTTTAAAAGGAAATATCAACAAAAGAGCAGGATGGCAGATGCCACTGAGAACTGAGATCCCAGCCAGCAGGACATCATCCGTGATCCTAAAGTGTCCATAAGAACATAGGAAGCAATCCTCTTGGTCTGCCTAGAAGCTAGAGGATTAGAAGGTTTGGATTAGATCAGGATATGAACCTTCTAATTTGAAGAACTTGGTTTTATTCTCATGTATTCTAATACCATTATAGACATGTAAAAGGTCCTCTAGTCTTTTTAGTACTGTAAAAAGTAGCGTAAAGCAGGCTTGAGATAAATTAGGAGCAGTCCCAGAACAGTCCTGCTATTTCAAGAGACATTTCCTATAGACATTATGCACAGTAAGGGAAGAAAAAAGGATCTTAAGGTGGTAAAAGCCAAAATCAAGGCAAAGACTCACATTGTATATCACCAGTGCCAGTTATTTTTATTACAGCAGTTCCTAAATAAGCAACAGGGACGCATCACGTACACATCAGAAAAAACTGTCAACGTGCTCATTTTCTAACATAGCACAGGTTCTTCTAGCACAAATATCAAGGATTTCCTTTCATCCCAGACATACTTTTCAAAACACCAACACAACTTCACGGGCTGCTCCCAAGAAGGAGGATCAGCTTGGCTCATCAAAGACCGCCAACACCTCCAAGGGTACAGCAGAAAAAACTTTAACTGAGGTATTAGTATATTTAAAAAAATCTGAATATACATTACCTTCAAGGAGGTGGGTAACAGAAACTGCAACTACTCTCACAAAGTCACAGGGCACAAGCAACCCTCAGCTTCACTTCCTTTCCAGTTCCTCCTGCGGCACTGATTAAATACCTATTTAGAGAATGAGCAGCACCTGCTGAAACAAAGCATCTGCAGCACCTGGGTTTTCCCTAGAGGTCTCCTACCTCACTGCTAATTCAGCCAAATCCTGTTTAGTTTCTCTAATTTGGTAAGTGCCTTTTGAATGGTTACAGCTGCATAAGCCCTTGGGTTTTAGTGCTTTGTACATCACCTTAGTTTATTATCCTTGGAGCAACTGTTTCTACTTACCCCATTTTTTTTCCTTTTTTTAATTTATTGCATTTTTACCTGCTAGACCACACTGGGAACATTGCTACTTTTCCAATCAATTATATCATAGAAGATATTGTCAGCGTGGCTCTATTAACAAATATATCAAATTGCAGCCCAGCTCTCGGAAGAGGCTTCTGGTGTGACTGCCATGCCGATATCCTCATAGCAAATTAAATAGAAGAGAGTCTCAGATGCTGCGAGTGGCTATTGCATAATTTATCACCAGAAGGCAGGAAGAATAATGGGACAAAGCAATGAAGAAAATCAGTTCCTTAACCGTGTTTGAACACTTCCTAAATCTGGGTAGCAAAAAGTTATTTCGCCTCGCTCAGATGGAGTAGTTCAAAGAACATTCCACACACAAGTGCTGCGTAGGAGTGCTATTACCACAGCTGTGTGTTTACAGCAGCCCTATGAGGACTGTACGATTAAGAATAAGGAAATAATATTCCTACTAGGAAAGGTTATTATTCTGTATAGAGAATAAATGAACAATTTTGTAATGAGGACAAGGAAGCGGGTGGAGAACTCGTATGGGTGGTTTGTCGCCACGGGGCAGAGCTAAAGGCTATTTTTCGTAACAGTTCACCACAAGTCACTCCATTTGTTAGCACTAATGAGATGCATGTCTGAACAGGAGGACCAGAACCTGGTCAGCTTTGACGTCCTCTAAGTCAAAGGGCCTCAATGTTCTTCATAAATTGAAATAGATGTGGAAATGACTGCTAATTTTCTGCCATTTCCATAGATCTCATATTAGCAACAGCACCTTTTTTTAAGGTAAAGGAAGAAGAGGCAGGCAAAGGACATTTGTTAGTATACTCCAGTCAAGTAATAGGAAATTATAGGTCAGTTCAATTACAGCTAATTAAACTTGAGGTAATTAATTTAACATCTAGATCCATGCCTACCCACCATGGTACTTTGCAGCTGAAAGGTCACAGGGCTCTGCTTGTGCTGTTGCATTTACTCTCCAGCACGATTTCACTCTGCGTGTGAACTCCATCCTGGTCAATCAGAAGCTTGGATTTGTCCACAAATGCAGTGGGGACAAATCTGGAGCCTGAGTTTGTCAATGGCTGCACAATCGTGACATTTTGGGTGTCTTTGGCCCTTCAATATCTTACAATCAGCCTTACATATATACATATATATATATATATAGTCATGCTCAGTAACAGGGTGCAGGGTACCTTGTCCAGCATCCTCAAACTCTCATGTCCCCAGGGAAACAAAGGAGAATGGGATTACAAACAGATTATAATCTCTTTATGTTAAAGCCACAGCGACAAGCAACTTCATTTCAGAAAACAAATTTCTCAAAAATTAGGTGTGCAAGGTTACCAGAGTCATAAGAATTGTGATGTTTCTCAAATTTTTGTCACGACAAAAGTACCCACATGAAGAGCAAGGTATTTTTAAGCACAAGTCAGAATAAAGAAAAGAAAAATTTACAGGCTTTTGCGTATTTTTCAGCCAACCAGTACAACTTTTTTTACTATTTGCAGCTTTATATTTAAAAAGAAATAATTCCTTTTTCATATTTGTTGCCTCTACAAGTTCTGCTCTTCTCTGACACTATGACAAGGCCCCATGATAAAAAAAGAATCAAGGATGGGATCTCTGCAAGTTTTATATATCTGCCAAGTTTCATCAAAACAACTCACTCAGGGCACTGACTGGAGAAATATAACAAAAAAACTACGTCACATTTCTCAAAACTGAGTGCCACAAAATACATTCTCAAAACCCCTATCTGAGCCCGAATCTCAGCCAAACGTTAGTTTTCGTGCAACATTTATATCAGAAATCCAAACCTCTATTCAACAACTGTTAATGTGTACGGGTTCTCTAAACAGTAATGCTAAATGCCTATGAAATGGTTTCTTAAAACTTAATGTGAACAAACTAGGTCAACAGTCGATTATATTTTTAAATTAAATTTGCTAAAAAAGGGATAGATCCTATACTGCCTGACTCCCATCTCCGCATTTAACAGCACTCCATGAGGAAGAAAGTAATTTTTGTTTTACAAAGCTGAAGAATAACATTCCTGTGTTGCTGCAGGAAAAGCACAAAGAATAATGGAATACAAAGAAAAAGTGGAATTGATCCCTGTGTTTCACTGAGCAAAGCTGGATCATAAACACATTACAGAGACAAAATGGGATTGAGACGCTGCCACCATCCCAGCGGTGACGGAGGTTTTTGTTTGTTCATTTAACTTTGCAGCATCGCGTAGTTCTCCCTGGTCCCTAACTCTGGCATGAAATTCGTGGCAGCCTCTAGCAAAATGAAGAACGCAGGCCACCATTATTTCTACTTATGCATTAAGTGGCTTCTCCTGCTTCTTGAATTTTTCTTAAACCAAATTCTAATAAAAGTAACTGGTTGGCTGATATAACTGCACCAAACCCTTGTGTCCTCAACATGACAAGGGGTTCAGTCCGAGATCTCCATTTTCAGCTGCTCTTCTAAGACAAAACACCCGGCTGATATTGCTAGAAATATTTTCATTAGTTCTTTTCACTCCAAAACCTTGCCATCTGGACTTCTGTGCCATCTCGGTGGCCTGGTCACGCTGATCCAATTGCCCTTAATCTCCCCAGCTCTTCCCTCTGCACTTCACACGGGCATTCAGCCGCCCCGGCTCAGCTCACATTCTTTAATCCCTGGCACTAAACACACAGACCAGATGAACCGTGTCCAATTCTGACCAGCTGAGACTCGCAATATGTCCTTGGGACTGAGCACAGAGCAGAAAGCTTTCATTTATCCATATGGTTTTTAATAGGATTCATACAAATTTTGACCCTTGTCAGTGTTTCAGGACTGCCCGTGCCATGCAAGCAGCCTCGCTGGCAGCTGGTGGGAAGAAGACACTGTCCCATCCCATCCTAATTACATGGAGGACATGCAGATGTTTAACCTTTTACAAGTCCGCAGAGGAAGAGGAGAGACCAGGCTTTTGTAGGCTCTGCTGTTACTGCCCGACGTTGCGTGAAAGGCAATTTAATGAAAAGAGAGTTTGTTTGACTTGGGGGAGGATGGCTGGGGGCAGGAGTTGTCTTTAAAAATGAAACTTTCCTACCCTTAGGAACATCTGTAATAAAGTGAATAATAGCGTGAGCCTCCTATAGCTCAGGGCAGCTGGACAAACCCGCAACAGAGAAGTGACTCAACAGAAACTTTGTTTTCAAGGGGCTGCTTTGTCTTTCTGGAGGAAGATAAGTTCAAAGATACTTTAAGTCTGCTATTTTTAGAAGGAACATCAACTTCAGGTGGACAGGAGGTTCATTTCTAAAGCAAGACAATAATTTCCAAAGAAATCTGTCTTCTACAGTCATCTCTCAGGCGTGATAATCCTGGATCCTCCTACCCATTTCACTCCTCTCCCTTTTTTGACAATCACTGAAATGTCTACATCCACTTGACAGCTAACAGCCGCACCACTGTTAGTAGATCTGAGTAGACAGTTCTAGTCCTGTACTTTAATTATCAGAGGCAAAAGATGGTTCTTATGTGCTGCCATGACCGACCAATGTCCCCCAGTTTCACCGATACATACAGCCCCTTTGTTTCCATCTCTATGACCTCATTAAGATTTAAACTTTTAAATTTATTTACAGCTGAAGTTAATTTATGTTATTAATGACTAAGCAGGAAGCACCTAAGCATCTCAGATGGAAAATTAAGAGCTATATTGTGATCTGCATTATAAAAAAGCTGCTCTTTGTACCTCAGCCTGAAGACTTAACACCTTGAAGAGGCAGCTCCTTGGAAACCCCATTCAGTTCCACTTAATCTTATTCACTGGTAATGACTTTCTAATTCCATGTCAGAATACACGTAAGGAACAAGGGAGCATCAAAAAACTATAAATCTTATCACAACAGATCAGGAAGACTCACACAAGAACGTGAGTTCTTGCACCTTTCTGGAAAAGAGAAGGCTCTAGGGAGACCTTATAGTGGTCTTGCAGTATCTGAAGTGAGCTGCAAGAAAGCTGGAGAGGGACTTTTTACGTGGCCATGTAATGATAGGACAAGGGGTAATAGCTTCAAACTGGAAGAGGGGAGATTGAGGTGACATATTGGGAAGAAATTTTTCACTCCAAGGGTGGTGAGAGCCTGGCCCAGGTCGCCCAGAGAAGCTGTGGCTGCCCCATCCCTGGAGGGGTTCAAGGCCAGGTTGGAGGGGGCTTGGAGCAACCTGGTCTGGTGGGAGGTGTCCCTGCTCAGGGCAGGGGAGTTGGAATGAGGTGATTTTTAAGGTCCCTTCCAACCCAAACCATTCTGTGATTCTGATTTCCAAAGTATTACTTTTGTTTCATAAAGAAAAAGTTTCATTTTCAGACAAGATGGAAACAAACTGTGGGCCACTGCCAAAAGTCACGGTCCACAGCGGCTGGCATGGGTTACATCTATTCTCAATTACATGATGCTAACGTCAAATCTAAGGCAGAGCAGAAGCACAACCCTGCTCTCCTCTGGTTGTCACAAAAAACAACAGCTTTCTGGGAGTCTGTGGTTAAATTTGAGAGTATTCCAGCACAAAGTTTTCCATCGTAATGAAATGCAATGCACCAATGCCAGCCAATTACCCCAAAATGATCATTAACACAAGATAAGCTAAGGTGAAAGGAAATTTTACTGAGATTTAAAATAAAGGCTTCCTAGACAAAAAAAAAAAAAAAAAAAAGGCAAGTACATATTACCACCGTGTGGCAAAATTTGCAATATCTCTTCCAAACGTTTTTTCAAGGTGCAGTGGTGTGTCCTGTAGCCCAAATGCCCACTCACGTTTGAGATGAAGGGTATTTGACTAAAACATTTTGTAAGAAAGGACTAATTAACTCTCTACTTTCATTAGCGAAAAATAACACCAGAGTGATCTTGAACAAGAATGATCTTGAACAATTAATGTTAATTGCTAATGCTTGTATGAAAGACCTTGACAAATTTACAGTAATGATTTATCTTCCTTTCAGGAGCAGAAAATGAGTAGCTCTCCCTAGGCTTTAGGGACATGGTGTGATGTTAACCCTGACTTAGTTAACCATCTGAGAGCCAATTAAGAAGGGGACAAGAATAAAAGTACTTAATAATGGTAATACAGACAGAGGTACACAAAATTACTTAATTTCTTTCTGAATATTTTTAACACGTTAAAATGAAGATGTTTAACAAGGTTTGCAAAACAAGCAACTTCAGTTGAGGAAACTGGCAGTCCCATTAAAAAACAATTTATAAGGCTACTTCAGTCAAAAGCAGTCAGCTTCATGTGTGTTACTCACAGGGTGTTAGGAAAAAAATAAATATTAAAATTCAACCTGTATAAAGCTCTTGCAAAACAGGTTAAAGAAAGATCTGCAGCTATTAGAGTTTTTCTCAGCCAAGACATTAAAGAAAACATAAAATTTCTGTGGAATATAAAGAGTGAAAGACATAACTTTAGCTTTCAGCTTCCTCATCATTGAAGCCTGCGCAGTATTCAAGCGCATACAATATTCAAACCATTCTTGGACAAAATGATATTGAGATATCGAAGCAGCACATAGACAGATATTAAAATTCTATTGAAAGATTTCTTCCAGTCTTTCTCTTCCCTGCCTGCTAAATATGTGGTATAGAGGAATCCTAATCAATGCCTATGAGTTGTGGATGCTCCCAAATATACTGGAGGCTTCTCCTGTATGAAATGAAGAAATGAAGTAATTTCCTTTTCTCCTTGCTGTTGCACCAGAATAAATGCTTAGATGCTCCCACCTCCAGTTCCTACCTTAGAATAAAAGTAGTAGGATTTGGGCGGTCTTATTTTGTGTCCAGCACATCTAACAGCTGCCTGGTGTGGGTTACTGCTTGGGAAGATACTGCAACTGCATAAACTTGGCACGCTCAATGTGTACGCAAGCTGATTAAAAATGAAGCTCTACTTTTATTAAAGAAAGCAGAAGTTGAGATCAGAAGGACCTTTGCAAGCACCTGGCTAGTTTCAATGCACAAAAATCTTGCAAGTGATTTGAGACTGCTCATGGTGCAAATCACACTATTAATTCATCTCTTGTTTTGGAATACGCAACGGGGCCCTTTAGGATATCTTTCCCAATTGCAGTAGGGAGCAAAAGATGCTTCACAAATCTATTACTTCGGGTGGTCAGGAGCCCCCCAGCTCAGCAAGGCTGCAATTTCAAGTTCAGAAAATTTGCAACTCTTTCCAGGATGCCAGTCCATGTGTGGACGGCAGTTGTTTGCTTCCCATCAATGCTGCCTCAAGTCTGGGGAAGAATTTTTGCTGGGCTCAGAGCTGCAGCAGCCGAGCGTGCTCCACCTCAAACACTGGTCACTCGTGGAAAATGAGACAACAACCCAAGACGCTGTCTTCTCTTCTGACATTGCCACACTCAGAGAAAGTCAGCCCTCTCATCAGGCATCTTAAACACCATCTGTCCATGTTGAGAATCCATTTCGAAAACTTGCTGAGCCTTATGATGTATGTCCCTTGCTAAAAGTAAAAATGCTGCATGGAAGATGATGAATTGGACAATATGCTTGCTTTAAAGCTTCAAACTGCTTTCAGACCGTATGGAAATGCCAAGCAATTATTATACACCTCTGTAATTCTTGCTCAAAGATATCTCCCATTTTAATGCTCTTCAGAAGGTGTTAACTACTTGGCTCCACAGGAAGAGGAAAAAAAAAAAAAAGAGAAAAAATCACTTTTCAATATGCATGATAAAAATAAATAAAATCATATATTTTCTCTTATTCCCTTGAATATTCCTTGTCTTGGGCTGCCTGGTAACAGAACTGAAAATATATTTAAAAGTCTAACAACAGCTTTAGGGAAGATTCTAATAAATTGGGAATTGCCCATCCAGGTCGGGTTCTTGATCCCTCCTATCCACGTTGCTGTCAGAAACAGCCCAGCTGTAGCAGGTGCTCCAGGGAAAAGCACCGGAGCTGCTACACGAAGTGCTCCAGAAGAATTACACCCAGACCTTCGATATTTCAGAACACCTAATCACTGGCACTATTTTAGCTCTAAATTTTCTCATTGTACATGTCATTTTCCAACGCTTCCTTTGGTCCCTTGTTCTTTGTGTTCTTTAAGATTTAAAGAGCTTTCTATAATATAAAACCAAGGTATTGATTCCTGCACAACGCTTAGTGGAGATTTGGCAGAACTGAGGCACTGAAGTTTATTTTACGGTCCATTAATAAAGTGACAAATTTGTTGGTCCAAATTCTACCCTCAGGAAGACCTGACCCTAAAGAATAAAAATATATAGTTTCCATGGTACTGAATGTCACCTACAAGGCTTGAAGTGTTCTCAGTTGACACAAGACTGGATATGTATGGAGGAAATGTAAGAACTTATATTTTAGCATGACTTATAGGACACTTTATATACTGAACAACAATTACATCATTTGACAAACGTGGTCAACTTGAAGTTGCTCTTTGCTTTGGATACCATTGGAAGCATTGGAAATATATTCTGGTGGAATGGAAGTTAGAAATTCTTTGGGAAAAAAAAAATCCCGTTATTAACAAAAAAAGTAAGCATTCTTCTTTCCATGTAGTGCTTCATATTTCTGGATCACACAGTCATTTAGGAAGTTATCAAAAGCATCATTTTATACATGAAAAATACCAGAGGCACATAACTAAAAAGTTTTGCACAGAGGCACACAGGGGGAAAAACTGCCAATAAAAATAAATTAAAAAAAACCACAAAGCATCCTTAGGTCTGGAAGCACACTGACTTTGGCAGTCGAGTGGTGGCAGAAGTTTACTGGATATGATATGAAATTGTCCTTTCCCTCGGGGACTTACAGGCTCCCACCCTGGAATCACCTCGACCTCCCCCTCTGCAGGTGTGGTCCAACACAGTGGTGATGCCTTTGAGCATCACTGAATGTGACCTTCAGCTCATTTTCTCTCCCAACAGCCCTGTAAATACTCTACCATTAACAGCGCAGCGAAGATGCAGAGATACTAAGGGACTTCCTTTTATCACACTGTTTATCATTCTCCAGGAAAAATTTCTCTTTGGGAGTGCCTGGATAAAGAAGAACACTTGGAGTCAGGATGCAGGTAGTTAAACATCACGTCTCTCCAAGCACCATCTTCCTGAGATCTCTCTGTGCATGAGCTTTTCTGTAATGTACTGATTCCATCTCTCATTAAAGGAACGCTTACGAGCAACCAAAGTACGCTTCAAAAAAAATCTTCAAAATAGAGGATTACCCCAAAGAGGAAATACAGAGAATTAGGTATTAGAATGCAAATTTGTTTTAATGCTACATCAAAGTTACTTGGTAATAAAGCCAAGGGATTATCCTGCTTTATGAAGGCAAGTGATTCTACAGCCTTTTCGTCTGTTTGAAAACATTTCCTGTACATTCCCAAATGGCTCATGACAGGCTCCTACTTTGTCTGAAGACACAGGTTTAGCCAAAACTGGCTCAATAGTACTTAATTTTAATAGTAATAAAATGCAGTCCTTCACGTCTTCGATTAGTTCATTAGACTCCTTAAAGAAGATAAATGGTTTCTGTATGGGCATGCCTAAGAGGCACGTGTTTTTTGACACTTGCCTGTCCTCACTGCAGAACGTCAGCTAGATCAGCTAGATCCGAGCCACTAAAACGTTACTCATACCATGGCATCTGTTGCAATAACGCATTAATTATTAAGAGGAATTTAATGGAACTGCAGCTGCATGGTGAGGCACAATCGGGTAGTTGAAGGACTGGTAGAATGAAGCATTCTCCTGAGTTCCCCCAGCTACGGGACAAGCCTCTGATTTGGAAAACAACACTGCAACTGGAAGTGTGATCCATATAGACATGCAAGGACAATCTGAGGTTTTCACAGATTCCTGACACGGGCCAGATCTGGTGCTATTTAAAGCCAATGAGAATGTTCCCAATGACCTCCTGAACACTGGATTGAACCCTGGACCATTGCAGCTCAGCAATGCTCCCGCTCACATAGCCTGTTCCTGCTAGCTGCAGGCATCGCCTTCCTGTCACAGAACAACAAGTTTTAGATGGCAATTTTGGTCCCCAAACCTATACCTCAGACAGAAAGGAGTTGGGATTGAAAATGGAATCCTGTAGAGAAGCCATCCAACGTGGCACATCTTGCTGAAGGCCACCCACTGACATAGCCTCACCTGTGAGGTTTAAGGACCCAAAACACAACCGCAGCCTTTCCAAAGAATTTAATTCTTCTTTCTTGCCTCCAATGGCAAGCATTGGCAGACAACTACCTCAAATCTATACCCATCAAATTCATTGGCTATTCCTCTGAAGTAGTAATCATACCTGCCCACTTGACTGTAGTAGTGTTTCATAGGCGCTTGAGTGCGGGAAACAAGAACAAACGAAAAAGTCCTCAAAAGTCTATGAGACTTGGTTCATTTCAAGCCATTCTTGAAACCAGCAAAAACATAAAAGCATAAAAACCAGAGAGTATTCTCAGGCACTGAAGTCTGCTGACACCACTTCTGAAACGAAACAGTCTGAATTGTTGCCCGAGATACAGTAAAGGAAACTGGATCCTGGTAATTGTATTAACTTTGTTCTGACAATAGCAACCTACACAAAATGTGAAAAAAAAAAAGGCTTTTCTGATATTAACAACAAGCCTCTTCAGCTTTTTCTTGTCCAGCAGAGCTACAGTTCACCAAGTGTAAACAAATAAAAAAATGCTCCTTCCACTTCAAGCAATTTTGTGACCATCTAACATCGCATCCTTTTCCCTTTCATAGAATCACAGAATATCTAAGGCTGGGAGGGACCTGGGGTGGTCATCTGATCCAATCCCCTGTTCAAAGCATGGATAACCAGTTACTTCCAGTTCTTTGCTTTCCAAATAGTAATAACTATCTTTTTATAGCCCCTTTTCTTATATTGAGCTGCAGTCAACTGCAGTGTCAGTCTAAAGACTCACGCACAGAGAGCACATAAATTGGGGGAAAAAAAAGACTACTCAGTGGCTGGTAATGCACGTGTATTGAGATAATTTAACAGGGAAAACCCATTATATTCTGCCATTTGTGCTCTGGTAGAGCTCTTCAGCAATCAGCAGTCAATTCTACACCGCTTTTTTAATGTCAGAGTGACTTTGAGTTAACAGCACTAATGATTCCTACGGTGAATGCCAGCATTTGCACTATTCAGGGAAACACTGAAAGGAGAAAAATCTTTCTAAAAATCTAAGATTCATTCTCCATCTCGCCCTCCTCCCTCAGTAAAAATTATTTGAGAAGTGATTCTTGGGGCCCACAAGGCATACTTTGAGACACACCATGGAAAGGATCTAGATTTTTACGCTAGGCTAATCACAGAGCGTTGCTGACAGTTCAGAAGTACTTTTATAGTAACTACAGAAGACTTATTTTAAGGAATTTACTGAGTCTCTAGAGCGACATCTTCTTAGGGATAAAAAAACAAGTGAAAGAATCATTTTCTGCATAGTGCAGTAGGCACCGTAAAATGTCAGTTTAGGGTAACCTTTCTAGAAGTGCTTAAATGATCCACAACTCTGAACACCACCGTCTTTTCAGTATCTGAAATACCCATTTCTCTGGTGCACAATAAGCTGAACTTCAACCACTAGTTCATTAACAACTGAAAAACCAAGCAAAACTGCTTGATTTTAATTAAGATATTATTTCATTGTCGGCTCAGTTCCTAAAACGTAAAGCATGGGTTGGATTAATTTACTGTGCGGTGGCATCATATGACACTGAAGTATTTTTTCAAGTGTGCAATTGAAACATTCAAATAAACATAGAGAAGATGTTTCCAAATTGGCTGCAACGCTGAAGATGATGACTGGCGAAGAAGATCCCCTCTGTGTCTTTGCTGTCTTTTGCACATGTTAGATGTTGTGTGTAGTTCCCTGTTAAAGCACTTCAATGTGTTTTCGCCTGTTGAAACAGTAAGCGCCCTTACTCTGCCAAAACAACATGGAAATCAAAAATTCAAATTCAATTTTTTTTTTTAAAAAACCAGAAAATACAGTTTCAGTTCCTTTCTGTCATCTAGGATAGTAAAGGCAAAGCTTCCTTGGGAAATACATGTGTGTGCATGCATGAACGGATGTCAAAACAGTAATTTCCATTGTACATAAAAGTATTTCACTATATGAAAAACAAAACTTCAGATTCTGCAAGCAGCCATGAAAAATGCAAGTTTGCCTTTTTCGGTTCCTTCCCTCTTACAAGGGCAATCCTACAACATTTTAAGCGAAAGTGGAAAAACGTGTAGCAGTTCTGATCCAAAGAGAATGAAATTATCCTGAATTATAATTTTAACAGAAGAGATGTATGTGACTCTTCCCTCCATGAAACTATACTTGGCTCTTATCTCAATTAAATTAAATATTTATGTAAACCCAAGCCCCTGTCTGCCTCAGTTCTGCATCTGTAAGTGAGCAGGAATAATATATCCAGCACAAAGGAGTAGGTATATTCCTTTTGGACATACATTTGTATATAACCTTAGCAAAACAAAATAAATGCATGAAATATAGGCCATGAAATGTAGGAAAAGACGCTGAGCAAGACTTTTTTGTTCTGCTTCTAGGTAGAAACAGTGAAGATATTTTTGGTCCAAACACAACATTCTGTTCCAACACATTACTTTATTCAATTTGACGAAAATTGAATGACCAGAACATAATTAATGGTTGAAACTCTTTCCGTTTAACAAATTGAAATACTTTGAATACTAACTAGCCATATGTAAAGCTCATCAATATTAATGAAACTTTCTGAAATGTATCATTTATTCTTCACGGACAGAATAGATATTAATTGGAAATAAGTCTTGTAAGTTAGGGTTTTCAGAGACACAGAAGCGATTAGGGAAAAATTCACAACTCTGTCCAAGAGATTTAGAAGCCTAAGTTCCATTTTAAAACTATGAATTTTCTGAAAATTCCAGACATCTATCCATACTGTGAATGCCCAAACAACTTCTGAAAAGTGGCCTTCAGCACTGGGAATCCTACTTGTTCGCAATAATTCACAACATATGAGATCTCAAAAAGCCCAGAGAAACAAAAAAGGGACAGTCAGACTCAGAAATTAGATCGTGAAAAAAAATGACGATGCTGAAATAAGAGCATGTTGGAGTTAAAACGTCTTAAAACCCAGTGTAGAACTATTCATGGAGCTATCTGTGTTGGATTCACAGTTCTAAACTTTCTCACAGGGAGAGGTTAAACCATGTAAAAAGTGAGCCACGCTTTGATTTTAATAATATGGTGCTGGATGGCTTTGGCTCACAGTTTTACACAGCTACAAAATCCTATTTTGTAACAAGAAAGCAACAGACACTAAGAAGAACTAAACAAATGTGAAATGAGGCCACAGACAGGCCAGAATAGGACAACACCGAAATAATCATAAAACTGAGATGCACATAACGCACTACCAAAATATCCTAACCAGCCTGGCTTTACAGCCATGGCCCCTCGCCCCCCCCCCCGAAATGCTGCTTCTCAGGCATTACCGAAGAGGAAAAAAGTTTGCTAAGATACATAGAAAAAACACAGTAAGTTTTTTTTTTTGTAGTAACATACTACCCAACATTTTAAAAATGAGACAGAAAATCTGCAGCCCACAACCTTGACATCAAATTTCGCCTGATGAAATGAGCAGGTTGTTATCCTCATTAAGAACACGCAATTCATTTGCATGTCTTCAGGTGCAGTCCTTGAACACTGATGTAGGACACCATGTTAATGGCAAAGGCCCTGTATTACCATAACAATTATTCATTCAACTCTTCACATAATGAAATAAAATCGAAGTTACCTAACACTGTGTGAATTACTTGAGAGACAACTTCAGATTATTCTGCGATGTTGTGCACTGACTTTTCAAATATGTATTAACACAATTTTGTCATTAAATAATTGCCAGTGGGAAGTTTCTTGTTGTTGGCTTTTTTTTACTTTTAATATCTTTCTCATCTCAACTGTTTATTAGATTAAATTTAAGAAGGGTGAGAGAAACATGAGTCATTAAATCACCTGAAGGTTCTTCCTCTTTATGAGGCAATAACCATTTTCCTGGGCTAATAAATTCAAGGCCCGCAGCTGAACATTTATTAGCCCAAGATACAGTTATTGTTAAACTAATTGGAAGCACCCTGAAGTTGTTATTATAATGAAACTTCTAATGATTAAATATTTGGGAGAAATCATCTGTTAAAGTGTGCGGTTTTTAATGAGAAACCGAGGAGTTTGGGCAACACTACGGTTCTTGATGAGTTCTAGCAACAAGGGAAAGCGGTTGCACCTGACTCATTCTGAGACCAGAAACGCACATAATTGACGTGGAATGGCTCCAAATTGTTTTGCCAAGTTGCTATACACACTCATTAGTCATCTGTCATTCTTCCTACCTTGAACACCACCAAGACTGTAAGACCTTTAGAAATCACTTCTGGTTGTGGACACCTGCAACTCCTAGCACCGCGGACCCGTCCATCCTTGTCCCTTCTAATGCCACTCCATTTCAACACACTGTTTGATCAAGCCAACACAATCATCTAATTTGCACAAAGTCCTCAACTCAGAGCCAAATAGGAAACCATTGGAGACCAGTGAGCACCCTCCTTTGCACGGAAATTGGTGATTATTTGCAAAACCACATCTCGCTGTAGCGTGAGCTCTGGCTTGGAGGGGCTATAGCCATAGACAGTGACACACCAAGCACAGGAGAAGCTGCA
Source organism: Numenius arquata (assembly GCF_964106895.1). NCBI lineage: Eukaryota > Metazoa > Chordata > Aves > Charadriiformes > Scolopacidae > Numenius > Numenius arquata. Next base: position 3,869,550 of record NC_133601.1, on the reverse strand, counting down.
GGAACAACTGAGCTGTATCAAAACAAAGCTCCCAATATCAGATTGATCCACGAGCCTCCAAAGGCAAAAATGGATTGAAATTTAGCTCAATAAAAGTCAATGAAAAAAAAAATTCCCATTGATTGTGGCATGAATTTCAGGGATTAACTTGTATTTTATTGGCAGGATAGAGGCTTTTTCAATGACAGCCCACAGCATGAGGATCCCTTGTGCGGGCAGATGCTTGGAGACAAATTTATACTGCAATAACAGAGGTCTGCGAAAACTCTTAACAGTCGTTTTTGTGCTCCTGTGAACCAGCACCTAAATCCATCACCCTGGCGAGTGCACCTCCCCGGTGCCTCAAGCAGCCGGCCAGCTCTAAGCCAGAGCTGAAGGAAGGCCTTGCGGATGAGCAGATTATTTTGGTCTGATTTACTGCGTAGCACTCATAACAAGCAGGATGATGGGCTGTGGCCCAATTTTTTTTGTGCAACGGTTTTGGGGAGAGATTGTTTGAACCCCCTTCCATAAGGCAGCAAGGACACTGAAACAACAGAAATCCCACCTGCAGAGCAGGAATACGCTCTCTGCAAACCAGTTGAATGGAGAGCAACGAATGTAAAAAAACAGGGTAAATAAGATAAACTCACCCTCTGACATGCAGGCTTGGCTTGCTTCGTCTTGGCTTTGTTCACCTTTGGTTCCCAAAGCATCAATGAATCTCTAGCCAGTGTCATTCCACTATCCTTTTTCTTCAACACCATCTCTTCGAGAGACAAATCAATTTAGAGTGTCCCTTGTGGCTTTTCCCCAAAGCTTTGGGGGACAGTGAATGCACAAAACCAGCTCCCCCAACAGTGGAATGTGCTGGTGCCCATAGATTAGATGCTGGTGCCCTGCCGACTTGTGAAGGATGGAAAATCCTCCTGAAAAATGCCTGATGAGATCTCCATGTGCATCACCGCCTTACTCTCAGTCATTTATTTTTAGACAATAGCCATTTCCTACTGAGCTTTATTTTAAACAGACCTGTTACAGAATGTGAGACAATGATAATTAGCGTGCCAAGTATCTAGAATAAGTTTTAAATTGGTAGTGGCCTGGATTAGATCATCAAGGAGTTACTCATTACATCCGCAGCAGCAAAAGGATTTTGGAAGCTGTCAGGAGAAACACCAACCACGGGAAAAGTGAGCAGGCACACCATTAGTACTGAAAGTTTCTGAAACTTTGCAGTCATTTCAAGGCCTGGAGTACATAGAGCTATGGACAAATACGTGCCCATAGATACTATTTTCACTCCATTTAAAGCAAAGGCCGCTTTTTCCATTGACTTCAATAAGCATTGGATCTGATATAAAGTGATCTGGCTAAAAGGCATGTAAATGCAGCTGTCATTTTGAAAATCCTTAATCCATCTGATTTGCCATTTGGGCAGCTTAAATTAATTTGCCTTGCTGCTGTACCCTTGCAAAGCCCACACAGTCCAGTCTAAGTATCTCTTCCTAATACCGCAGCAAAACAACAATTACATTAATTTTCAGTTCCTATTATTGAGAGATGCATTTCTAAATACAACTTGGAAGCTTACAGCAATGTGTGAACCTCAAAACATTTTTCTCCCGAACAACTCCATCGATTTAATTTCATAATCTAATGCATGCATATAAACAGGCTTGAAATTATCCTATATATCAAGCTTTTAGCTTTTCCTCAGAATTTTTCTTGCTATTTTTCCTCATATCATCATGATTAAGAATGCCTTATCAATATTTAGCTTGGTTCACACTTTCCAAACAATGAAATATTTGATGAAGCTGTGAAATAAAACGTGTAAATTCAGTAGCTGTTTTTTTCCTCTAGGTTCCATATGAAAACACAATTCAGACCCGTTTTGCTGCTGAGGTTTTCAGGTCCAATGAAAGAGAGAGGATAAGACAGTGCCCTCCTGTTAAGTTCATTAGTATAAGGTGGTATTTGTGCAGGACGGACTTGCACAGTGTTACAGGTTTCTCTGCAGCTCCCCAAATCAGACACATGAGGTCTGGGCACTGGAGAACACCAAAAGGCTGCATTTGAAACAAATCATATAATAACAATAGGTTCTGATTACTTAACGCAGTCAGCTTCTTGTATGTGAACCACGAAGCCAGATCTACATCTTCAATGCATTTTTTTTCTCCTCGAAATATCAGAAAGCAGCTTAACCTTGAAAATACAGCTTAGCTCAAAAGAAAAGGAAAAAAAAAATGTAGTTTATTCAGAAAGTGGTAATTAATTTTCTACAGAGGCTGAAATCACTCTGCCTAAAGCAAAATCCTTCTGACATTATTAAATGTCACAGTGCAGTTAAAGCACAATTATAAACTAATTCACAGAATAAATCTCATTAGTTTCCTGAGGCCTTATGAATAAACTGAAAGAAAAACGTTACCATATTTGACTTTCATCTCGGCTTTCCTGAACAGATATACAATCAAAAAGCATAACATTTTAATAATTACAGATGATTAAAAACAGATAGTTTGGGGAAACAGCTGGTAAAATTGACTGCTGTGTACGTGCTGCACACGAGGAATAGAAAAAAGCTCCACCTTTACCCAGCACAATAAAATTCAATCTAGAACTGAAAAATAAATTTAAAAGAAGGAAGTGATGTGAGAGGACATCCACTCCGGTGGGTCTCACAGCGACCAGATTAGAAGGTGGTGAATGTAACCGAGGAGAACCCATCGCATCTCCTGGCCCACACGGTAGGGGTTTGTGCGTAGAGCTGGGGGCGTCCCTGCCCCAGTGGGTGTCAGCTCTGCTCCAGGAGCTGCAAAACTGAATCAGTTCACTGCTGGAATCCAGGAAAACAGGGAAAACAAATGCATTTGTAGCAAGCAGTGATTGCAATAAAGAAATAGAAGTGATATTTCATAGGTTAAACTTTCAAATAACGTATGTCGGTATTTGGAAACCCTTGTTTTTGTGTGTTTTTTTTTTTTAAGTTGTAGTAAAATCAATAAAAATTTGTGGAGCCTTTCTATTTTAGCTGCCTACAGTTCTCTTAGAATCTCTTCACGTTTATCTGTCTTACACACCTCAGGGGGATGCCGCAAAGAATGGAAGGACTCGATGGTCTATGCTTGCTGGGAGATGAAATACCTTAATTATTCCTATTTCCTTGCTTGTGCTCTGTGCGTAGCTTTCACCTCTACACTAAGGCATTGAGGTCAAAATTTTCTATGGGGACGGGTACTGAGCTCAATCCAGATTGTTATCTTCTTAATAGATAAATTAAATTCTGCTGGAAAATTAGGATGACTAAAAGTGGCCACTAAAGGCCAAAACTTGCCCTGCTGAGTTGATGACAAGGGATTTATTCTCCTAAAGTCTTTCAGACCGACTCGTGTAAAGCACTTTTATGAGCCAACTAACACGGCGAAAACACATCAATTGGAAAATTCACGAATTGTAAAGACATACAATCTCCCCGTTGGATTCGATTTCAAAGGAGTAATTTCCTCCTCCTCAGTAGCAGATCCACACGCGTTGCCTTTTCTCTTTGTTTAAATAGGGATGAACCTTCTGGGCCTGGGAATTTGGCTTTGATTCAATTACTGCTGAGGGCTAAGCAGCTTATCCGCAGCTTAGCTGAAGCAGAGATCCAGCTGGCCCACAAAGCCCAGGTGACAATGGAAGTTTAGAGCAGAAAGTATGGATCCAAAATTTGGTTCAATCCACTGAAAAGGCAAAGGCCAATGGGAAACAGCGATAAGGCCAATCCTGTGGGCTAAAACACTGGACTGGGGTTCAGAAGATGGGATTTGGGTTCCTGGTCACGTTCCAGACAGCACAGAGAAATGGCTCAAACTCTGTTCTGCAATTCCACTGCTGTAAAACAACTCAGTGTTCAACTCAAAGCTATTCCGCAATATTTTCTTACAAATACATTCCTAGAGAACTTCCACTGGTATCTGTACGAGTATTACAAATATGGGACCTGTAGTTCCGTAGCTAATAGATGTAGTCCCAAATATGGGACACGTAGTAGACAAACAAAAATGAAGCTCTTCCAATTTCACTGTCTGAATGCAAAAATCTTTACAAACCTCCCATAACCACAGACCAAACGTTGGACTTTAATGCTGCAGTGGCAGTTTACAGCTGCAGAGAAGCTGCCTGATCCCATAACAGCAACTGCAGAGAAGTTTAGATTTCTAATTATGGGGTGATCATAAACAACTAGTACCTGAAACCGTAATCCAAAACAAATAAAAAGATGGTGGAAGAGTTCATTAAATAAAGAATATACAGAAGACTTACATATACTGCAGTAAAGAGAACATGTTTAATACCGCACTATTAAATGGAATAGTAACATTTATTTTTGCACCATCTTTATAGTGTTATTTATAGCAGAATCAAATTCAAAGGTTTCCTCTTCTAGGGTGTTTTTTGTGTGTGTGTGTCTTTTTTCCTCTTAAACTGCTATGACCAATCCATTATACTTAGTTGATTGCAAAGCTAAAAACATCATGTAATGGGAAATAATTGCAACGTTTGCTTAAATCACACTGCATATAAGAGGGAGAAGAAATATAAACCAATCTTATTTACATTGAGACTACAATTTCCCGTGATGCCCTACTTGCCAGCTTTTTTTCCAAGTAGGAATAGAAAACTTAATCTAAAGATTTAAAACCTTGTTGTTGTGGTGGTTTTTTTTGTTGTTTTTAAACAAATTAAATTCATTTCTTAGAGGAAATAATAAAAAACAGAACACAATTTAGTAAGGACTTGAATATTTTTCTTTTTGCAAAGGAAAGAGAGAAACACTCGCTCCAAGACAGAGAACTTGAAAATAACCGTAACTAAAAGCCCAAAGAAGCATGGCAAGAAGATGAAGCCACTCAGCCAAAGAGAAACCTTAGAGAATAGAAATCTTTGCAGCTTTAGAAACACACCAGCCATGATAGCATCATCCTATATATCTCTGTTTTTTTTAGGAACTGAATGAAGTGCAGAAAGTAACTTTTTCCTGTTACCTTCACACCTACTCCTGGACTCAACTCGCCTGAACTCGGAAGCTGCACGTGATAAATTCAGTCAACAGCAGAGGATGAGAGAGGCAATTCCCAGGCGAGCCAGCTCGGATGTAGGAGTGTATTAAGTGGGGCTGACTACATTTATGTCTAATATCAGACGGGATGAATTTAATCCTAGTGCTTGTCTGGGACAACCAATTTTGGTGATTTGAGAAACTGGTTACAATTCAGGCCATACAGCAATTGTTTTCTGGATGAAGCTGCAGCTCCAGTTTAACTCAGTGGGACCGTTGCAATCATCTTTAAGTAGGTGGATAGATCGTATGAATCAAAATCTAATCGTTTTAACGATACTAGAAAAACCAAAAAGGAAAAATGTACTTGGCAACAGAGAGGGAAGCAACTGCAATCTCAGAAAGTTGCTAAAACAAAGAGAAAACTGCATTTGTTTGTGTTTGTTTCCTACTGTGGTAATTATCTCTGCAGATTTCGTGATAAGTCTCTGGGAAGGAGTCACTGAGAGCTGTAACACATTATTCAGCAAGTGTCACTTTGTGGGAATGGAACCAGTGTTCATTAGAGAGCCATAAGCAGACTTTTTACAATGAAATTGTAACAAAGTAGGCTAGTTTGATGTTTGCAAAAGGAATACTAATTTCCCTGCTGTCTCTGGGAACCCTATTTTCATGAAGACTTTTCTAAACCCATAAATCCTATGCCAGCAAGAGGCCTGGTGAAGATGCAGAGATCTTAGTACCTCATCATAATCCTTTGTAATCCCTTTAGAAATACAACCTACTTACAAGGATGCGCGACTTCTGTGCTCTTGCAAAAATATTCCCAATCATTCTGGATTGAAGAACCCAAGGGCTTGGGTTATTTTCCACGCAGCTGAGAAAAAGGCAATGATTCACAGACCGCAGGGACTTGTGCTGCAGCAGGTGCAGCGGCTGTAGTGCGCAGCAACACAGCTGTGAGAGGGACTATTTCCTCAAACCCCAGAAAATTTACACCTTTACAACGCAAATCTGACACTGCTTCTCTCATGCCATTTCACCAGCTGCAAGGGGGAGACAGTCATTGGGCAAGGAGTTTTCAAGGCAGGGCTCACTGTGCTGGGAAGCTGCGCGAAACCCTTTGGTAATTTCAGATCCAGAATTTAATCAATAATTTTAATGCCTTTGTTGCAGTGGCATGGGGTTTTCTGTGCTCCCTACCCCAAAATTTCAGAGAATTAGACCCAACATTGCAGAAGTTTTCCTGTGCTTTAAGGATCTACAACTCAGCTCTCTAGAAAAGAACCAGAAGAACCAGTACAACTAGATCTTTTCTCCTACCAGCCACCCCTCACATACTTAAGGACCACATAAGCTGTCTCTAGCCACTTAGGAGTTACCTGTGCATTAATTTTGCCCTTTGTTAACAATACTGCATTAATAAAGATAAGGTACCATCAGTACAAAGGTCCTTCCTAATGGTTTATTTCTTCTTGTATGGAAATGAAAGACCTGTACCACCATGTGTATAGATTGGCCTATAGTTATACTAGTATTTTAGTCACATACTTAGTATATTAGTCATAGTAGTATTTTCACTCACATAAATGTATCTTTATCCTTTTATCTTTATCCACCTTTGTGAGGTGGATTGAGAGCTGGCTGTGTGACAGAACTCAGAGGGTTGTAGTTAATGGAGCAGGGTCAAGTTGGAGGCCTGTAACCAGTGGTGTCCCCCAGGGGTCAATACTCGGCCCAGTCCTGTTCAACATACTCATCGATGACCTGGACGAGGGGACAGAGTGTATCCTCAGCAAGTTCGCTGATGATACCAAACTGGGAGGGCTGGCTGACACTCCAGAGGGCTGTGCCGCCATCCAGCGTGACCCGGACAGGCTGGAGAGATGGGCAGAGAAGAACCTAATGAGGTTCAACAAGGGCAAGTGTAGGGCCCTGCACCTGGGGAGGAAGAACCCCAGGCACCAATATAGGTTAGGGGTGGATCTTCTGGAAAGGACTACTGAGGAGAAGGATCTGGGAGTCTAGGTGGATAGCAAACTTTCCACGAGCCAGCAATGTGCCCTTGTCACCAAGAGGGCCAATGGAATCCTGGGCTGCGTAGGGAAGAGTGTGGCCAGTAGGTCGAGGGAGGTCGTTCTCGCCCTCTACTCTGCACTGGTGAGGCCACAACTGGAATACTGCGTCCAGTTCTGGGCTCCCCAGTTCAAGAGAGACAGGGAACTACTGGAAAGAGTCCAGCGTAGGGCAACAAAGATGATTAAGGGATTGGAGCATCTCCCTGATGAGGAAAGGCTGAGAGAGCTGGGACTCTTTAGCCTGAAGAAGAGAAGGCTGAGGGGAGACCTTATCTATGTTTACAAGTACCTAAAGGGTGGGTTGAAGGAGGATGGAGCCAGACTCTTTTCAGTGGTTCCCAGTGACAGGACGAGGGGCAACGGGCACAAGCTGGAACATGGGAAGTTTCATTCAAATAGGAGGAAGAATTTCTTTCCGGTGAGGGTGGCGGAGCCCTGGAACAGGCTGCCCAGGGAGGGTGTGGAGTCCCCTTCTCTGGAGATCTTCAAGCCCCACCTGGATGCAGCCCTGAGTGATGTGCTCTGGGCAACCCTGCTTTAGCAGGGGAGTTGGACTGGATGATCTCTAGAGGTGCCTTCCAACTCTGACAATTCCGTGATTCCGTGATCCAAGACAAAACAAAACCAGAGAAACAATAAAAACTTTCTTTCAAACTAAAACCACACAAAATAAGTGAGAACATGGGAAATAAACCACCCTCAGCTGGTAATCCTGACTGAACAAAGGATTCTCAATGTCATGGGGAAAATAAAAATTTGCCTTGAGCTACAAAGTTACGAGAAAGAAATTTGGTTAAACTCCAATCCAAGCTTTACAAATTTTGATTTAATTTCTTTTCCCTCCTATAGATTTCGAGTCTGATGGGGAACCATTTAATTGACTTTCTGATCCACAAAGAGAAGAAGGGGGGACAAGATAATCCTTAACGGACAGAGGAAGGCCGGTGGCAAGTGCAAGGGTAACTAATTTATCTTCAGAGTCAACATGGATTCATGCTCTGGGAGAATTGCATAATTAACACCGCAAGGGGAGCTGCACCAAGCAACACTATCGATGAACCTGTCCTGCAGGTATAAATTCAGGCTCCGAGTTGACAGGACGGTTGAGGCAGATCAAGCATGGCTTCGTGACTGGAACCCGCCGGCAGCGGCTCAGCGTTTTAGCCCCAAATCTGCAGCAGGAAGCAACCTCAGGAAACGGGTTGGCATAGCTGCACCTCAACAATTAGGCAAGGTTTTCTCTCTTGCAAAAATTATTCCAGTCATTAGCTGAACTCAAGTCAGCTCTCTCATAAATAATTTTGTTAATAAGCAGATGTTAATTATATTCACTGGGCTCTTTTTTTTTTTTTTTTCTCTCTATTTCCCAAGTTTGTTATCAGTCAAATGAACCAAGGTTAGAGATGTACCAAACGAATGATGCCTGGAGCAGATAACTCAGAAGTCAGTGGCGCTTAGAGACTAATAATTAAGGTCTGATCTTCTGCCTATCGGACACTTTAAACAGCAACAGTCCATAGCGTTGTTCATCTTTAAATGAAGGAATTAACTTCCCAAACCATATTCAGGGACCCTTACGAAACAAATCATTACTGTTAGCTGTGTTCTGGGAAGTTTAGGGCAAGTTATGTGTGGATATACCTATACAACTTCATGGTAGCACTCAGTTTAAAAAAAAAAACAAAAAAACCACAAGAAACCAGCAACTACTAGATGTACTGACTACATTTTATCCCAAAGGGGATATAAACAGGAGTATAAATGCCGTACAAGGAGGTCTTCTTAGAGGTAGGTTTCACTGGACGTTCTTAGGTTTCAAAAAGGATTTAAACTGAAAGATGCAGAAGGGCACATTGTGGACTTCCTGAAAAAAAGTACAGGAACAGACCTGGATTGCCAAAGACAACATGCACAACTCTCCGTGGGATCCTAACTAGTAAGACACTTTTAAGCCTAGTAGGAATTAGGAACCTAAATGTCTCTGATGTTCGAAGACTATGTTTAATCCAGGACTGATTTCTATGGAGTTAGGCATCTAACCCAATCAAGTACTCCTGAAAATCCCATTAATACACCTGAATGTTTAGACACATACACATCTCTACACGTCCCAGCTCCGCAGGGTTACATCTGAGATTTTCCATTATCAAAGCCTACATAATGGCTTATGACTGTGCCTTGGGACACCTAATTATACAGCAATTGAAATGGCTGTGGCAGTTCTGCAACATCAAAGTCGTGTTATCTGCCGAATTGCCAGTGTTATTGCCTCCATTTCGTACAGGGGACGTGCTCCATGCTTACTGGAGACAACAAAAAGACTATCACTGGTTTCACTGGGTGTAAGAACAGGTAAGTTACAGAACTTTCATCCAATCCACAGACCACTCCAACTACTTTGTGTTGTACCTATATTATCAGAAACAGGAGAGCTTGAGACAATTACCTGGTCAAATGGCTTGCACAGGAGCCGCGTGCACTGTTCATTAGCCAAACAGCAGTACTTCCCTCAAGTAAACTTCCCCTTAGCATTTCATATGGCTTAACTTCATCACGAGAATATAAGCATGCAGGCTTTGGAAACATCAAATAATGCTTAATGTATAGCTCTGATAACGTCTGAGGCTTGACCTCTATGGAAGAGCCATAGGAGAAATCCTCAAACACATTTTCTGCAACATAAATAAAGGAATTGTTAGTATGCAGGGAAGCTGTGAGTAATAGAGCAGAAATTAAAATGCCTGTATCTGGTAAATATCCACGCTGGCCGTTAGCAATGGCAAATAAAGCTATTCTTACAAAACAGTCACTGTGGAACAGAGGCATAACCACACTGGAGTGCAGTTACGGCTGTGTGCGTGTAACAGAGAATTTTTGGTTTGCTGGAACAAGAGAATTTAGGGCTGAGCCCTTGAGTTTTTGCAAATTACAAATGTACTTTTTATTTTCCATACATCCATTCATACGGAACATGTATCTATCTGTAACAACAGGAGGAGAACAACATTACCCAGTGAATCACCAATATCATTTGTTGCATTTCTTACCAGGAGAATGACTCAAAACTAGAGGAAGCGTGTATGTGTGTGTGTACACACATAAATATACAAAACGTGCCTTTGTACACACCTACACATACATATATTTTAAAAAAGCATAAGGCTTAATATCTGTTCTATATACAACTCTACACAAACATCATATCACTGCTTTCAGTCAGAATTTCTGAACTTGGATTGATGCACTGAGACCAAAATAGAGGCAGGATTTAACCCTGAGAAGGTGACAGTTGACTATATAGGAAGCATCTGATGCATCATCCACATTGAATGTGACAGCTCTTCAGAAAAATCCACTTTCAAGTTTTGGCCAAACAATAGCACAGATAAAATCTTGATGCTAATGGTTTGCCAGCCGCAAATGAGACCGAAACCACAACCTGAAGGCAAGAAGGGGAACAGGCTGGTTGGAAGCTGGTCCTGGTACCAGGAGCGGTGCTGTCCTTCAGTGCCTGGCCCAGGGCACTGAAATACCACCGCTGGCATCAGGGTTGTGTGGCATTTTAGCAGATAAACTCTCTGCAGAAAAAGGGATTTTTAGCTCGGGTCTTGAAGCCAGCAGTTCTGTTCTCATGGCCTTCCTGCCCTCACAGCGATCTTTCACAGCACGGTTCTGGACATCAATGCGATTTGCAAAGCGTGACACTGCCACACGTGTGCACCCATTCACTTTTGGCTTCGGCTACTACTGGCCTCCCAAACAAGGGAAGTTCTGCTGTTGGCACGAGCGGGAGCAGAAGCAAGTCTTATTTTTGGAAACTTTGAGCTCCTTCTCTGCTTTGCACAATACCTGGGAAGATCAAGTCCAAAACCAAAACACTCAGCTGGAAAAACCCCCTCAGATTTTGTGGGTTGGGCTGAAAACGATTAGACAACTTCCATGTTCCCTCTCGTGTATATATTCACAGTGTCTGTCTCTAATAAAGTTAATTCACAGAGGTAAAAAGAATCCTGTCTCCAGATTGCCACTTTCTAGGACTTAGCTTTGCTTGAGCCCTCAGTCATTGGTATTGATTCATGTCAACAAAAGCACATCCCCAATTGCCAGCAATTTGCAATGTACATAAACCTGCCATTTTAGAGCAGAAATTATAAACATAGGAAGCCTTGATTCAGCAATGTCATCCAACCTCCCTGCATGATATTAATCTGTCCACTTAGGAGTCCTTGGACTAGCTGTTAAGAACTTTGTAGAAATCCAGCTATTATTTTTAAAAAATCAAAACACAAGGTCTTTCTACAGTTTCTTTTCCCCAGTACAGAATCACAGAATCGTCATGGGTGGAAAGGACCTCTGAGATCACCGAGTCCAATCTTACACACACAAAAAAACCCCTACAATCTCGGGCACTAGAGCATGCCCCGAAGTGCCACGTCTACACGTTTCTTAAATCCCTCCGGGGATGGCGACTCCACCACCTCCCTGGGCAGGCTGTTCCAGTGCCTGACCACCCTCTCAGTAAAGTCATTCTTCCTAATTTCTAATCTAAACCTCCCCTACTGCAACTTCAGACCATTTCCTCTGCTCCTGTCGTTATTCCCTTGGGAGAAGAGGCCAACACCCTCCTCTCTACACCCTCCTTTCAGGTAGCTGTAGAGGGCAATGAGGTCTCCCCTCAGCCTCCTCTTCTCCAAACTGAACGTGCCCAGTTCCCTCAGCCTCTCCTCGTATGACTTGTTCTCTAGACCCCTCACCAGCTTGGTGGCTCTCCTCTGGACACGCTCCAGCAGCTCAATGTCCAGTACTTCCATGTGAAAAATTTAGTTAAGCAAGAGATACATCCAACAGCCATTTGAGCTGTTGCTGTGCAGCAGCAAGCCCCAGAAAGTCACCGGCACTGGATGCAGTCTAAGCACACACGCATCTGTACCGACTCTTTTTTTCGAGGATGCTGTTATTAAAAATACCAGGCTGGTCTACAGGCTTTCCCAGCAGCTCGAAATGGTGGGCTGCTCCCTCCTTGCCGCACGCAAATGTTATTCTTAAACTGCTTATCACCAAAAAGCTGGGTGTGGATTCTCCCAGGCAAGCAACAGACCCTGGCAGCTTTTACCTGTTGTTAGCAGAAATCAGTTCCCAAGTTCTTCACTAACCGACACACACAATGCCTGCTTGATTGCTCTCTTCGAGATCAGTCCTTGAGGTGCTGAGCATGTCCTTGACTCCCCTGAATTCACTGGGAAATAAGCAAATACAGAAAGTCAATGATATTTGTACTTCTCTCCACCAACGTTCCAGGAGGAGAGGTGCTGTCAGTACCAAGAGGTTGGGAGTACGTTGGTTCAACAGGGTAAGGAAAGCCAGCATTTTTATATTCTGTTAAATCTGGGGGTTTTTTTTGTGGAAAATCAAGCAGCTGTTGGCTCCAGCACAGTCAATTCAGCATTTTACACATGAAAAAAAAGAAAAAGCCAAGATGAAAAAACGTTCAGCGCTTTCAAAACATGCTCTTTTGTTATCTCAAACAACCTTAGTGGGAGCCAAAGATCTGCAGTACACATCAGACAGATGTGCATTTCAGCACAGAGCAGATTGCATGTTTTCAAGCTGCTGGTTTCCATCTGATTTAATATTCAGATTCATTGGCATACACCAGCAGCTGAAAATGAAGGCCTTCCAGAAACCCAACTTTTCAAGTCATCATACAATTGTTCATGTGCAACAAAACAGAAAAAGCATATGGGGGCGGCACACCAGTGCTCCGAGTAATTTCCCTCTCTTTTCACATTTCTGAAACGCTGGGAAACTGGGAAACGTTTTGAAATATGGGTTTTGAAAAAGGAAACAAAACAAAAGGTTTAGATACCGTTTGTGCTCTTACTCATGCTAAGAAGGAAGTTCCAGGAAAGGGCTATTCTGAACTTTGTACAGCTGCGAGCAGAGCTGATCTGCTCCGAGCAAGGACGAGATTCCACACGCTCAAATTCCTCTAATTACAAAAGCATTACATCAGCCCCAAGTTGGATTTAGAAAGTAAAGGTTATCCCGAACACAACCATATGCAAGTCAAAATTTACCAGGAACATGTATGATGGTATCAGTTTTATTCAGGGTGACATTTTTCACTACACTATAGTAATTAGATTAAGTTTTGGGATACAGCTGTCTCATGCAATTGAAAACTCTCCCTAAGCTGTCATTTACAGAAGGCACTCCTTCATATTTCCCATGTGGTCCTTCATGCTTGTAATTTGAATAAATAAGGCTCCTAAACTTACTTTCAGCCACAAAGTGATTTGAAAATTATCACTCTGATCATGCAAAGTCTCTCCTGATTCTAATGAGCTGTCAAGATTTTGAAACTGGCAGTGAAAGAAAGGTCATTAGTGAGGGCAAGGAAATAAAAAGCTGAGGAACAGATTTTCATGCTGGCAGGAAGAGGAAAAACATGAGACGTTCTCTCTCCTGTTTTTCTCTAAGCTCTAAAATGCTGCTTTGATTCCTTTCAGAAGCTGTTGTCAAAATACTAAGGCTTTGATAGGATGGAAAGGGAAAGATCTAAAGGTATAAGCTGCACCTGCTTTTGGCCTAAAAGTTAATACTTTACAATAATATTTTCTCTGTATTCACAGGTAGAAGTCGTCTCTTGGATGGGAGATACTATATAAACAAAGTGAAAAGGACACTGGAAGGATACAGAAACACTCAGATGTGCTCCATGTTTTACTAAGACTTTACCCAAATGTTCAGGCAAAGACTTTGTCACGTAAACCAAACCTAAAGAGTTTCCCCAAGGTAGCATAGGCAATTAGCGATAGCATGGAGATCTGAAACCTTATTAAAGACCCCAAAACTGACCCATATCTTATTCTCCCTGTACAGGAACCATGCTGCCCGTAGACTGATTTAGCAACACCTTCATATCTGTATCCTTTCAGAATAAATCAAAAGTTTCTGCTGTCAGCAAACTGCCCCAGAATGTTGAAATGAACGTTTCACCTCACACGAGGCAGAGCCTCCCAAACAGCTCTATAAAGAGCAGAGACAGCAGCTGGTCTCTCCTGCTCTCCATGGTCTACTATAACTAAAGACTTTCTCCCTGACAGCATGCGGCAACTGCGTCATTATATTACTTTGTGCAGCCAGACACTGTGGACATAAAGAACCCAAGACGCAACCTTCAGAAACATATTACAGATAAATAAATTGCTTTTGACATCCCCCATTCCTCTTACGCTTCCAAAGACAGGCCGAACGTTGGAGCGTTATGAATTTTCCCAGAGATGTTCAAGCTAATTTAATAGGAATAATCTGTTTATTATAATACGTATAGCTCCAACCCATCAATTGTAGAGTGGCTGTGTGGCAAGGCTGCTCCCTTGGGTACTGTAACGGCTCAGCCACGGTGTGCGCTTCACGCACACTTGTTGACTAATATATTATGCATCGTATCTCAGCAAGAAACCATATTCCCAGTGGATCTTACACTTAAAAAGGATTAGTAGGAAGAGAGTCTATGTGTAACCTGTATGAAGTAGGTGTTGAAGAGGAACAATAACACAGAAGGTCCTTTTTATACCAGAGACAGGGCCTAAAGAGATGATGGCAAACTTGGGAAAGGGATAAAGAGAGAAGAGAGACAACAAAATACATCATTACAATCTGTCCCATGAGTTGAAGACCTCCGGTTAGATTCATCCTTGGGTGATTATAGGATAATTCTCAAACCCACATTAATAGCAAAAGCCAAATTGTGTCCGTGGGACTGGAATTTCACAGGTATGAGGTCCTAACCCCAGAGGAGAATCCAAATTTGTAGAAGTGAGGTGCCTCGGCCTCTGGGTTTTGGCTTGGCATGGCTATGAAATTCAGACCTGCAACCAACCTCCCTTAAAAGTTGGTGAGTGTTAAAATATTAAACCTTAAATGAGGTCCTAACTCTGCAAAAACCAGCAATCTAGCTTTCTCAGTCCAAAACTTGTTTGGTGCCAGGAGTTTTCACACTGTTGGGCCTGTGTGAACAACTTCCACCCACTTTAGTGCCAGCTAAATGCACGCAGGTCTTTTATAAACATAAAAACTTGTGTGGACCTTCTGCTAAGGATATGGTTCAGTCTGCTTTAACAAAAACTCCCTCATTCAAGGTCACAGATCCTGAAACAGAATCCCCACTGTCACATCCCTTGCCAACAAGCAGGGTTAAAAAAAATATAACCTTTCTGCCTTATATTAGGTCTGCCGGTGACTTTGGAGTACACCTAAATTCCCCTTTGTCTCGTTTATTTGATAAGTGACTAATTCTCACAGATGTTAAACCTATTTCTATCCATGCTGGGAAAAGACAGAATCTGTATGCGAAGGTCCACCATGCCATGAACCATATCTACTTATTATCTTTCGGAAAAAGAACCAAAATGCTCGTTAAAAAATAGCATTCAGGATCTGTAAACCATTACATTTTAGATAGATAAGGCTGAATAACGCTTGGGTGGTGTTTTCTTATTTTCCTCAGCTACTCAGTTTCCTTACTGGAAAACTTGTGGTTTGAAACACCTGGATTAATTAGCATCCCAGGCCCAATTTCTGAACCTAATTACAATGTTAAACATCTTAAGTTATTCCAGGTTTACTTTCTTGCAAATCAGAACTAGGCAAAACATTGGGAGCATTCTGATTTGTAATTGCTGTCATTTCCCAAATTCTGCTAATAAAATAGGTATGAGAACATACTTTCTCCTACCTACATTGAATGTAAAGTAGATTAAGGGTAAGGGTTTTTTTCATTTCTACATGTTACCTTTTCACGGCTTGTTTTCTATGGTGACAGGTCTCCTCAATAGATTGTTTTCTTTATCTTTCCTTTCAGAGCGCTGGGAAAACACATGAGACCTCAGATCAAACACATGGATTTGAAAAAAAAGAAATTAAAAAAAAAATTTTCAAGACTTCTACACCATCTGCTTTCATGTGGCACCAATTAAAAAGTACAGAATGCAGCATCATATGATAGGGACCAAACTTCTGTTCCACAGCAATGTTTTATAGAAATACATCCATCTCTTTTTTCCCTCTCCAAAGATGCAGGAGGAGGAAGAACAACATATGTAAAAATTGAAAATACTGAGAAGATTGTCTTGTGAGGTTTAATGTTTGGCATAAGACTATATTTAGATCGACACTACTTAGTGGTTGGCTTCTTCCCAAAAACAACGAATCAGGTATCTCACCACTTCACTTTAATGGTACCGTAAAACTACTGACAAGTAGAGCCTGAAGCAGCGAAGAAAGCCTTAAACTCCCTGTATGGGGTCTGCAATCAAAAGCATTTGGGAAATAGTTGTTGTGCTATGAACATATAGAACCATGTGTCTCTCCAAGCATACTGCAGGTAGCTTTGAGCAACTCTCAGGTGGCTACGTGACCAATACTTTTCAAAAGGTCACAGTGACCTCTAGGGCTGTTCAATTAGATCTTTTTTAAAAAAAATTTATATATATCCACCACCTAATCACTGATGGTACTTAAGTCCCTCAACCTCAGCCATGGTCTTCTCTTCCGTAAGATAGGATAGTATCCCAAAAGTGTTAATTCAAGACAGTTTTAGAAAATATAAAGATAAATTCATATATATTTGACATAGCAGAGCTACAACGGCTTTTCATCTTCACAGGACAGCTTTGATATCTAGAAGAAATGCTTATAAACTTAAAAAATACTTCTAATTTCTGCTCACTCAGTGGATCTATCAACACACACATAGATATAACAAGGGTATTTCTGCATGTATATGATTTCAGAAGAGTGGGCAGAAAAATGTCTGAGACACCGAGAAATTAAGGGTAGGTTCTTTTTTTTTTTTTCAAGAATATAAGCACTTAAGAAACCCAGAGGGGCAGAATTTCATTGCAATTTTCACAGCTTAGGCTTTTAAGTTATTATAAAATCTTAGTCGAGTTGGTTTGTTGATATCATATAGAAACTCTGTAGGAGAGCTCTGGCTTTCCTCTCAGAAATCAAATACCAATTTAGTGCCTAAATCATAAAACAAACCCTCTTTTAGCACTGTGCATAATCAGACTTACAGTGTTTTCATCTTTATTACATGCAAACTCCAGAGGATGGAAAAAACATGTAACTGTCCTCTGGAGTTCAGGCAGTTCATGAAACTCGAGGATCAAAAAGCCAGCAAAAGGGCAAAATAACGTGAATGGATGCAGCTTAGAACTATCCAAAAGGAGAGATCAAAAAAGGAACTGATCCAAACAAAATCAGCAATATTTTAAACATAATTAAATGGATTAAATGCCCTGAGTGGATATGGGGGAAAAAAAAAGCTGTAGTATGATTATTGATTTTACTAAAGTGGGTAGGCTGCAGTGATTGTCATCTATGCACATCACAGTAATATAGTGCAACGTGTGCCATGAACTGAAAAACGGATCTCACATCCCCCTGAAAAAATGAGCACTGTCCTCTACCAGGTCCATACTGTAAATGCCACCGTCCCTCCTCTGCAGCTGGCAAAGGTTGATGAAAATTCAAGGTGATGCCTAAAGAGAAATTAACTGCCCCCAAAGGCTGGCAGGATAAGTGAAAGAAAGGGCACTCAAGATCAGGAAGGTTAAAGTTACACCGGTTTCTGCAAGGCCAAGTGTTCTGAAGGTGCTGGGAGGAGAAGCCCAGAAACGTTTAAACAACTCAGATAAACAGCACCGAGATGTACAGGCACACTGAGAACCGTGTAGTTTAATTTCCTGTTCAATGATACTGTTTTATAAACAAGACTCTGTACGGTTCATCTTTTTTTGTTAGTGGATAGTAAACCGGAATGGATAGTTAGAAGATAATTAGCAGGAGTGCTTTTACGGTTAATTGGCAAGACTTATTTTAAGTCTGCACAATGCCAGGTGCTATCTGAAGTGCTCATCTTCTGCAGCACTTCAATCAGATGCTGTGTAGAGACCAGCAGATGATCCCCAGCCAGCTCAGCAGCAAAGGGCACGTAGGCATAGGAAGGAATAAAACCACAAACATATTTGGGCTGGACCAAAAACCAGAGGCACATAAGGGGCTCTTATCTGCCTCTGAAAGATTCAACATAATCAGTCTGATTTTGATGTTGTCAGTGAAAATTTCAAATAAGCTCACTAAAAAAAAAAAAAAGGAATGAGCATTAGCAAAATATAAATTGGAAATTAATCAAAGTTTTTCTGCTAGGTAAAGTTTCTAGCTATAAGTACAGAGCCCATGCTGTCAAGTGCTTGTGAGTGATTAATTTTCACACTTCAGGAGATTACAGAAGGTTTTTTTCATAACATTCTTCACCGCCTTAAACCTTGTGAAATTATTTATAACCATGAAAAGGGTATACATCATTTTTATTCTGACCTGATATTATACTGCAATGGCTTTTCACTAATCTGTGTAACTAAAAAGCTTAGGACCCCTCAACTTTTCTTTCCATCAATTATTTAAACAGTGATTTCAATTTTTTTTCCATTGACCACTAATTAACATTAATTTACTGCTTTTATACAGAAAGACAGTTAGCAAATTCTTAGCAGGGCTGAAACTGCATAAATAAGTATGGTTTAAGTCTATGCCAGCATTGCAAAAAGAGAAGCAGCTATATTAGGTAACAAATACTCCATATATAATATAAATATTTTTATGAATCTAATGATGGACCAGCTCATTAAAGACCATGTACCATCTGCAAACTTTAAAGCACTTAAGTCTAATTGCCTTGTACACAACCAATTTTCAGAATATACAAAATACATGTTTAAAACTTCCAAGGTAAAGGTTTAGATATAAATCTTTGTGTTTTATTCAACATCTTGCCACTGACCTTAATAAATCAGGCATCACGGAAGAATTTAGAGAACTGGCACAAAGGGGCCTCAGGGGCCTCAATCAAAATTCCACCATTTCCATCATCCCAAACCATTTCCCTCCCTTCCCCAAGACTCTTTCTCCAGTTACTCAAGCAGCCAACAGCCTCTTACAGCATTTTGCAGCTCAAACGCAGAGCAGAGAGGCTTCTGTAGCATGTCAAGCCACAGAACAATTACTTAATTATCCTGCCAGATTTAGCAGATATTTGATACATTCATAATATGAATTACTTCTACAGGGAGCATGAACATTCCATTTAAAATATCACAATGTACAAACATCAGCAGTTCCCAATTATTAAGTGCAAATGTAGGAGGCTACTTAACTGCAATTAGCAGCAGCCATATTAGGTTTTTTCTTAGTTTGTGTTTATTTTTAAGATATTAGAGCTTAATTTATGTCTAATGTGAGAAATCTGCTTTTGAGTGAAGTTTAGAGAGCTAGGAAATCCCAAAGTAAATCATCCAGATAAGTCACAATATGTGTAAGAAAATTATGTCACCAACACGCCTCCCAATTCCAAGAGAAAGAAGTCTTCTGTTCTACATCAATGGCACATTAGTTTTATTAGAGGCAATTGTGTTTATTTGTTCTAACTACTAACAAGTCGGTGACAGTGGGGGTGAAAAAAAGAGTCATGAAAAAGCTCTTTTTTCCCAATCTTTTGTAAGTGATGATTTAGAGTATAATACTGCTTGATTAGATTTATAGCTAACTCCAGAATAAAACAAATCTCCACATAAAAAGAAAGGGAAAGTACATACTCTTTTTTTTTCTGCTCTGAATATTAAAATTTGAAGTTCGTAAAAACTGAATTCAGCAAATTCAGTAGATCTTACATATACATTCCGTTAACTTCTGAGAAAACATTTATCCGGGTGCAACCAAACAAAATCCCTCTGCACCTGAAATGTGACGTCCAAGCCTTTCTATCATCAACTCAAACGCCAGGTGGGTGTTTTTCATGGTACCCACTGTGAAACTGGGGAGCTACGTAAGGCTTCCTATCTCAAAAGGCTTGTTTCTCCCCTCCCCAAACCAGGGCCCATATCTCTTCCCCCCACTAATTTTTTTCCCTTTAAGTTTTAAACTACTTTTGATGATCACTGCCCGTTGGTTTGTTTAACTTTTACATATATCATAGAATCATAGAATAGTTTGGGTTAGAAGGGACTTTACGGGCCATCTAGTTCCAAGCCCCCTGCTCTGGGCAGGGACACCTCCCACTAGACCAGGTTGCTCAAAGCCATAGACGTTTTTTATGCAGGGTTATATTATACCTCAGAAGGTGTAATACCTTCTCCCACTCCCTTTCATCCAGTTAAGGCCACGGGAGATGGCTTAAAACAATACAAGTTTCTAGAGTAGAAACACTACAGCTCAGTTCTCCTCAGGATATGGGCTGAATTTTTATTATGGAGGTGCATCAACATTTGGTGCAAGAAGTCTGGTCAACAGGCTTTGTTTCCCTTCCTCACCTCCTTTTATTCCAGGTATTTATTTCTCCGAGTTCCTTGCACAGAGCCAATTGCAGTAAATGGCTCTCGGCGGATTCATACTGGTAAAGCAGAACAAACCTATCAAGCTGGTTTCGAAAAACATTTATTAAATATCTGATTTTTAACTCGGACTAGCAGACAACTGGCATGCTCATTTTGTGCTCCATGTACGTCAGGATGCACATGACACAGGTGGTCAAAACCTCTTCCACACAAGCCCATGCAGCCCTCTATAGCCAACAGAGTTGCACGAAGTTATCAACGTGGAGGACTTGACTCACGTGTTTGTGCTTTATTTTTATTGCGTGTGCACAGACACTGCTTAGCAGAAGAAATTCTTCATTCTGCAGCAAGGCTTAAACTGAAAAAAACACCCCAAATCTCTGCGACTTTACAAAATACTAACAAACATATCTATCACGTATCTATTTGCAAGTAAAATTTTTACTATCAAATGACTTTTGAATTGCACAAGGCGGGTGGGTGAAATTAGACAAAGCCACACTGGGCACACCGAGGTGTCTTCTCAACAGTGGATGGGAAGCAGTAGATAATTGATCACTAAGTCTTTCTGAAAAAACACAATTCAGTCAGAAGTTATCATCGGGATGAATTCAGGAATTGCTGAGTGCGATTCTAGCGCACATTTTATGAGCAAGATTAAAGCACCGTCGTCTGTACTGACCTTAAAAATCCAGGTCTATGAAACTAATCCCACTGAGTCACTTGGTTTGCTGCTGCGGGTGAGCATAACCACGTGCTGTTATGTTTATGGGATTAAGACCCAAGACTATGAGATAGATCTCACCTCTAATTAAAACAGGTCTAAAATACGTCTAAAACCTTCAACGACTGCCACGGTTGAGGCTGTCACTGACTTGAATTTGGCTCACATTCCCAAAATCTTGCAATAATTTCAGAGCTAGGTACTTAATGGGAATTATTTCTCCCTCAAGAGCAATGTGTTTGTGACTCTTGGAGCTTCTGATTTGCATTTAGACTGCAAAGTAAAAAAATTCTTTGCAACAGTCATCTCCCAGTTCTTCACCATTTGAATATTTCTACCCTAATTAATGTCACTTAATGTAAAATATTATTCTGTATTCCACAGAGTGGCTGTAAATTATTTACTTGTAAAACATGTTGACTTTTCATGAGTTGTTTGTACAGTAAGCACTGCACCATCTAAACTGTAGGGGGAGAGAGAAATCAATCATTTGTAATAATACCCAATAGGAGGTTTACCACATGTTATATCAATTTTTATGTCTGACACAAATAGCTGCAGCCATTACTTTGGATTTTTATTTTCTGAAGGGAATTAGAAATTCACTGTTACCTTCTGCTTCTCTCATGGTGCCTTGGAAATAACACAATTTAAAGGTGTTTGGAGCCTTTTTTATCCACTAATTAAGGCGGCACATTAATAAAACACCATTTTAGAATATTCATTAAGCACACAGTCTATATGAAGCGAAAAACTAATTTGTATGTAACTTAATGAACCCAGCATAAAACAACGCTATAACATCAAGTTAATGAAATACGTTTTAAAAAAATCACATTTAAACTTACTGCTCATTCCATATTCTGTGTTACTTTTTGCATGCATTAAAGTTTTAGATATTGATTGCTTTCGGTGAGCTAATTACTTCTCTTATTGGTACTACTTAGTTTTGTTATTGAAAGGTTTCTATATTAACACACCAAAAGACACCCTTCATTCAGAGACCTATAAATTAAAAGTATTAATAGCACAGGTTTATTGGCTTGCCAAGAGCTTCCGGTCTTCTTCCTTTGGGTCTTTATGATCCCTAGATTTTTCTACACCTACAGTAAAGATTCTTATCCATGTAGGATGAGCATAAACCCATCACAATAACGCTACGGATTTACGGATTTCACACAGCAGCCAGTTACTGTTGTGCTGTGTGACAGATGATCTGTGCTGAATGACGGATCTGACGCTGTTCCTCTTGCCGATATTAAGGCTGTCACTTGCCTCAGGCAGCTTTGACCATCTGAATAACTAAAAGATCATCTAAAGCTCTACTACCAGGATGGTGTTTGACAGGTCCACTCCTCGGGCACAAGGAGACTTTCCGGCGTAAGGATGAAGTTCGTTCCTCCTGAAGTCAGGGCACCCAGGGAACCGGTCAGAGGACATGAAGGAGAAAAGCAAACTGGCACGAGCCTCACCACACTGGGTCGAGCCATCTTCTGAGACACCAGCACACACCAGTGTGCACGTATATAAAAGATCCTGCCAATGCGCTCTTTGTGAGAGGAAAAAGAATCGGGAAATCAGCATAGGAGAAAGAACAGGAAAATCAAAATAGGAAAAAATAGTAAAAATAATAAATTTGACTACCCTTGCAACACTGTTGTCCTCTGCCAGCGCCCAGCACAAGTCAGAGCGTTACAGGAGTGCTCAGCTGAGCACAACTCACAACTGGCACACCCACAACTCCTCTTCTCATAGAATCATAGAATCATAGAATGGCTAGAGTTGGAAAGGACCTTAAAGATCATCGAGTTCCAACCCCCCTGCCATGGGCAGGGACACCTCTCACTAGAGCAGGTTGCTCCAAGCCCCATCCAGCCTGGCCTTAAACACTTCCAGGGATGGGGCATCCACAACTTCCCTGGGCAACCTGTTCCAGTGCCTCACCACCCTCACAGGAAAGAATTTCTTCCTTATATCTAATCTAAATCTCCCCTCTTCCAATTTAAAACCATTGCCCCTTGTCCTGTCACCACTCTTCCTGACAAAGAGTCCCTCTCCGGCTCTCCTGTAGCTCCCTTCAGATATTGGAAGGCTGCTCTGAGGTCTCCCCGGAGCCTTCTCTTCTCCAGGCTGAACAACCCCAGCTCTCTCAGTCTGTCTTCACAGGGGAGGTGCTCCATCCCTCTGATCATCCTCGTGGCCCTCCGCTTCTCCCCCAAAGTTCCCAGTTCAAGCCACAAAATAGGGCAAAGTAAAGTTACTCCCTTAAATCTCTGCCACTTTTGGGTAGAAAGTGTCCTCTGAAGGCTGATTCCATTTGTAACGTCATGCCTTAAATGTACCAGCTGTGTGTTGATAAATGTGATTGAGGACCGAGGTTGAAAGGGATAGCACGCTGATCCACAGTTAAGATGTAAACTTCTGCAGCAATATTTCACCTTAATTCCAAGCCTGAACCAGAATTCATGGCGATCGGTGCACACAAAGCACCCTGCCTGCAAAGCAGCGAAAAACTTCTCTCTCACCAAAAGCCCCATTCTCCATCTCTGTACATCAGAGGTCCCGTTCCAGCACGTTCTCAAGTGCAGCAAACAAACCGTGACCCGTTCCAACTCTGCCATTTTTGCAGCAAAGTAACACGTAAGCAATGAATTATAACGTGCATTAAGTTTATGACATTTAGCATACAGAGAAGCTGTTGGATATTTATCAGTCAACGCAACGGCTCGGTGTCAAAATGTTTGTTATAAAACTTTAACACAAAGCAGATGTATGAAACCACGACTCAAGATAAATCACCAATACTTTCTGTGTTTTGATCAATACTTCTGCTTTGGTGAAATATGAGAGCAACAAAAACTGATGTTGAAACTGTAATTGAAGCTCCAGAACTCCAACAGAAGCTTCCCACTAACTTGGAATATTTTAGGAGGGTCCTCAAATTCATACTATAGGTAAACCTATTTTCTCTGTGACAATTGCAATAATTTAAATGACCTTTTTATGTCCATCGATACTTAAAGCATCATTTGATCCAAATTTCCCTGACATTTTCCCCTTTCCCAGCAAGGTTTTAGAGGACCTAAGTAACAGCAGTATAACTAGCATCGAACCAAGAATGTGTCTGATAAATAGTTGTTCAGACTCTGTTCTCAAAAATTAATGAACAATGTCCCTATAAATATACAATCTGTTCAGAATGACACTGGATGGTTATTTTCCAGCTCTTACACTGTGCATTCTTACACTAATTTGCATAACATGATAAATGATTTAGAAATCAATTTCAGCTACAGAAAGTCCAGTTTATCCATTACTTATAAGAAACCATTACAGATACTTAAGTTTCCTATTATAGCCAATTTAATTTATTACAAAAAGAGCAACGTCATAAGATTTTGATCTATCTTAGGTACCAAGAGATAATGGAACGCTAGAGGATATTATGACCATGAAACATGAAGAAGGGAAAGAAAGTGATTTCCATTTATAGTGGAAAGTAAATATTTGAGATAATAAACTGGCCAATGTAACTAGGATTAGAATTAGAAATGGAATAGAAGAAGTGGAGGGATTCCATTTTTAAAGGCCTATTGGTTATTTATGCACATGCCCTAACTACAAGTTATAAAAAGAAGAAAAACAATCTTGTGATAAAAGCTGCTTATTGGAACTAAATCTGAATTCAGATTCTGACTGCTCCTATATGAGACTGTGTAAGTTCTTTCAACTGCCTGTGCTAAAACTCCCCAGCCGTAAAATGGGAACAATATTTCTTGCTCTGCCCAACTTTCATTTCTCTGGCCTATTTAAATCTGACACCCTGCACAAAAAGAGACTGCTGCTTTCCACAAAGTAATTCCACATCCCAGTCTTTGGAGAAGAATTTTGCATCTTTATTTGCACTTCCTATGAAATGCTCATGAGTTTCTTCTAGCAATTAACATGTGATAATTTACCTCAGTTTACTATCAGTCTGTCTTTAGAGCCTTTTTAAAAATTCTCAGATAATTCCACTAGACAAGAGGGCATGACATTTCTAAACTGTGCCTGGTCAAGACAGCACCACGGCAAAATTTTCCTCCCTTTCGGTGGGATAAGACTTAAAACATTCAAAAGAGGTCAGGTTGGCTAACTGGGTTAGACAGAGTACAAAACCTCCGCGGGTTTTCTTCTCCACTGATTTTCTATGCAAAATTTTTCAAGTGCTAGATTTTATTGTGCTTTCCTCCTATATCAGGTATCCAGGTATTTTGGTGATTTGTTCGTAAGTAGGTACCTTGAGTTGGCTTCGAAAAAAGGATGAGTTCATTTATGTTATCCAACACTGGACAAGTTACAAAAAAATATGTTATTTTAATCAAACCACAAAACCAGATTGAAGCCAACAGCTGTAGCAATGAAGGGAAGCTGAAAAGCGTTGTATAATTTGCCAAGCATCAGCGAGCAGGCTACAACTCGGTGCTGCTCTCCAGCAGCTTATTTTTTTCTTACATTAAAAAATTCAGTGCTTCATTGCTGATGATCCAAAAATGGCAATTTGCTTTTCTTCTCTTTAAAAATTACATCCTGAAAATGAAATGGGGCAAGAAGTCACAGACAATATCTAAATGACAGTTACAGTTATAACTATGGAAACATCCTGTAAGTCTATTCTTCCTGATGGGTTTTCACTTAAATACAAAGCCCTGCTTATCGTGGTTAGTGCTTCGCCATCCTGATCAGCACAGAGCTAAAATATAATCAAATATTTATCTTCATCTTTAGACCTTTATCTTTATGAGTTAATTTTACTACTGTCTAGACTTTAAACAAAAATTCTGTTATTAACTTCAGGCTTTGAAGTAGTCTTCCTGTAGTAAAACGGGACTATTCACCCTCTTTAAATTAAGGACTTTTCTTTGGAATATTTGAGTTACATCGTATTTTAATACCATTGCCTCTCTGGATTGTTACTTGGACACATACGCCTTTTCAGTTTGTGGCTGCCTTGTGCCAGGAGCTGTACAAATACAAAACAGATCAAAAAGACAAATGAAAAACAAAGCATTCCTGATTGTTTTTTCAGGGTCGTGCAGTTGAAAACTGATATTAGTAAGTATTTCAAGCCCCACCTCTACATCTCAGCCATAAAAGCATCCTTCCTATATGCCATTAATGGCAACAACATTGTAGTTGCTTCAGTTCATACAGCAAGGAAAGGACGATGTGATTTCAGTGGATTCTGAATACAGTCCCTTTCGCTTCTGCAACCCTAAAAAAAGACCCGTGGCCAGACATAATTCACTAAACGTGGCGCCACGAGCTGGAAAACAGAGCTGCTTCCACTTTTCACAAGCCAGACCCCTAGCACCAATAGAAAAAGATTGTCTTTAAACATCCTATGGGCTTATATTTAAATATTCCAAGTTTAATATCCATTGCCTGAGGTGTGCAAGGGCTTTCCTGAATGGGAAGTATGTAACAATGAACGTGAATCATGACTTAATGCCGGTTGCGGTCTGCAAAGTGCTGGAATATTGATGTTGGTTTCCTCCACTAATGCCATGTATTAATTCAGATAAGCTGATGTTAGCATCTTCTTGGCAAGCAATCCACAGAGAATCAATATATCAAAAAGAATGAATTCTTTATTTATGCAGTACAGCTTACCATAGGAGATTAATTTTACTTCTCCACCTGCCATTTAAGTTAACATAACTCCATAATAATGCTGATGTCATTATCTGAAATGCTAGTACTTTAGCCCTTTTTTCTGTATCATTGAAAATAATTTAGTCAATATGTTTGCTTACAGATGGCAATTTTCCAGAGTAGGCAGAGAAATTAACCTAAAGCCAAACGTCATCCTGTAATTGTTTACATATTGTAAAATATCCATTTATTTTGTTTGCTCTTAGTGGTCCAGCTAATTTTATCATTGCAGTTTCTAGGGCCAGGCTGTAGACTAAAATTAAGGATCTTACCAGATGCATTTTTCCTCTCACAAGTGTCCTTAAAATACCCTGACAGGTGTTTTGATTTTTTATTTTCTTAAAGGCAGCCAATAAAAGTGACCTATGATCAAAGTAGGCTCGGCAAAGATTTGAGTGACAATGAGTAGAAGACGGCCCTCCCCACAGGTTCCCACACCGAGTTTAAGAAAACAAGTTCCATTTTTCTCCTGAGCAACCACAATGACCCTTTGCCCATCCATTAATTCCACAGCAGAACAGGACGTGGAACATTAGACATGATATTCTGCTGTTGGTTAGACACCTTGTGGTATGAATGGCCCAAAGTCTGCCAAGCTCTCCTCATGGGCTTAATCCAAATCCCTTTTACAATCCAAGAGAGATGCAACTTTAGAAGTTGAATAGTGTCCAGCAGAGCAGTAGCTGGAGGACCTAACCATTAAAATCATGATCTATTTGTGGACATCCCATGAGCACATGGCACAGAATTATTTCTTCTTCTTTAATAAGCAATGTGGGAGTCTGCTCATCTGGAAGACCTCCTGGGAACCATCTTAAATTATTCATATACTTTATCCACACCACTTGAAAGAATCTTCTTTCCAGATTTGATTCTTATTTACTTGTTATTTTGAAGTGAACACAATCATCATCTCCTGAATCTTGGCTTTCCAAACCAGCAAACGTTCTCCTGCCAATACAAATAAACCAAGCAGCTTCCCATGCGGAAGGCCCCTAACTTCTGGTCTGCAGAAGTCTCAGTAGTCACTACTGTAGTATTTTTAACACACAAATATGGAAGCCAGAGATGACATCAAAATAAGGCACTGAAATGCAAACTTTCCAGTATTAACTCAAGGCCCTTACAACTTATTTTCCACAGTTGTTTTAGCGATAAAACTTCAGACATTCAGACATCTGGAAAGGAACGCTGCCAGAGTGAATCTTCACAAAATTTCGCTCAGTAGCTGCAACCAGCAGCTCCATTTCTGACTTCCAGCAGAGATTATATCAGACATTGATTTTAACTCACACAAGAAAGTACATGTTGAGATGCCTGCAACAAAAGCAACTGATTGTACCTTTCAAAAAAATACCACTTGAAAGGGAAAGAGAAAAGAGCTTGACTTCTCAGAGATGAAAGTTATATCTATCATGCTATTAACTTAAAAGATGGAAAAATCATCTTATTGCAAAGTTGCCAACTTTAATCTTTCTGAATTGGTTTGAAATACATCTCTACAGTGAAATGAAATATGTGGGTTTGTGTATAGTAATTTCTAGACTGGGGGGGTCCTCCTTTCTTTGCCTTTTTTTTTTTTGCAGTTGAACTCGTTTCTGGCAATTTACTGCAGTCTCATGATTGCTGAATAAAGGGCACACCATAACATTTGCTGAGCAACTGCAATTCTTAAGAATTAAGTGCTAAAGATTTCTAAATTGTGTGTGCTTTTATCAGTCACTGGTAGCTTGAACACATGGAATTGAAACGGCTGTCAGTATACAGCAAACTTCTTTAAGCACCCAGACTACACTCAGGATGAACTCCTCCCCAAGAGCAGGCTTTTAAACGAATTTTATCATTTCGTATAACTCCGTGAAGGATCAGAAGTAGCTATGGAAGGGGCTGGGAAGATGTTATTTTACTGTATGAGCCAATGATAAGTGAGAAAGAGAGAAAGAATGAGAATAGCAGCAGTGAGGAGGCTAAAGACAGAAAACCAGCCTCGTACCATACCATGAGATGCAAAGCCAAGGCGTCTCTCTTCTGCCCAGTTGTGTCCTACTGTCAATGTGTAAACACGCCTAAAGAGTTGAGAGGGACTATTTACCCCAGCAGGCCAAGTCACCTTGACTTTTCCATTACTGAAATTATTTTCCTTTGAAATGTTATAGATCTCCCTCAAGATTCAATTCTTCATGTCTCGGTAGATTCATCCGCCCCCACTAAGCGTATTGTTGCATCCACTCTAGCGATGATTATATATTTGTGATCGGCTGCAATTATACGTGCTACACTTCAGCTTGCTGGTCTGTCAGTTAAAATGCTTTCAAGACAGGACCCCCTCCTAGCTGAAAACAGGCAGCCATTAGAGCACTTTCCTTTCTTTTTTTTCTCTCCACTTCCACAAAAAAAATCTGTACCTACCCTTGCACAAAAGAAATCTTCCTTTATAGCACCTGTCCACCTCTCACAAAGATAGGCTAGTCTGGAACTATTCATATATAGACAGATGTACAGGAAGTTTTTTTTATTTTATTTTTTTTTAACTGAAGGTAAGAAAAAAGGCTACATATAGTTTCATGATCATATGGCTTGCAACACTGTTGGCTATGTTCTCCATATGGATTTTTATTTCAAAAAAATAAAGCCACAGATTAACATTAAAAAAAAAAAAATCTCAAACACCGAGTAGTGGTTGAAAAGTAATTTTGCCTAAAGCCTGTATCTTATTGATATTTTAAAGTGGCATTCAGAACTTGCAAAACACATATGGAAAATATGTGAAAACAGCTTTTCTGTTCTGGAGAAAGTTAACCTAAATAAAACAAAGGAAAGATTTTGATGATCTACTGTTATTTTCTCATAACTAACAGAGTTTTTTTAAAACTCTGGCCGGCACATACACTAAGTGGGCTTTTTTTAATTTTGGCTTTCCTTGGCAATACATTAAATCCCTACTATGTCCAAGTGGTCTGTGTGCAGAGACCAGAGATCCTGCAGTTTTGGAAGCAAGGCTATGTGGTACGTCTCTGTGCTAGCAGGGAGATGAGGATTTTCTCATCCAAAGGCAAGGGGACAAAGCCACATACTCTGATGCCACACACAACTGCATTGCCTACATGCAAGACTAGGTCTCCTCTAAGGATTTCTCATCATTCGTTACCCACCAGCCATCAGCGACAGGAGAGAGGTGAGGACGGCCCAGCAGGCATTTCTTAGGTCCCTCCTACAAGAAGGGACTAAAATTACAGTCTGCTGCTGCTATTTCTCCTCCAACCCATTGCCTAAAGTCTTCTCCTACAACAGCATCTTCCTTTAATCTGCCTCGCATGCCCATTTTATGGTTGTGGAAACTGAGGCAACGATACCTATTGAACTGATTGCCCTTGCATTCACTGACAGCAGAAAGGTGGACAGTAACTGCTACTCTGCAGTGACTGTTCCTAAATATATTCCTTTTTTGTTAAGCCCTGCATGAACGGCAAACCCGCTTAAAAGATTCTTTATTTACTAATACTAAGAAAACTCCATTTATTTAAGCATTTAATGCTTTGGTTATTCTCAAAACAAAGGAGGCATGTTCCAGACCAGTAAAAGTTTTGGATTATGCTTGATGTTTAAATATCGGATCCCTAGATTTTGCTATTTCACTTTTGCAAAGCTCCTTTTATTCAGCTGCTGCCTTCGAAAAGGTGCAAGTTGCCATGGCAATCCCAATCTCCATGGCAATGCACCACACGGCAAGACATCCCAGTGTCAGCACGGACACAGCCCACGAATCGCATGCCCTGTGGGATTACTGGGAAACAGGCGAGGGGATTTTGTGTTTGTAAACACATCACAGCATTAATTGGGCTCAGTCTTAAAGGTAGGATAGGAAGAAGGCGCAGTCAGAAAAGCAAGCAACAGGAAAACAGAATAAGGAAAGAGCTAAGGGGGAAAGAAAACCAGCTGCTGGAGTTTGAGAGCTCTTCGAAAGCAAAGCTTGTATTACTTGAGCCTGTTTAAAGTACAGTTCCACCTTGAATAGTGGTTAGCACAGCTCTTAATTAACCTTCTCCCTGTTACCCTGTGGGGCTTTAGAATAAATAACTTTTCAGTAAGTTACTGAGAGCAGTCACAGCATCAGTTACTCTGCAAACCTTCCCCCTTTCTGGTCTCCATCTCTCTTCCGCACAATATGCTGTGGGGTTTGGGTTTTTTCCCCAGAAGAAAACTGACTGCCAGTGACTCAACTTGTTTTTCCTCCTTGAACTCTCCTTCCAACCTGCAGCTTTTCTCCTCCTCCCTGGCACAGTCTGGGGAATATCCTCCCCTCTTCTCCTTTGCATCCACAGTAATTTCACCCTACCTCCTGAGCTCCCTTCTCACACCTTGGCCCACTCTTCCCCTTGATCAAATACACCTTCTTCCCTCCCTAGATAGTACAGATGTATTTTGTTCTCTCAATAAATAAAAAAATAATAATAAAAAAATCTGATGACTGTTTTCTCCGGTTAATGCCTCATCTCTGTTTCTTTTCTAAATTCATACAGATTATCTCATTGTTTCTGCCCTCCCACATCAACTGTCTGCACAGAGAGGAACCACTCCTGATGTCCTTTTCTCTTTCTTGTACATCCTGTCCCTGGGGAATCTCATTGAGAAGTACAGACTCAGCCGTGCTGACAGCTTGCAGATCTACCTGTACTTCTGCCTCTTCCCTTAATGAAAATTACATAGACTCTGAAGATTAAATCTCTTTTGGGATGGGATTTTCAAGAGTGTTCATTCGCTGGGAAATAGGTTAGCAGATATTTCCCTGCCCACCACCCAGTCCTATGTATAAATTAATGACATTTGTTTTAAATAAATGGCTGGTAAGTACTTAATATGCAATGTAAAATAACCTGTGACATGATTCATGACTTATTAATCACCAAGTCCTAGAAATATGGACCAATTATCTTTAAAAATAGTACCTTGCATATCTTTTGTCAATTCTAAGTCTACAGACTGCATAGAAGAAGAAAACATGAAGATCCCCTATATATCATCCCCTGTATATCATTTGAATGAAGATCCCCTATATATCGTTTGAATAAATCTAGCCTCTTTCCAGTACTATTTCTCTTTCTAGGTATGGGTGACAGTTATTTGCTTAAATGTCCTTTCAGTTGCCAGGTACCTGGCCGGTATTTGATCACAAATATAAATAAAAGTATATGTTACATACTGCTGGAAAACATCGATAAATCTGCCATTGACTTACAACTGAGAGCCATGCAGTAGAAAATTGGTTTTCCCCTACATATGGAAAATCTGTTGGAATAAAGCAAGCAGGAAGCAAAGGGATTAACAAAAATTATAAAATTGACAAAGAAGGTGAAAGAAGATTAAAACTCTGAGGGAAATATTCGCTCTACAGTCTTTCTACTAGAAGACAGCAGACCTTTCTTCAACATGCTAAAGAATATCGTATTAATGTCCACTGTTATAATTCACCACACAACACAGCATGTGCTTCATTCTACACGCACTGAAAACAAATTGCCAAACTGAGCCCTTATTGGCTTGTTTTTCTGCATGGTAAAGCCCGCAAAAGCTGCTTGAGAGTTAATAATAAAATAGTATAAAATAGAACAAGCCTAGATTTGAAGTGGTGTTCAGCTTCACATACAGACAGAAAACCTCTATGCAGACTATCCTTTAGCTAATGAATATAACACATCCTGGTAGCATCCAGGATTGACCGCCCTTGAAGATCAGCCTTAGGTGGACCTCCAGATCAGCCAAGATGGCAAATGCTGCTGAGAATTGCACTGTTGCGCCAAGGGCTGAACAGTGAGGAGCGGACCTGCTTCTCCTGCCTCTGGGAAAGGGAAGGAGGGTAAGACTGGATGGTGGAAGAGAAACGATCATTATGTTACACTCACAGTTTCCCTCGTCCTACAAATTCCCAGCTGCTTTGTAACGAAGAGAGGCAAAACAGCTGAGATATTGCCAGGAAAATGTCCTTTCATGTTGACACACAAGCTCAATATTTGTAGAAATGTCATTAAAGGCAGTGACACTGTCATTTAGCGTTCCAAGGAGGGAAATTACACAAATACCTCTCATTGTTTTCCACTGCACTACTTAGCCATTCATCTAAGTTCCTCTGTCGAAGGAGTCTCTACTCTCAGAGCAAATACCATTGGAAGCTAATGAGCATTTGCCTAGAGAGGGGTTCAAACGCCTGGGCCACTGAATTATTGGAAACTGTGTTATGACTGCGACAAGGGGCCCAATTAGTGCCAACTGTAATGGCAGGTTTCGTAACTTGGACAACTGTCCACTGGGAACTGAACTGGGACAAAGCTCCTAATGGTCAACTAAAAATAATCAGGTCCATGAACTTCATTAAAGTCTATTCCTTGAATTCAGGCTTAGTTACATTGGCAACAAGCTGCTGTGGCAGAAAGAATTTAAACCTCACTTGGCTATTTCACAAACAGAACAAGGGCAAACATATATCTAATTGTGCAGGGATACATGCATGCCCAGAATAACCAACCAGCTTTTATGAGTTCAAATTAAATAGCACAGAGCCAGCTTCTGTCCCTGCAATATTCTACTGCCTTCAGCACTACCCTGGCGGTGCGACCAGCTCATATATCAGATTTTCCTCCTACTTATTTTCACTGCTAATCTAAAGAAAATTTTTATTATTACTGTGTGAATAATCGACCCAGAAGAGGAGAAGAATAACTGTGCTGCTAAAAGCAAGCAAGCAAAGTTTCCCTATAGGCCACTAACAAATGCTGCGTTGGATTTGTGATCCTTCCAGGTGAAGTTCGTGTGTGGACTCCTGCCTGCCTTCGCACTAATCTTCAGATGGAACAGGCCTCTAGACGTTTGAAATGAGATAAAAACCGTACCCACGTTTGAAACCCTGCTTCTCAACACTATCTGCGCTTTATTGCAAACCTCCAGAAATAAACCACCCAGGATGGGGAGCGGGGTTCACGTTTTACTCTACTGAAGAAAGCAACAGGAAAAAAAACATTCAAAATTAATTAAAAAGGAGTCAGCATAAGACTTAGGACAGTGCTCCTGTTACTCTGTGGAACCTGTTTGCGTGCATATGACAGGCAGACTTACAGGGAATATTTTCTTACAGTTTGAGGGACCTCCAAAAATAAACAAGAATTTTGTTGCAGAGCAACACTTCCATGGCAGCAGAATCCGCTGCAGCCTCTGCTTTTCCCCTCATAAGCTGTTTTATCTACAGAGCAGCACATCAATATCTGTATTTCAGTCCCTGGCTCCAGGGGTGCATTTATTGTTTCAACATCAACCAACTTTCTGCTCAAAAAAGTTAAAGCAGCTCCTGCTCCCTGATTTCTATTTTCTCAGCCGCATTTTTCCCCCGCTGTTCCTGCAAGAGCTTCCCCGTGCATCCCTCTGCTCTGTGAGCTGATTGCGGCTTTCTCCGGGAGAGCAGCTACTGATTAATCACAGCATTCCCCTCCTCTAAAGAACTACCATATGACCTGTATCAACCTTAACACGAGGGCTAAGGAACCTTTTCCTGAAGGCAAGTTATTACAAAACCAGCTATTGCTGCTTGCTTTGATCACCTATAGGGTTGCACAAATCACTGGTTTCACCCAGCTTTCATCTACTGCAATACAACAAAGCAATGCGTGTGTCCCCCCCTGCTTTGGGTTTGTTGTCTCCGTTTCATTCCTTTCTGGGTGCCCTCTGTTTTGTTTCTCTCCCTTTCATTTGCACACCCTGCTCAGTATTTCACACGATGCTGAACCGTGGCCGCAGAGTTAACAACTTTTCCTTCCATTCCAGGAGACACTGATTCATTGGAAAGCTTTCAGCACAAGTTGTAGCTGTGCCAAAAAGATGGAAAATTATAAATACTGGGAGATTAAATCTATCTTTCACATCTAAGGGAGTCAGTCCTTTGACACTTTTTGAAGCCCTGTGCTTTAAATTGTGAATTTAGAGCTCAAAAATCTATAGCCGAATGATCCCAATAATAAAACATCATAAGCAAATGGGTGAAATTGAAATGGTGCTATTAAACTTTATTACGCCTTAGGTGCTTTGTGACTCAAACGGATTTTGACCAAGTGTCACGCGTTTACAAGACACGTCAAGTATTTATTATACTTTGTCAGTCAGCTTCTGCCAGGTGCCACTTACGCACTTTTGTGCGTAACACTTTTATTGCCAGTTATTTGGCTTCATTTCTATAAGCCATTCAGTCAGCACAATCTACTGCATGTCAGAGAAACACAAATACAAATTACAAAAGATTTTTTTCTTCCTCATATGCCTACCTGACAAATACTTGAGCTTCAGAAATCTCTCTGCACTTTAACTCACTTCATCTTAAGACTGTATTAGCAAGAAAAAGCACATCTGACTTTGATCCTGTAAACATCAAGCACCCACATCACCCTATGGCTCTTGCAAGTGAGTAAAAGTGGAGAATGAGAAAAAGTGCAGCTACAGCTATACTTTAATATTAGATAGGCACTATTTTCTTATTTCTGTTCTAAAGTGTTGGATAACGTAATGCTGTATAGAGCAACCGAGTGAGCTGATACAGGTTTCCTGTTTTGCGGTGTGTAGGTTCTGAGGGTTAGGAGTTTTCTTTGTTTTTTTTTTTAATCTTGGAGAATGGCAACCTTCAATTTTTACTGGAGTTAATTAAAGTGGAATTTTGCATTTAAAACCCAAACCCCACATTTGATATAATAATGTATATGCACTATAAAAACTAACCGGTACAAGGCATAATTGGCACACGGGAGTCAATTAGTTGGTTCATAAAGGGGTTGGTTCTATAAAGCTAGTGACAGAATTCAGACTACAAATCAGTTACATTGCTAATCCTTGACAAGCCTCACCTGCATGATTGAGTCCAAGAACTTTCATTTATTTATTTATTTAATAAGTGGTTACGTGTTTCCTGGTTTCAAAGTCAATTCTTAATTATTTCCCTACCTGGGAAATACAAATCAAGAAATGAATGACAGAGAAGTAGTCCCAAGATTTAAAAGCTGTAATAAAGACATGAATTAGCAGCCTTGATGAAGTACCTGTCTCTGAAAACGTATCAAAGCAAGTTTCACAGCAGCTTTCTGAAATACTTCATGCACAGGAGAGTCTCCACAGATTTTATATGGAGGCAGAAAAATAACCTCTGCCAAAGCGAGGAATAACCCCAGCCACCTCCGGGTTACAAACAAAGGTGAACTGAGCCCTAAGTCTACACAGACTGATTTTGTAAAGAAGTCAAAGTCCCACCTGCATCTATTTTTGCCTCTTCTTTCCCAACACTGCCTATTTTCAAGGCTGGGCAAGTCACTAAGTCAGTGGTTAAGTCTCAAGTGGAAGAACTCCAGTACCAGGTAAGTTTTTAGGCTGATCCCGTAAGGGAACATCACTTCAAGTACCTGTTAAAACAACAAGAAGCTGCAAGAGTCCCATATAGCTGGGAAACCGGCAGTTGCTAATTGCCTCCCTTTTCAATTTGCTGAGAGCAGCATCCACGAGATGAAAAAGTGCTTGTTCTGATAATTAAATTATAACAAAGAGTCGACAGATACTTCTGAAATTTACATTTTTATATCAAAGATGACATTTGATAGTGACAATCCAAATGCCTTGAAATCTGTCTTTTCAGCACTAATGACTCTTACAGTAATAAACACCTTGTGCTGTGACCCTTGCCAGGCTCTTTGTAAAGTTGAGGGGACGTTTATTGCTATGTATATGCCCATTCTATTAAAGTTACTGCCTAAAATAACCATATTCCTTCAGTTGCCTTGGTGGATTTATCCAAGTTTTCTGATTTTATACCTTTGTGGTGGAGAGACTGCTTGCATGAAAATTTACTTATGCTATATAACTCCCCATGAAAAGAGATCTTGGAACATCTGCAGATACACAACACTGAGCTTATTAATAATACTTCTGTAGCTAAAGGCTACAGACAGAATTAGAGACCAAATACCGAGCATCTTGCACATATGTAAGGATACTAAACAACCATTTCTGGATATTATGCTTTTTACTAAATTAGTTATTTGCATCATTGAGCAAGGGTATGAATATGAAAATCTAAAAAAGAAATCTGCACACACACATGAACAGGTCCTTATTTAAGTACAAGTACATATTTCTTTTGGAAAACTGTTCCAGGAGAGAACGAAAAAAAAAAGGAAAGAAAGAAGCATCTGAATTTTTTTTTTTTTTTTAAACCTGTTCCCAATCTCTATTCCCCAGCCAATTACCACTCGGATACGAATTTGTGAAAGTAATAAAGGTTCCAACCACAGCTCTGGATCCCTAGTGTGGTACAGACACACGTCCCATGGGACCATCTCTGCCCCAGATCCGTCACAGCTATAATTAAGCAGAAGTAGTAAAGGGGAAGTCATAAAGCAGGTCCATGGCAGGAGGTGGGGAACAGAAGTGCTATGAATTTCTGTCTAACAGACGGGAAGGGTGAACCTACTAGAAATAGGTCTGCTTGAGACCTTTTGACTTCCACCAGCAGGGGTGGGGCTGGGGGAGAAGGGAGGAGGAAGAGAATATGATGGAGAAAAGGCAAAAGAAAGAACCATATAAACCCCCAAGTTTTGCGTAAGCTTTGGATTAGTTTTAAGGAAAATTCAATTAGTGTTGACATTTAAATTGGGCTGGCAAATAAAGAGTAAACCACCCAGCTTGCTAAATTCATTCTTTGCACCCAGAGCTTTCCTACATGTCTCTGATGCTCTGTTTCTTTGCAAATCTCATTTGAAATCTCATCGAAGTGGTGGGGTTTTTTTAAGGGTAGGATCATGTGAGCAAACAGAGGGTCCAGTGGAAATGGGCTTAAGGACAGAGGAGCAGAGAAGGGACAGGCATCAGGGCTAAATGAATTGTTGAGAGAAACTTGTCAAAAATGGAATAAGAAAGAAATTTACTCAGAGAGCCTTAAGTAAAGGAAATAAAGAACATGTCAAAAACATTATTTTAAACTGTGAAATATATAATGTCAGCAAAAGGCAGATAAGACAGTGTTATTGTAACTGAGCCTTTATTAGTGCCGCTAGGAAAAACAAGAAATTCCACATTGGAGCGCAACATTATTTTTACATTGACCTTGATAACTCATGCTTAAGCTATTAGCAAATCCCATGACAAGAGCCTGATGAGTGAAAGAGACTGGTGTTAGAAAGCCTAGGCAGCTGGGCACTAATAAATACATTTGGAGAAAAGATTTTTTTGGCAAAGTAATGAAAATGGAACATGTCAACACATGAGGACTTGGAGTGCGGGAAAGAGGAAAGCAGAATAAAACCTCAAAAGCCCCGTTTTCCCTCCTTTCCTTACTCTTGGCACCTCTTTCTCAGTCATTTCTGCCTTTCCCATGCTTGACAGACGCCCTGAGGTATGATATGAAATTACAACAGTTGTCTGATAAGCCATTTCCATTGAACATAGTGACCAGGAGCTGAGTTCTTGGCATCTCGTGGCACCAGCCATCAAGTTTGTCCCTTTTCACATCATTTGAAATCAAACCTAGGCAAGCCAGCAGGAAGGTTCCAGCTAGGAATGTGAGTAGGGCCACACAACCTTCCAGACCACCCTTGGGTTTAGGTTCAGCGCCTGGTATGCTTGAACGCATCCAAGATCTCCAGAGGCCACGGGAATGCCCTGAGCACTGAGTCTGTCCGCCCCAGGATACATTTCTCCTACAGCAGGGAAGAAATGCAATAGCCAAGGTGCCATCACCTTGAATTTCTATATCACGCCGTCACAGCTCAAATTCTCCTGAGCTTAACACAAATACTCCTGGGCAGAAATCAATAAAACCAAACACAAACAGCCAACAAGGCTGTCGAACACCTGTACTTCATATGTTCGCTGTCTTATTTAGCATCCAGCCTTTCTTCCAGAGACAAATCAAATGGCAGAGTATTCCCCATGGGAGGTGGATTTTCTCTTCCTTATGCAATAGCGAACATTGCTTGCATTACAG
The DNA here is from genome assembly GCF_964106895.1 of Numenius arquata. Lineage (NCBI taxonomy): Eukaryota > Metazoa > Chordata > Aves > Charadriiformes > Scolopacidae > Numenius > Numenius arquata. The sequence continues at coordinate 3,830,624 of NC_133601.1, read as the reverse complement.
AAGGCAGCATTTTTCAGTGTTACTTTTATTGACACCAATTAGTCCTTTATTACATTTCCTGAGATTCATTACGTGCAGTAATTAATATACCAGACTACCATTCAAATCAGCATCTGTTTAACATTTATGTAAGAATGAACTAAAAATACAGAAAAAAACTCCACAAACCCGCCGCTAGAAAAAACCCAAATCAGCCAGCCAGGTTCCTCCAAGGAGAATGAGGATACTTGACTTGGCACAAAGAAAAGGCATATAAAAATAATTTGCTGATAAGGTTGGCCCACATAACATGTGTGCAAGGTTTTTGAGTTTTTAGCCATCTAATTACTGAGCCCCAAATTAGCTAATGGAAGATAATTATCTGAAATTATATTAACATATACAGATTTTCCTGCTTTTGAAGCAACTCTTGAAAATTGTTAAATCTCTTCTTCCATGCGAACTGGCACCTCTGACTGCTATTCCTCATCCATCCTTTTGACTCCGGCCTTATATACCATGCATATATTTTCACGGATGACTAAGTGACTTTTAATATTCTCCATGAATAAAGCATCAAAAGCTTACTGAAATTAAGACTATTCAAGAAAGCACTGACACTTTAATTGTGAGCAGTTTTTTAAAGGTGCTTAATTACAAATTGGAAATACGTATGATAACAGAACCATTCATACTGTATATTAAAAAGATTTCATTATGCACAGGTTCTCTCAAGCAATCGAACATAGTCATTAAAGAACCCTCATATTTAAAGCAATGTTTTCTTAATGGAAGAAGGAATCATTATGTAACAGTTTGTTTGCCTTTTTTATTTGAATCCTAAGCCCTTGACTCTCTTCTCACTTGAGATTAAAATTCACATGTCACTGAAACATCCTGCCTCGGTTCAATGTAAATTTTGTCTGATTTTTAAGGAGCTGGCTCAGATTTCCCCGTGACAAAACCTCTTTCCCCTCCGTGCCTAATAAAGGCATTTATTTGCTTTAACTCTCGGACATCCCAATCTCACTTTGGGACGAGTGAACTTCAGTGGAGCGGTGAGAGGACCATTCCAACCCAGCGTGAGGTACCCCAGGGAAAGGCGTCCGGTGGGTATCCGGAGAGGGCTGGTTTAGACCATGAGCCAAGCTGTTCACGATACTTCTAGGAGCAAAGGGAATTACATGAGTCAGAGCCCACCCAAAGCACTTCCCACATTCCCTCCTTGCACAGTTGGTTCGGCTTTCACAGAAACAGCACGCTCCTGACAGCTTGTTTGCTTCAGATGTTTTGTCCCTTCAGGACCGTGCTCGGTGCAAGACGGGAGAAGGCAACTGCTAAAGACGCTTGTTCGCAGAACGCGGCGTGGGGCAGGTTACAACAGCGCCCCGTCACAATATTAGCTCAGGCAGCTGCACCAAGAGTTAGGTTCTCTGCACAACAACACGGGAGGGTTTTCAAAACCTGACAGACATGCAGCACAGGAGCCTAGAGAGATCAATTCAGTAGGATTCTGCCTTTCAGCAGAGCCTAGCCAATATTCTGCCAGGTACCTATTAAAAATTCAAGAAAAACTGAAGCTAAGTATTCAATCCATCACTTGGAACCAGTGACAATATACCTCTCTCTGTTCTATATATCTCTAGTCCCTTTAATTGAACACCTCATCCTTCACACAGCACGGAAAACATACACAGAGGCATGCTTGAGTGGATGAGGGGTCAGTGTGAGCCTCCACCAGGCAGCTCACAACTGGATATTGAGTTTATTCGTCTGCCATCCGGTGCTTCTCAAAATGAGGATGGTCCTTTCAAGAGAGGCACCACCTAATAACACACATGGTACCCGTGCTCCTGACTGCATACGTGATGCTCGTAAGCTGCAATGATCGCATTCGTATTTGGAACAGTTTCTCCCTAAATCAGAACTGTAATCCAGGTATTCTGGATTTTGGAAGAGAGTAGTGTTTAAAAGGGATAAGTCACAGGTGCCACACGGTTCCTCACACAAAGTGACTTAGCAGTATTTGTCCAATAGTGATATTCCAGCACGTTAGTATTATTCAGTATGAACTTCGGGGTCAAAAACCCAACTGAAAAAAAAAAAAAAAAGGAAAAGGTATATTTGCCCTAAAGAGAGCTGATTCCAGGGTTAGTAAATGCAGGGAAAGCGATCCCTCAGCTTTCACACAGCCTGTGAACTGGGACAGCACAGGAGGTTAACGTGCTGGTTAAAAGGCCTTTGGGTAACACATGATGAACTGCTTTGAAAAATGTAATTGTCAAGAAACACCAAAATTATTTAGCACTTGCCCCGGTTTGAAGTAAAACCAAACCAATTTTCTGTTCTGTAATTTTACATCTTAGCTAGGCCTCTTCTAACTGCCTGAAATTAACGGTATATTGTGGAGAAAACTGCCCGTTCGCAGAGCGGTAAGACCAATGTTTGTGCTCCGTGCCAAGGAACGGTGTGCGGAGAGGCCCTTGCTTATATTTATTGCTATAACAACCGAGGGCAGCCCATTTTCGTTATTTGCCCCTTAGAGGGTCAGAAACAGAAAAATGTAAAGGGGTCACATCTGTAGGGAGGGGCGGACAGGAGAGGTGACCCAAACCTGACCAACTGGGGTATTCCATCCCATCTGCCCCATGCTCAGTAAAAAAGCTGAGGGGTCAAAGGGTCAACTCTCCTTTCTTCGATGGCCAACGTCCGAAAAGGACTCTGTCTGTTCATCTGCCTTTGATCCTGATCCGTGTGTTCCTGATTCCAGAGCTGGAATCCAGTTCCCATCCATCACTGAGTCCAGTCTGGGACTTCCCCAGTGCCTGCCGGTGACGTGACTGTCATCCTGGGAGCTTGATATGGTTTTGTATATATTGTATCTATTTCATTATTATTTTTTTTTTTTAATATTAATTCTTCATTAAAGTAGTTTAGTTCATTCTAAACTTCTAAATCTCCTTATCTCTTTCTTTCCTCTCTGTTTTTTTTTTGGGGGGGAAGGGGGAGAGGAGGGGGAAGGGCCATCTGTCAGTCTGGTTTTGGTAAATTCGGCCAAAACTACGCCAGCACTTCATCTAAAAGTATTTAATTAACAATGTTTAAAAGACAGCTTTCCTTCCTAGTCCCTGACAAAAGATTCAAGAGTGCAATTTAATTACAAGTCACAGGACAATTTGCTTGCAAATCCTTTATCTTGAGAGGAGCAGGATTGATCAAAGGCATAAAAGTTTTCGCCATGACACACGCGTCCGACTTACAAACCCGAAGCTTACCTTAGTCAGGCAATTATAATTCATACCAAATAACTAGAAACCAGGCAACCTGGTCCTGCAAACACCGCGAAGCAGCGCACCATTTCTTCTGGGAGCATTTGTTAGTGGTACCTGGCCTATGTCATTAAACCGCTTAGAAAATAAATACAATAACACTGCTGAGCCTCTCTCTTCACTACCACCATCTGCTTTTTGTTCTGCACAGTCCCACTATGCCTCGGAACTCGTTAGGCTATGAGTAGTATCTGAGCATCTCGTGGACGTTAATGAATTTATCCTGACGCTAACTCTGCACCGGGGAAGATGATATGGGTATGGAGGGAATTGAAATTCAGGAGGTACAAGCTCTGTCTGGGGTGACACTGGGTACCGTGGTGAGAGCAGAATTGAATGTTTTACTCTCAAATTCCTGACCGTTGCCTTAAATCCATGAACAGTTTGCTTTGGTGGGTTGAGATGCTTAACTGCAAGGACGTGCAGATTCCCAACCCTTCTTCCCCCAGCTCTGTTCTTCTTAACATGGCACGTGGCAATTGAGATTTTCCGCTTAGGCTGCTGGGAAGGATGCTTTATGAATTGTGAATACAGAGGCCCTGCATTTCAACTACAAGCTAAACCAGCTGAAATGAGAAGATATGTATGTTTAATGAAGTGGGACCACCAGAAGAAATAAAATGTGTGCAGAAAGTCAAAAAAGACCCCTTGCATTTTCTAGATATGCGGGATTTACAGCAAAGCATAAAGTTCAAGCATTAATAGATGCGCTAACCTGGACTTTTAATAAAACCTGCAAAAATGTTTTATTTCTATAGGAAAGTTCCAATCCACTTTGATAGAACCTTTTCTACATTGACTTGATTTACGTCTGAGTCTGTCAGAAAATGTCAAAGGGACAATCAGACCAAGTGCTGAAAGGGCCAAAAATGTTTTTCCCTTCCTTACAACTATTGCATGATCCAATATTTAATATATTTAGTTCCTGTTAGAAAACATACAACACCCTCCTTGAAATATATCCCTCTTTTCCTACTTCTAATTACAAGATGAGAGGTGTTCACCCATGTTTGCTTCTGCAAAGATAAAACGCTTGCTCTTTTTGTGTGAAAGAGCCAAAATTTGAATAAAGCCTCAATCTGAAGTCATTTAAAAGTAGCAGAAAATTAAAAGTGTTATCACTTGCCAAAGAATAAAATGCACTTAAGAGCAGCTGCCAGACCGTTTGCTGGGATGCAAACGACCCTACTCCCCACTTCAGTGGGCTTCATCAGTTTTACAGAACTGTAACCATATGCACTGAAATTGCATTGCTTCTGATTTTGAATAGTATCACTAAAAAATGATCAAACTCAGAGAAGAATGTTTTCTGACAGAATCTGAATTTCCTGAAAGGGAGAGAACAAAGACAGCTTCATTGTGTGTCTCCCTGCCATAGGTTCCCTTCACAAAAAGGTGAATTACTCCACTTCTTGACCTTTGGTGTTTCTGTTACCATTACGAATCTCTAAGTTTATTAGTATATCTAAAAATGATGGTATGTAAAAATTATAATATTTTTGTCTAAATGCATTTGAGCGAGATAAGTATAACTCCACTCTAAGTGACAAAAATAAACTTGTACATTATACTAGACAATAACATCTATGAACAGAGAAATTAAGCACACTGTGTGTATGGTAGTTAACACTTGCAGTATGAAGTTAATAGCTGTAATCTCCTGACCTGTGCTGTGTGGGTGGTCCAACTGTTACATTGTCAACATGGACTTTATTTCATATTCTACAAACGAGAAGAGACTACAACTCACTTCCCATAAACCGGAATACAAAGCGCTATTGCAAGAAAGTTCAGCCCGGGGCACATTAAATGACAACCACACACACAGAGCCCAGCTTTGCTAAGAATGAAAACTCTGGTGAAAACTAGTGGAAAAAGGAGAAACACCGACTGGTGCCTTGGCCATCTGTCTGTAACCAGCCAACTCCTCTAACACACGAAACACAAGCAACACTCGCTGCTCTGTCCCTTACACCATCATTTACCGTGTACAGGTCATAGCCATGAACTTATAGCTTATAAAAATAGCTTATTTTCCCATGCTGGACCTACATGGCCATTTGAAAAACAAGTGAAAGAAGTGAAGCATATGAAAACTCAGTGACCACATATTTTCCAGCTACGCCTACGCGTGAACCCGGTTAAATTCAGCATATTCTGAGCCAGTCTTAGAGTCCAGCTTGGCCTGGATCACCACATGTTCACACCTGCCTGTGTCTCATCCATTCGAAAAGCTTCATCGGCTAGTTTGTAGAAAAAAAATAATCCTACAGAATGGGAGCGTGCTAAAACAATTGCTCACAAAGTAACTTCCTAGCCTAAAAATACATGACCTGACTCCTCAGTTTAAAGACACTCCAAATACCCTGGAAACCCCAACCTCCCACTTCCACTAAAAATATCTTTTTAAGGGAAATAATCTCTGTGATGATAATCAACAGAAACAACTTAGAACGGTTAGCATGGCTTTCTGTAAAATATGAAAAATTAAGCGAATCTCCCAGGTTTTACCCTCATTTCCATGTTGTGATTCTTCTGGATAAATAGATTCATGCAGTGTTAATTAGCCTTGTGTCCATTCCCAGTAGTCCAACTGGGGGAATAAAAAAAATTACATGTCATTTAAAATCTTCAACTGAAGTTTGCTGAACAGACATGAAGGTAAAAAATAAAAAATCTAAGTCACTTTGTCTGAAGATTACTTTGGAAATATCCGATATTTTAAAAGGAAGGCATGCTTCTATCGGATAAATCTTTATTTAGAATCACAGCCTCTCTTTATCCATTGCTTTATTAGATGGCACTCAGACAACTAAGACACAGAATACCCTACATGGGTGTTTTAACTAACAATCATTTAGGTTTAGCAAATTGAATCAAGGCAAAAGCAGATGTTAAAGACGCCTGTAAATACAGAACAAGGGATCATGTTCTGATCCTGAGAGAGAAAGAGACTGGAAATGATAAAGTACTAAACACCTTTTGGCTGAAAACAATAGATTCTCTTTTTCACTCTCACTTCTTTCCTCTTTTTTTCTTCAGTGCTAAGTCTCAGGCTGGCGACTGAGCGTTTAATATTTGTTGTGTCTCAGTGCAACTCAGTCCAGTGCAGCAAGTTGGGAAAAATACTATGAACCAGTTCATTTCCACCAAAACCTTGAGGCGGGCCTGAAAAGGGACTGGTGAGGGGTTTAGTTATTGCTTTATTATTGCATAACCCCAAGCAACTTTGCATATTTATCTCAAAAATGGCTCAAACTGGACACTCAGGCGTCGATCGCCTCAGGGGTGTAAAGGGACAACTGTTGCAGGAACACCTAGAAATGCGCTCAAGGCAGCCCAGCTGAGCTGATGTGTATATCCGGAATTTCTGACTCTGAACCATTCCAAACTACGCTTTCCTGATCAAACCTTGCAATACAAATTGATCTTTTAGAGTCTACAATTTCATTGTACCGAGTTAGCAGCAGTAAATACCACTCCAAATGAATCCAACTAGAACTTGATTGTAGCTTAGTTCAATGTTTTGATCAAAAGACATTCCTTAAGTCTTTCATCACTGTTTTGTTCAAAAAAAAAAAAAAAAAAAAACCAAAACGAAACCAACCCAAACAAATTCATTTTCTTTTGCAGATAATGCAGAGAGACATTAAGTACTGTAGGCTCGGAGAGTTCCTGCTTAGTCACTCTCTTCTTGGTGCAAGTTCCTACCTTCAGAGAATTCCAGATTTAACTGAGCCATCACCTTTATCAAACTCCACATACCTCAGTTTAATTTTGTGTGTTTATATGGCATATCCACGGGACTATTAGGCCACAATCATTGAACAGCCTCCAAAATTTGCACTTATGTCCGTAAGCCTGCATCTTCTAGTATTAACATTCTCCAGGACCCGTGAGGGCTGCTGCTGGTGTCACCTAACGGATCAGAAGGAGATGGATGCCAGAGAAATTATTTCTGCTCTGCATGTCTATACGCCAGCAACTGCTTCCTTGCAGGGATCATGGTAAGCAGGAATCTATACCAGCCGAGCTGCCAAAACCTGAACTGGCATCACGTACAGCAGCCAAACGGAGTGACTGAAGCCCTGAGATAACATTCAGGAAGGGGCTGCTTTGCTCCTTCCAAATGGGATTTGTTCGGAGGGTGTACGTGCGAGGTGAGGATTAGCTTACATTGCTTTCATGTTTATACTGTTTGAAGAGAAAAGAGAAAACAAGGAATACAAAGGGAAGCAGCAGGTGAGAGGAGATCAACGAGCAGATGAAGGAGGCTGAGGGCAGAGAGGAAACAATCAGAGAGAATATTTTTGCATCAGAGCAGCAACCCCAGACGTCCAAGGGGAGAAGGAAGGCCCTTGCAAGGCACTGCTCAAGTGTATTAAACAACAGTCTCTGCCCCAGTAATTAGCAGAGCCCATTCATAAGCTATAATGGAAATAACCATGAATTTTGTGTGAATATTCTGATGCCAGTGAAGAAAGCCAGCCCACGCGGCCACGCTCCACAGCAGCTGGAGAACACACACCCTGCACAGATGGTGTCTCACAGCGCAACCAGGGCAACAAATACCTTCAGCTTAGACGTGTCGCTTCCTGACAGTAAAATAAAAAGCTCCCCAAGTTTGTAGCAATTAAATAAAAATAGGCATAATCACTCTGGGTGAAAAGCTGCAAGCGCTACCCTCCCTCTCCAAGATGTGTTATTTTAGTTCATTTTGTATAAAAATGACAGTTGGGACGAGGCAGCAGAAACCACAGGCAAACCACTGGCAACCTGTTCCTCAAAGAAATGGTACCTCTCATTGCCAACAAGTCTTTCCTACCCAACACTGCACTCAGAATTCCACCTTCTCATCAATAGGGTGATGAGAGAATTAAAGACTTCAAGGAAAAAGCCAAAGAAACAACATCCCAGACCAAACTTTTAGGTGCATCGTATTCCCAGTCCAGATGAGATTTTTCACAGCTTGTTATCAATAGACTCCAGCTTTCTTATTCCTGTCCTGAAGCAGAGCTAAGCTCTACGGAAACCTTGTCCAAATGTACATTCATTCTTCATTTTCATTTTCCACATTTTTCATATGAGTTAGAACCAAAGTTAGGTGAGAGCAGCACATCAGTTGAAGTTATACGGAACAAGTATAAAAACTAACTTCCAAGCCTTAAAGCCTGTTTAACCATAAAGGGATGTTTCTTGACCCCAAAAGTAAGATTAAGCCTCAGAGGGCTACTCAAATAGAATTTCAAGATGCTCTAATAATTTTCCAAACAGCTTTCTGGCCAGTTTTTCTTCTCACAAAACCAATCCCAGATGTCTAAGCCTGCATTGAAGGTATTGCCCACCACATAATGATGTCTGTGTCCTGTCACCTGGGTACTGGTTCTTGATTACTGCAAACCATATTAATCAGACGGACTGCACCACAGATGGGCATTTTACCAGAGAAAGAATTAGTGATCAAAAGCTGGAAATAGAAACCAGGACTTCTGAGGCAGGCTGAAAAGAAATCTGGGGACAATCGACTTCGTAATCACCTGAAATGGAGATAGACTGAGTCTGAAAGGCTTTTTCACTTTCTGGTTCAAAATGAAAAGGGAGCAGAAGAGAGACTTGGACGAGCAAAGGCAAGAAGCTGCAGCCTGTAAGAAATAAGAAGAGAAATGAGGTACAAATTTGGACTGCAGAAAGGCTCCTAAACCTGGGGGGTTTGGGACATTAAGTGAGGCAATGCAAATTGATGTCACCAGATCAGCCAGACTGCTGGCCCTGAACTGAAAAGCAACAAGAAATCTAAAAAATAAAAGATACTGTATGAAATCAAAGGTCTCTCCACACAGCTTTCTTTACAAAAAAAGAGTTACCACTGAGTTACCCTTAGGCATCCCGTCTTTGCACACACTATTTCTACTAGGAGAACCTGTTGTGCCAAGTTATTCCAATAGTCGCAGTGTGTCATCTTTGCTTACAGGGCTGATGCTGAGGTTCAGTAAAGTCCTCGATCCCAGAGAGCCTGACAGTGACTCCTGATGCCTGAACCATGTCTTATTTAAGTGTCAAACTCCATCAGGGTTTTAGCCTTGAGTTTCTTTATGGTAGTCTTCCAGTATGTGAATGTACAGTATTAAATAAAAGGGACCTCTATTAATACTGTAATTTTAATGATTACCCATCGAATTCTAACAGTGACATTAGTCATGGGCACAAAAGAGCATAGACAGATCAGAACATCAAGCGTCTATTCTATATGTATGACCTGATCACGGGAAAATTGTGTGTTAGCAGAGCCCAGCTCTGAGTTCATGTCTCCAGGCTCCAAATAGTGCCTTAATCGCTCTTTCAGCAATTATAAAGAGGGGGAATGGGCACTATGCTTCAAGAGTGCAACTGGAAATTCAGAAATCCCCTTTCCTAATTTTAGGATTTAATAAACACCTGCAGCTCCTATTGATTTAGGTAACTCTGGAAATCAAAACATCCCTGTATTATAGTCTCTCTCCTCACTCTACTTCCCTTTTAAGCTCCCTCCTTTTCAACTCCCATAAATAACTAATCTCTTTTTCACATTTATAAAGATTTTTTTTTTTTTTTCCTCTTCCAAAGCATGACAGCCTCTGGGATATTTCTGCTGGTAGTCCTGTAATGATGCATTACTTTCATACATCATCAAAACAATAGCACATAAATGATGCATTACAGCCATGGATTATCCAAATGACGGTAGCCAGATGACAGTGCCACGGTGCTATTAGAGTGAGGTTGGCAGGAATATTACAGGCATGCCATGAGTGTTACACTTTGGTCAAAACAAGGATTAATTTCGCCATGTGGGAACAAGCTCAGAGGGCAGAAGGAATGTAGTTTTAGTACACCGAACAATTACTGTACTAAACACGGTAATGAAATTACAATGTCTGTGTTTGCTTGGAAAATATATCACCATTGCTCCATGCCTGGATGCTAAGAGATAATATTGCTCATTCACCAGCGACATCCACTTGAAGTTTATTGGCTTACTATTTCATAGTCTTTTTTTTTAAAAAAAAAAAAAATATCTGGAATAAGCTAATATTCAAATCTATTGGTTTAAAGCTACAGAAGCCTTCAGATTACACCCATACATAGAGATCTTTTTCTCACTCATTTACTAGTTGTTACATTAATCTATTTTTCCAGAATTACACCACTGTAATTAAGACTGCGATTAGTCCTGTCATTTCTAGCATTTACAACACTGCAATGGTGAATACTCACTGATTTCTTTCAACCCATCTTCCACCTTCATACACTTTACCATGTTTTCACTTCAGAATCTCAGATCCCAACACAATTAGGAAATGGCGTATTGTATAAACCAGTCGAGACACCCAGTAAAATCAATGAAAACTGGTGGATTTTCCAGTCACCTGCGCACGACAGACCCCGAGGCTTTCCTGTTCGGTTCCTTCACATTCCCTCAAACAACAGGCTTTTCTTCAGGAGAAATTGCTCTACGATATAAATAACGTTATAATGTTGGACAGCTTCCATCTTTGCGAGCAAAGCCCATTTCCTCCTTGGTATGCTTGACTAGAGAACAGTGAAACTTTACATTTCAAATATTTTCTCCACTGGCAAAAAAATGCAGACAGGCAAGCAGTGCTGTAGGATTGGCAACACCAAAGTGTTTTTAAAATTCAGACTGATTTTGCAAACCACTTGCATTGAGTAAACAGAAGGAAAAAAATTGTGAAGAAATGAAAGTTAGTATTTTATACATTCTTATCTTTAAGAAAAAAAAAATATTCCTTCTGATTTCTTAAAGACAACACAAACACTCTCAACCTTAAAGTTCAGTTTAGTCTTGGGTGGAAGAAAAGAAAGACATCTTGCAAAAAAATACCTGGTACAGCTCAGCCATAAGTTTCCCACATCCTCAAACCCCCTCTGACCACTGCATGGAGCCACTATAGAACTGAAAGAAAATTTTCAGAAGTATAACGTAAATTTCCCATTCTTGCACACCAGGCTACCTTCTGCCTATTAGTGTCTCTCATATTGGGTATTTGTTGGGGAGGGGGGTGTTGAAAATGTCAATAACAACTCAACTGCCACTAGATACATGTTTATTGTTTCAGCACTAAATTACAACAGTATTGAGTATCTAAAAAATGCCTTTTTTTTTTTTTTAAGAGTAACTGTGAGATACATGGAGAAATAGAGTACATCAGAGGCCAGCAGGCATCACGTCTAATCCCAGTACAGATGGGAACCAGCTATTCCCACCACACAGGGTGAGAATTCGGGTCCTTCGCTAGCCCTTTTTAAATACTGTGCATGGGGAGAGGGATTGTTTCATTTCGAATTTTTCTAGTGACTTATTTCAGGCTTTTTTCCTTCCAGTGCAGACTTCCATTCTTTTGCTAACCACTATAATGATGTATTCATTCTTTCCTATCTGAAAAGCATGATCTCCTTGCGCAGACCCATGGTCTTACCAGGCTTCTGCACTCAAATTTTCTTGCTGTTGCAGCATCAGTTCTGCTCCTGACCACCCAACTCCCCTGGTTTTCTGGGGTGACTTTCTCTATGGCAGCCTCTGATACCTCAACTCTCTACTTTCCCCTGAAACATGCAATTTTCCAGGCTCTGCTGTCAGCTTTTAGAAAGCACAAAGATCAGAGTTCACCAGCTTTTCTGCCAAGAGTGCTCCAGGGGAGGAAGAGAACACACGTAACCAGGATTGTCTCAAGCTGTCTATGACTAACACAAAGAGAAAATAAAACGTCCAAGACACTGTAGTTAGAGAGCAAACTGAGGCTTTCTGACTTCTGCTCACAGGTGGGTTTTTTTGGGGAGGAGGAGAGGAACCCAAATAAGTAGAAAAAAAAAATAATGTGGAAATCAAGAATTTTGGTCTCCATTTCAGCCCCACCTGAGAACCGAGGTTACAGAAAACAGGGTGGCTGGGAATCTGGGCTCTGGAATTGTGCAGACCTGTAGTGCAGATTTGGAGCCTGTCATCTGGCTGCTGGTCAAAGTATTAAAGATGGTGTTAAACTGATCTTTTTCTGCTTGCTTCAGGCCATGCCTGACTTTTTATTTATGCATAGCTAAGAGCAGCGGTACTACTTATTTCCAGAGAATAAAGCCATGACAGACATGTATTTGTGAGGCTGTTTCAACTCTTCCATTGCCTTCAGTTATCTTCCTTTGAACTTCTGGATTCTTCTGATAAACAGGTTGCTCAGATAAAAACTAATTCGTGACATTTAAGCAGCTGAGATGAAAAATCCTCAGCATTGCGTGTTGGTTTCGGATTTTAACAAAATGAAAAAGGGATTTAATTCCACTACGCAATGACAAGTTTCACTTTCAGAGTTCCATCCCCCAAGTCATCTCAAATCACTTTACAAGCTTTAATAAAGGCACAATGCTAAAGTGATTTTGTCTACTCTAATTATTTTTAAATTCATTTTTGTATAAAACACTTTCAGTTTTGTAACCTAGTTTTTCCTCTTCCTCCCCTTGTTTTTTTAAACTTTCATCATAAGCTATTATTCAATTTGCTTTTTTGTATGCTTGCAAAGGTCTTTTCCTTTTGGGGAATTAATGTTCAAGGAAAATGTTGAAATTACTCACATACATAAATTTCATCACATACAGAAGCTAAAAAGAAACTGACCAGAAATTTTATATTAGATCTCAAGTTTGATTAAAACATCATGTGAAATTCTTAATGAGAGCTGCTGAGCACTGAGCACCTGGGCCCCAAATCCATTTTCTATATGCTCATCTAAAAGGGTAATTTTATTTCCTCCATACACAGTCCCATTTTGCTCGCTTTTAGTAACTGTAGGATCTGGGACAGGAGCAATGTCACCCTGCAGTTTTGTACGATTTCTAGCACAGTAGACTTCTGATTTACTTTAGGTATTTAGACATATATTATTTATTACTTCCCACAGTTCAGGGACATGTCTGTCCACTCGCCCACTGGGATACTGGAATCCTTGCAGCTCATGCCATTGACCCAGAAAACGACATTTTAACTTCACTAATTGAGTCAGATGTAAAGTGAAAGAATAAGTTAATGATGTGCTCTCAGAGATGCTCTCGGAGTACCTGAGTGGCCTCATTCCTCCCCAAACAACCGAGGTCCAAGTCCATGGGGTCCTCAGTGCCCATCTGCTGGTATTTTCCCTATTTACCAGCCCCCTACCCACAGCTGCCGAGTTCCCCAAAGACAAAGACAAGACGAGCTGAACAATTCAACCAAAGGCCCTAACCCTTGATTTTTGGGAGACCAGAGGTTAGAAAACCCTTCTTGTCCTCCCAAGCTGGTTTTGCATCTCAGGACTAGAGTCCTTTCATTTAACCAAGCCTAGTCCTTTAAGCAGGAGACAAAGAGCACATTCTGTTGTTTCATGGGAGCCCTCAAAATATCACTACTTCCAAACTTCTGGGAGCAATTACTTACTGTAATATAGCTTATCTGTACAATGATATAGTTCATCTGCACTGGCATTGTGTATATATATATATAGACGTCTCCGTGTGAAAATTACACTGCATTATTTATGGCATGCTTGGGGTGAACAAAACACTCCACATTATTGCTTTCAGCAATGCCTGTATAAAACATGCTTTAATGGAAGACCATCACTCAAAGGGTTTACAGTCTTCTGGACTGTATCGTATAACCGTAGATACAGTAGAAAAGAAATTATGAACGCTAGTGGAAACTTGTAGTGTCCTAGGTGACCTTACCACTAGTGCAATGGCACAGAGATGGATCACCAATGACCTTCTTGGTAAAAATCACTCAAGAAAACGCTATTTAATAAATTAATATTAACACAGCAGAGTAACAGACTGTGCAGAGCTTTGGGAACTGAACAGTACTTTAGTCTAGATTTAAATTTAGCAATTGCCATTGCAGTCATGGAAAACTGTAATTTAACTTTTTAATAGCATTTGAGTGAGAGGTGCTTATAACCAAGGCCTGATAAAAAGCCAAAGCTGAGAAGCAGCAATAGCACACATGCCTAATTGTATGTCTGAAGGAAAGGAGCCCACTCAAGGTAATGACACAAATAAGTAAACACGGAAATGTTTACAGAATTGAGACCAATATTAGAACTGCTTTGCATAATGATTCAGGTGGAGGGAGCCTTGGCTCGGCCCCCTCTGTGCAGAGCTAAGGAAACGCAGGGCTGAGGCACAAATGGGTTAAGCCAGGAAAGAAAAAGCAGATTTCCTGAGCCTCAGGCCAATACTCCAATGTAAAGACCTTCTCGCTTCCTCATGGCTTACAGGACCAGCAAGGCTGGACACAACACATGAAGCAAACAAAAACCCACCTCCCAGTTAGGCTTCTTCATCAACCAGAAAAGCCAGAAGGATACTGAAGTCCACATGTGACCAAGAGGCAGCAGAAACTGCTTCTTTTCATTAAATCTAAACCTGTTAATGGGATTGTAAAACAAGCTTTTGCTAGCATTCGAGAGGTTTGGATATTGTTGTTTTTTAATTGCAGGCTTATTTTTTTCAGAAAAAGTCAGCAAAGCACACACTCGGGAAGGCAGCCAGCAAGACTGTTGCCATACATATCTGCTTTGTTCAGTTTGTTAAAAAGGTCATGTGGGCTGAAGAGCAACAACAGGACCTACACAGGAATTGTCAGTATCTATTTCAAGCATGGGCTAGCGGCCAAAGAATTAACCTGGGATACAAACCCAGCATCTACTCCCAGATCTGCAGGCAGCTACTGCCTGTCTGCGTCCATTCAAAAGAAGACATGACCTACAAAAAATCCTAAATATCCCCCTTTTAATGACCAGGGAAGTCAACCGGGGCTTCAGACAGCAGCAGTCAGGAGAAAGGCAATGAGAGCATCCCTCCTGGACCTTTCATGAGTCCAAACATGAACGAGACAACCTGTAAGGATTCGGTTGTGTGCAGACTTTAAATTTCACCCAGGAAAAGATAAACCATTGTGATTCATTGATTTTCTTCCTCTGTATTTGTCTTACAAAGACTGAATTTAGCCCAGCTTGCTAAAGCTCAAGATCACCACCTTTAATAAACACAAAGCACATTATTAAGTTTGCTAACTGCTGTTGCATAGAAACCACTGGATGCTATTTATATTGAGGTACTATGGAAACAATAGTAACCAGTTTTTCTGTTTTTCCTACTAATAAGTAGGAATTATTATATATATTTGTCATTCAGGTACTTGGTCAATACCAGGCTGCACTAGTTCTATCATTTCAAGCCCAGAAGGGATCAAATCCCTTACTTTGCTCTCCTGTAGAAGAGACCTATATTCAGTTCTTTGTCTTTTTTTTTTTTTTTCTTCCCTTTCTTGAGCTTTCAAAGCATTTTCTGAGTCTCTCTTCTCCCAAAGCACCTACACAAAGTGATTTGTCCTGCAGTCTTTCTTCCTGGGCACATCGCATCACATCTGGCTGTACTAAACACACTGAATTGGAAAGGTCTGGGCAAGGCAGAGGGAAGCTGGTGCCTTGGTGTCCCATTCTGACAACAAATGTGTGACACGCATTAGTCATGGGCTGGTGAAGCAACGTCCTAACTGCATTTTCCAGTCCAGTCAAAATAACAAAAAGCACCTAGCACCTTGCAGGACGAAGCCTTAATACAGAAGATAACAACTGAGCCCAGGAGGTTGATGCAGTCAACTGAGAAGAATCGTTTGACCTGGACATCTAAATCAGCTTGTCACACTGTGTGGTGCTGGAAATAGCACTGTGCATTTGGGCAACTCGTGTTCATCACTTTCCAAACATCTCTGACCTGAGTGTTTCAGGTCAGAGAAATGAAAGACAAAGTAGTTCAGCATCAGAAAAACAAGTTCAAGAGGGCAGGGAAACGATGCAGCTCTCAACAACTCAGTCTTCACACTAAAGCGATCCTTTTGAGGATCGCTTCAAACTGGCAGAAAACAGCTTTTGAAAATGGCCATCCCATGTCATCCTTTCAGATGTCCTACATGAAGCAAAGGATCTCTAGCTCCCCCAGTCAGTTCAAGTGCCTAATATAAAGGTGTCATAAACCTGTATATCCCCGCTAGCTCTGCTACTAGTTTGCAACAGAGCTGTAATTTGGTTTACAATTAAAGCCAAGCGTGAGTAAAAGCAGAAAAAATAAATAAATAAAAATCACCCAATAATCACATTCCTTCTTTCCTTGATCATAGCAGCACTGTGAGGCACTTAACCGTTAAAGTTCTGGTTTTCTGGCTGATCTTGAAAAAGTCATTTTAGCCCACTCAATAGCTTAAGTACCTACATTGCTACCCTGGTCTCATACCCAATCTGAACTTCTTTTCTGTAAAATATTAATGCATTCATGTTTCCAACTTCTATATGTTGCAAGGAAGCATTAGCATACACTGCAAATGGAGAATGGAGGCAAAGAAAATATTTAAATAATGTATCTGATACATAAAAATATTTGGCAAAGCTGAAAATTGTTTTGAGGCCACCTGTGATTTAGTTACATTCCTGGAACAGAAGATTGCTCTTCTGCTGTAATGCAAATGAAGAAAATCACATAATCACACTGCAGTTTTATTCCAGCCTAGCAACAGTTATTCCTCACTGCCGCTGCATTTTATTCCTTCTGTTTTTCAGAACTTTTTCGAAACAAAAAGAAACAAATATATTTGTATTAAAAGGGGTAAACATCGCAAACCACATGCAGATAAACTATTCCTTAACCAGCTTTCCTGCTCCGGGATGTAAGACAGGACAAATTCCAACAACGCGTGTCACTGCAGCAGGAAGAGATCAAATACCACAGTCTAACACAAGACTCTTCCACCTCCTTTTCTTTTTCGGAAAGCTATGCTGAAACGAGTCCCTCTCACACTACTCGGAGCCATCACACTGTTTCTTCAGGCTTCCTTTGTGTCTCATGGTTGTTTTTACAAATTGCCCGTAAGCTCTTTAAGGCTAGAAATTTTGTAGCTGGTTTTCTGCATTTCCAGTGGCTAGCCCAGAAAAAAAAAAAAAAAAAAAAGGCCAGCTACTTCAGTTAAAGAAGTATATAAGTCCAAAAATTATCAAAATCTTCACCACCCAGCAGAAGGCAGAACTGTACACGGAGCAGGGCTCTGGCACCGTACAGGGTAACTTCAGAGCAATGAAATAAACCCTTCCAGCCCACACCAACACACGCTTCCCACAGCAAATATGAGGTGGTTTAAACTGATGTATCCACCACTGAAAGAAGATTAAATCAACCCAAACCACCCTGTACTCCACATGAACGGGATCACGACATCACATACCAGTTGATGCACAGTAAGTTCTTATCCCATGGATTTTTCACCTGTGCTTTGAGTTTGACAGGTATTAAAAGCTCCTTCCACTACACCAAGCTGCCAAATACTGCTCCCTCTTACCAGACTCCGGTGCTAAACATGGGAAAGTGGGCAAGAACCTTACTATATGGTATTCTTGACTGTAGGAGGGTGCCAAACTGAGTGGTGCTGTCAAATTAAACGACACCCTGGCACTCCTCAAGGCACTCTTTCTGTAAAGCAAGAAAGTTCTTCATATTCCCAAAACCTTCAGTACTTCCCCTCTAAAATAAACAATCTGTGTTCATTTCTGGTTCTCCCCCCAGGGACAATGTGATGGTATAACGGGACAAACGCTCCCATCCCGATGAAGGTGTAATAATAGCACATTAGAAATTAAGCACGCCCGGTTCTAACGATGGCAGGCTGGGATGCCACACACAGCCTGCCTGATCCCTCTGGAGATGTTACACACAACAAAAAGCACAGGCTTTGGAAGGGGCATGGGCAACAGATTTCACTCCAGGCATCATGTTGTGTTGGTGAGGTAAGCCTAGTTGTTAGCATCTTATTTCCTAGAGGGTAAGCTTAATTAAAATATAAAATGTCAAAAGGCAGTATGAAATATGATGTTCCTGTGGGCACTTGGAGTGAATTAAGCACATCAGCCACTGAAGAGCAGGCTGCAACCCTCCATTTGAAGAAAAGATTAAAACTATTGAGTAGAAAGCGACTCCTATGACTCCTAGCTATAGGATGACTGTTTGCCAAGCCTTGCATTTGACAACACTCGTCACCCTTTTTTGTTGCAGGAAGGTGGATCAACCTCATTTCCCTGGACTTAAAATGCAATATGCTTGTCTGTCACGTGTATAATATGCTGTTTCCAAACCCTTTATTTGCAGTGTTTTTCCACATCACAATTTCACTGAATTTCACTGAATTTTTAGAGTTGGAAGGGACCATAGAGATCATCTAGTCCAACTCCCCTGCTGAAGCAGGACAATTTAGCCGCAATTCTAGCTAAAGATTTTTGTTGCTTGGGAGAAAAAAAAAAAATATCACTTACAGGTATTGATTACTCACATTGAAAAGGAAATGCAATTAAAAGAATGGCAGAGATCCACAGGATCAATGCACTCCCATTAAAGGAAAACACTTTTCACAGGTTTTGCATGTTCCAACAAGACTCACGTGAAACCCTCTATTGTACTTACTGAAGTTAAGCAAGCCAGAGGAGGTTCTTTGCCTGCCCTTTTCTCAGAAAGGGTCTGTGCAGATGAACATGTTAGAAGACTGAAATAGTCTAAAAGTTTGGTACCAAGCACCATACCTGCGCCCTCCAGCTCAGTAGGGAGAGAGACTGCTTGAAGTATCAAGTTCTGAAACCTTTGAGCTTTTAGCTTGATGTTGGAAGCTTGGTCGTATCGAAGCACAGCTTCCACTTTGAGAATTGTTGGAGTGTCTTTTAAGTTGTTGGTACTTCTGAGCGAGGAACCTGGTTTGAATACAGTGAGGATCCTTCGTGGTCTCTATGTTGCACAGAGCAGGAATACAGCTACGGCAGTGTCAAACCCTAATTGATGTTAACTTGCATTCCCATTTCAGGCGATGGACGCTCACAGAGAAAAACCTTATTCTCTTTAGTGCTCTGCTGACCTCCTTCGTCAAACACACGGGAAGACAGCAGAGGAAGATGTGCCACACTTCAGAGCGGCACCTCACAGCCTGCCCAGAAAACCTCCTGTGTCTACAAAGGATGCTTTTCATTTTCACATTTAGGGTTTTTTTTGAAGTAGGAAGATACCATTCAAATGAGAAATGGAGAGGGATTGTGTGACACCTACTCCAGGGAATGCCTGCTACATACCACTGGAGGAAAACCTGAGTTCATCCTGGAGAGTAATCCCAGTGAATCCAGTAGCATTATTTTAATGGATTTATTTAACACATTGTTTCTGTAAGCATAATACTTGATCCTCCTCTTATTTATAGCATTGTAGACTGGGGCGATGCCATCAAATCAACAAAGTGACATGGCTGCTGATGAGAGGATAATCAAGCCTTCTGCAATGTCCCATTTCTTCTTCCAAAACCCTATAGGGAACACGCAAGAGTCTCAAATGGCACAGACAAATATTGATGTGTAGTGTATCATGTCGTTGAACTATTTAGTAAAGAGCCTCTTTCACTGATATCCTGTGACAATTGCGGTTTCCAAACAATACATCATTAACATCTGAATATATATAACACTGATGAAGAATGAAATACTGCTTTACATCTGCATAATGGCATTCACCAGAGCTGTGTTCAAATGTCTTTGCGGCCTGAAAATAGCCAGAGAAATGCTGCTGTAATTGTTGGGATTTGGAGAGAAGCAGGCAAAGGACAGACTCACAAACCTGTACCGCATCCATTTGAAACTACAGAGGGAATTTCAAACACACAGCATGAAATTATGCAGATGTGATTTTAACGAGGACTTCCCAACCATGTTTATTATCGGATTTCGTAAGTTCAAAATCTAAGAAAAGAGCCTTCATCCAGACTCAGTTCACTTGAGCTAGTGGCATCATAATTTGTTCCATGGTTGCCATGACACAAAAGACCAGTTAACACCTGAATTCTCATCGCTGCCAACCTGAATTGAATTCAAATTTATAATATCCTACCAGCAATCCACTAGCACCTCTGCAGAGAATAATTGACATTGCTTAACACTAAAAGAAAAAAAAAATCAAATTACTGTTTAGTACTCTCTAATTCCATGGAAAAATACGTAAAGATGGATTCATCTGACATCTATTTTATTAATCAGGCTATTTTTAGGAGATAAACCAGTCAAGAAAACAGCAGGAGTTTAATAAAGTATACATTAGTAGAACAATTATGGAGTAGTTGCAGCAGACTGTTCCCTCTGATAGCGAGCAGTAGGAAACGTTGTTCAGTTGGAACACAATATAGCAATGCAGTATTTAAGTGAATAATAAATTTCATGGTGAGTTAGCCTCTAGGTTATATTCTGCAAAGCAGGTTTTGAAAAAGTTAAGGAATGTCTGATATATTTCCATTTTCCACCCGCCCTTTCAATAGCACATTTACTAGGGATCTAAAATCATCAGCAGTTTTATAATCTCTCGTGCATAAGTATGAATATATGTACTTTACAGACAGGGATACAGTCTAGATTTTATGACTTAGCCAAGTGAAGCCAGAGGCAGGACCTGAGCCCGCATGTCCAGAATTCCTCTCCTTTTATATGAAAAACTCCTATTCTACACACTTAGGCTTAAATGCCCCAGAAAAAGGCATTGCAAGAGAATAAAAATAAATCAAGCGCTTTCTTCTGTTGCAAAGTAGACTGTTACACGCAAATGTCAAATTCCATTTCAGTATTGTACACATTTTTACCTACTAAAGTAATTATAGAGTCCTCAAACCCGTAGAAATACCGAATAATTTACAGACATCCCAGATAATTTAAGACACTCATGGAAACAAGATGCTTTCACCTTCCAAACTACCAACTGGGCCCAGGCTGAAAGTTTTAATAAATCTGGTGTCAATCCAGAAGCCCCTGAACATAATAGATCTCCTTCCATCAACATCAGCTGGTGCTGGATCAGTCCCTCTGAACTCAAGTGCTAACAGATGCACAAAATGACTGTAAGAGACAAAACAAAGAGGAGTTGCTCTGGCTGTGACATCTCACTTTATTCCCTTTGGTCTGTACACTTTGGTAACCGCTCACTATAATTATTGAGGCTCATAAAATATTTTATGTAGTAACATGTTGGCTACTGTGTTTTGTTTCAAAATAACTCACTGCTATTGCATTTCCCCTCTGCAATATTAGGCCATTGCAGTAATAAAGTTGTCACACACCCTTTGTGATAGACCACTTTGCATTGCCCTAACTGCCTTTTTTTGGTATTACAACAGTTTGCAACTTCACGTCATCTTCATAAATGTGATCAATAGCAATAATAAACTTGCAAGACAGCTTTTTTTTTTCCCCTGGCAACCCCAAGAGTTACCTTACCGTTGGTGGTAGCTTTACTTTGATTCCTTCCGCCTAGTTTTTCCACTTTTAGGTTGTTGAACTTGCCATAAATAAAACCCACCCCAGTGTGGTGCTGCAGCCCCGGGAGCTGGAGCACATGCTGAAGGACGCACCTCCCACCGCTGACCGTGCAACCTGAATAACGATGGAACAACAATTCCTACCCGTCATACCACATACCTATTTGTTAAAATAAGCTTGAAAAGGGGAAAAAAACCACCCTTGCATATTATTTTACCTATCATTTTCTTAATTACTTTGATTATAAACCACATGGTTTGGCAAACTGGAAATGGAAAAACACCATTGCTGACCTACAGGTTTCTATTCCATGAGGCTCCTGCGTACGTGTTTTGCTTTGAGTTAATTCCATTAACTTCAGCCAACTCTCAGACAAAGCTGATACCCAAGTGTTCACAGAGTTGTGGCCTGAGCCGACGCTGCTGCAGGGAGGAAATATTTTCCCAGTGTCACGTAGTGTAACACCACAAGCAGTTTGATCTCAGAAAGATCTACTGTCTTGATGTCGCAGGCGGACGGATGGCCGTGTCTAACTTCTCAGGTACTTTGAGATAGTTTTGTACTGACAGGGCTTTCTGCCTTACTTGTCAGCTCACCTGAACCTATGGATATTTAAGTTCCCAGCTGCATCCTTCTGCCTCCCTTCTCAGCTACGTGACCCTGGGCAGTGAGCATGCATCCCCAAGCTGGTTGGCAATCAAAGCCACAGCAGGAGCTACACATATCAACCTCCACGTCCCCAGTGCAGCTTTAGCTGATCTATAATGGTTACAAATCAGTCCTGCCCCTTTAACTCCACAAAATTTCACTCAGCATATCCTTACTGTGACCTGTTTTTCCGTATTCCATTTTCCCCCTAGACATTGAATGCTCATCTGAGAGATGATCCTGTTGTTCTCCTCAAAAGCAACATATCCTCACTGCTTTTACCAGCCCTCTGGTACCTACCTACCTTCCCCCCCTCTTCGTTATTCTTATACTCTCACAATGAGTCCTTAACAAAACTGTGTTCGTTATACACGCTCGTCTCATCCCGATTAGCATGACAGCTTCTCAGCACTAAGCACCAGGGTGCATCAGCAGAGAGCTAACGGCTTCTTTGGAGAGCAGCTATTATTAATAAGGATTGGATGCAATTTTCCTTATACCTCTGTTGCACCAAGAGATGGCAGAAATGCAGCCTGCGAGTTTAGTCAGATTTATGCAAAACTTGCCTTTCCAGAGTTTTTTTCGTACCTTAACCCAACAGTTTGTTTCTAAAAACAAATTTGCCAGTGTTCACATGAAGGTTTTGTGAGATATTAGAAGGTGTTGTGGAAGCGTATGCTGGTGGAACCAAAATCCTGACAGACCTTCACCCACCCACTAAATCTATTTCCCCTCAAGTTACAGAAATTAAATTATTAGCAGCTGTGGATGCCAATAAATCCATAAATCTGGAGAGGTGACCAAATTGCTACAAAAAAAACCAGACTTGGCAGAAGTAGTCTCATGTAAAAAAATATCAGAATAAAGGAAAAGGAGACTATGGCAAAAAGGAAAGTGGTGTAGTGACAGCGTGATGGATGAGGAAAAATCCCCTTGCAGTGATAGCTTTGATAATAAGGAATTTCTGAGTGCTGGGCACCAACAGAGAGTAATGTTAATTTAAGACAGAGCATAACCTTGCAGAATGCAAGCTGACGGCGCTGACTCAAGTGACAGCTCTGCAGACTGTGGCTGTCATTGTACTGACACCATGAAATATAGGTAAAGGCAGAGCATCTCGATCTATGGTAGAGCTGCTCTCTGCTGTTTGGCTGAAATTAGACCCTGACGAGGTAAAAGAAGAACCCACAAGGCTCACCAGGAGAAAGTCAACTGTTGCTGTTTTTAAAATGCAGCTGTAATTGGGTTCATGCTACCCAAACATACATCAATCTTTAATACAGAGCTGCATGAAGAAGAGAAGACACACTACAAGATGACTGAGTTTAATTAAGCTTGCATGCCTAGTCCAACACTTTTTATTTACCCTGAAGAGACTTCCCTGAAGACCTTTCCTGCCACAAGGATTTCCAAGGCTGCATAGCTCTGTGAAAGCAAAAGACAAGTTTGTATGCAAGTTGTTGCCAGAGAGGGCAAAGAAAACCTGTTAATCAAATGCAACCATTACAATCAATTATTTGAAAATACAGGGAAGAGAATAAAAATCTGGCTTTGACACTCAAACATTACTGAATTTGCAGTTTATCCTATCCATTAAACTAGAGTCATCTTAGTTTTACAGCAAGAAAAGAGACACAAGAAGCAGAAGTGACTTCTCCAAGCTCATACAGAGATTGTCACAGGCAGGAAACTCAACACAGAATTTTCTTGCAGAGCCATCTATCCCACCTCTCCTTAGTTGTGTTCAGGGTGCTATTCCCAACTTCTTCTCATTTTCAACAAGCAAAGTCATTTTTACTGAGCTGCAATTATTTTCATATCCCTATTTGGACAGTAATAATGCCATTATGGACAGCTCATTTTAATAGCCAAAATTGCTGCTGTTCAAATCATCTTTGCAAACCACGGGAAGCATGTGTTAAGTGTTCTCCCGTGTCACATCTAAAGAGGACTATGGTCTCAGATTGCAGCCACTCATGCTTCTCAGTTCACAAAAGCAGAACGCGCTTCCATCAGTTCATGGGGTGATGGCCCCTCAGTCTGCAGGAGCTGGGGGTTTCACTCCCAGCCCATCAGGTGTGTGTTGGACAAATTCATTTGGACCTAACCCTTTGGACCAACCCAAGGTCAAGCAAGAAATCATTGCAAGGAAGGGAAACAGGCACTAGTGAAAGGCAAATAAGAGCATAACTTAAAGCCACAGCTGCCCGGATGTGCGGGTCAAGTGGCCTTTTTAATGTCATGAAAAGTAAGACCAGAGCATTCAAGATTCTGGCCACACATCCTTTCCAAAGCAGCTGCTTGCCCAAAACCTTCACCCAGTCCTTTAAACAGACTCACAAGATGCAGTTTTAGCTTTCACCTACAACAATGATCCTTCTTTTTTTGTTTTTTAACTGGAGATGTTTTGACTTAACCTTAGCGACACCACTGTGGACATTGAATCATCTTCCTTGTCATGACTGGGTTCCCCTTGCAGACCCTCATACCTATTTTTTTAAGGGTACCTGGGAAGGTGGGGGAGTTACTGGGGAGACACATTCCCATAGCCCCCTCTCCTCTAAGCTACCGTGTTGGGCCAGGCAGAGAGAGGACAGGGAATCCCGTGTCACACAGCCTTTCTGCCTGTTGGACCTGGTTCAGGGGAGGCTCCGGAAAGCTCAGGAAAAGCCCATTTTCATCATGAACCCCTGCTCCCTTGTGGACGTGCCTGCACCAGAGCTGTCCCTCAGCAAGGGACATGCTTCATTTAAATTAATTAGCACAGACGAATACCCAAGTTGAGTAATGATATGCTGTTAACAATAAATTAGCTGGTGTGAAGGCATTCAGCGATTCCCCAAAGGGCTCTCACTCGTGTTTCTCACTCCACCTTTAAGATAACGCAATCAGCCAAACAACACTGAGCAGTCCAGAGCACTTCCCAAGGTGCCACCATGGTCCCAAAAGTGACAGAAGAATTAAATTAAGCAAAAAAAAACCCAAACGCAACAGGATATAAGCCAAAAAGAGTATTCTCCAGTTACTCATGCCCAAGTTTTATACCAGTGAAAATTTACAAGTAGTTCTAAGAGAAAGAAAATGTAAGGGACCAGAGAAAATTGAAAATATGAAAATTAAGATTTTAGTCACCTGGCTTATAAAGATAACTGCCTGGTGAAGCAATTACTCACAGATACACAAGACACAGAAATCAAAACGACTATGAATCAGGAGTGTAGAAGAGCTGGCAGGAAGCAAGAAGCTGAACAATGAACAACTATAGAGAGATGCAATTTGTCATATCCCCAACCCTTTAAGGGAGAGTGACTGATGGACGTGATAACATCTATATTATCTGTGTGTCTTACCCTAGGTATCAAGAAATCCAACACTGTCACAGTTTGGATGAAAATGAATACTGAGAAGAGGTTTGATTGCTAGAAGGACAGAGTTATTTGTAGAAATGAAAATAATCCAACTGAAAAGCTACCAAAGCAAACAGCTACACCTGTGACACAAATATAAATTAATAAACTGCTTATTTTCATTCTGTAAATTCTGGCCCAGGAAAAACTGTAGCTTAATTGTGCAGGTTGCCAACCCACAATGACAGGCTATGGTTGGTTGTTGCAAAAGCCTATTCTTAAACGTAATTAAATCACTAATCTTAAAAATAACCAATGATTAAAATCAACTTAAAATATAACAATCTTCAAATTGTTTCTACCTTATTGAATATTTTCCCTTAAAACAGAGCTATTTCGCTAGATGTGATACTTGCTTTTTCCAAGCAGACGTAGAACACTAGAAAAGACGACATTGCATTTGACCCACAGAGATTGTGAAGACGAAGGAAAAAGACTTTCTTAAAAATAATAATAAAAAGGACTACAAATATGCAAGCAAATTGACAGAATAATCTGCAAGCTATAATTTAGGAGAGCGTTACGTATTTCACACTTGTCATTTAGGAGAGACAATTACAGAGCAAGAGAGCCCTGGTGCTGTGGGAGTGTGCCTTAAACTGTGAATTTATGCTTGTTTTATATGTATTAAAATGTATATGAAAAATGAAAACTCTTGAGGATTTGTTGATGCAACAAATGCTTTGATGACATTTAAGAAAACAGGCTATTTACCTCAAAACATTTGTATTATAACACATTCAGTTACTATCTACATTTCTGTTTGAAAATGTCCTCTAAGCCCTCAGAGAAAATAAACGAAGTTTCTTTAAGTTGTAGCAGCTCTTAACAAAAGGAATTCTGCTGTGCAGTGGGCCAGACCACAAATATCTATAATTAGCACGCTTCACCGAAGTAATTAAACACTTGAATTTTCAATTCACATAGCCTAAACTGCTTCCACATTATATTACAGTTGCACCTCAGGAACAGAGCTGCTGGGAAAACAGTTCTGCCCGATGAACAAGTATATGTTACAAAAGGTGTTATTTCTCCCCAAACTGGATTAAAAATAGAGACTTTTTTTTTTTAAGAGGATGTTGGACTAAGAGAGACAATGCCTACTGCAAAATGGATAAATACATACGGGTTAAGGTTTTGTGTCTACTCTGCCTTCAAAATCACAGACACAAAGTGGCACATCGCTGAGGGACTCAGGACAGATTAGAGACATCACAAACTTCACGTGAATTCTACTCAGTGAGAACACTGGATAAGATTTTTTTTTTAATGCAGCTTGAAATACTTTGGTCTAAGACTTAATGAATTAGGTGGCCTTTCAAATACCTCAGTAAGATGCAATTACCTTTTAGAAATTATTTTATTTCTTTTATTCCATCGGCTCTAGAGATAATGGGAAGACATAAAAAATGGGGCAAGAGCCAGGTTTTAGCAGTTGTTCTGTGCAAACCTGACTGCTTCCTAATCCCCTTTCATACTCCTCCTTGTGTCAAACAGCAAGGACATCACTATTCCCAATCCTTACCTTGCCCACTGGGACTCTGAGCACGAGGACCAGAGACTTCAGGAGAAGTTGAAAGGTTTTCCAGTCTTGTCATATCACTCCATAGTCAACACTAGCCTGCTCCATGAGCAAACTTACTACATTTAAGCAATTTAAGTAGGTATTTTCTGCCAAATAGCAGAAAACGCTAGATTAAGAGGAAGCTTTTTGGTGACTTTTCCTCCAGTAATATTTCCCCAATTCCTCTTCCTCCAAATTAGCCACACGCTTAAGAAATTGCAAACAAGATTTACAGGCACCGCTGATGGTGCTTTTAAAGGCACTGATACAGGTGCAGCCATTGAAGACAAAGTGATAATTGACAAATGCCCCAGGTAAATTATAGATCAAATCAATATGATTTCAAACAGGTGAGGTTGAAGTCAGCTGTGATTTGGGCTGTGTTACGTAATTGAGAAACAGTAACAGGGCCAGGTAAAGTTTAGCAAATAGCTGGTTTTAGCATGTACACTGCAAAGAGCTGACTTAATACAAGGGCTACTTTCATATCTGAATAAGAACCTTAGAGGTAGCACTGACAGCACTCATCAGCGACTCACTTAGGAAGGTCAGCCACTCCCAGGAAATAAAAAAAGAACAAAATGAATCCTTCACTTGAAATCCCATTCCAGGATTTTACTAGTTCTCCAGAATATTCGCTTCCTGTCCTGCTGATGAGGATAATATACAATCTCCAGAGAAAACCTTATTTGGAAAATTTCCTTTTCCAAAGGCAGTATCTGTGTTTAGTGTCTCAGATGCAGGTGAGAGAGCTCTGACAGGGGCCGTGCTTCTGAGCCCTGCCTCTGGAAATAAACTCTCTGCTCTACAGGGAACGCAACTGCCATTCTCATTCCCTCCAAAGTCTCTTTCATGCAAAAGAACTTTACCCATTTACACTCAGAGCTGGTGACGTTCCCTCCGCAAATCTTCCAGTTGCTGCACTGCACGCAGCTTTAATGTCCTTGGAGGGACAGAGATGTTAACTCTTGTGGCTTTGTTAAGAGGTTTAGTGTATGCCGTGCCTGCGACGATGAAAAGGCATTCATACACATCCTTCTAACCAAGGACCAACCCTTCACACAACACCTGTGGGGTTGGGAAACGTTATATTTTAATTATTTTCTTCCCTGCACGCGACATGACACTGAAACACTGGAGATATTTTAAGCACATGTGCTGGGCTTTTTCAGCAAGGAGATGAAGGATAGCAAAGAACACGTAAAGAATCCACACGATATCACTAACGTGCCATGCCTGGCTATTAAAATTGAAACACAGGGAAAGAGCGAAGAGCCAAGTAACCCCAAAACTCGGGAATAATCAGGGATGGGACAGTTGCCAAGGCAAAGGCATGCTGCAGCCTGCGCTGCCCGTGCTCGGCAGGATGGGAACCAGCCTTCGCTCGATCTTTACCTACCTGCCAGCGCATGGAATTTTATTCACACTGAAACTGTGTTCGCATTGGAAGGTGGGAGGGAGGAGGAGGAGGTATTTGGCTCGCAATCCACAACAGGACCACTTATATGAGATGCTTGGTGGAACCTGCCCAGCTGTAGGTCTGTGTCTGACATATCGAGTTGTTAGTACAACCCAAGCCCCCAGATCTGGTGCTCGAGCCTTCCTCCAATGACCTGCGTACACAGCTCTATTTTAACATCCCTTGTACTGGGAGACAAGGGTAGGAACTCAGTAATTTTAAAAAATACTAGGGTAGGAACCCATTGATTTTAAAAAATACAGCAGAATCCAGAAAACACTTTTTATATATATTTCATTCTTCTTGCTGCATGTTTGCATTGCTCTGCATATCTAATGAACTGTCCTGAACCCCAGACCTGCACAGCTGGTAATTACTTCAGGTGTCACATTCTGGCTGGGCTGAAAATTTCTTTTTGTGATCACTGTGTGTAAGTCCACCAAAGAAAGAGGGTATTTTGACAGCAGCATGTCTTGAAATCGAATTTTAGTCAGACTGATGCTACCAAAGTTCAGTCTCAAAAGCAGATCGCACAGGAATAAAAATGTACCTACCAGATGTCAAACCAGCGATTCATAAAAATTACTCTAAAAAAACTAGAAAATTTAGTTGATCTAGTTTTCTTTGATCAAATTGAATAGTTGAATTATATCCCTGCTGTAGAAATCAAAGAAATCTTCATCTTCCTTTTAGATGCTGCAGTACATAATCTCTTCTCCAGCTAGCTAATTCTGCCAGCTGGCATTGAAGGACTACACTCCATTCACACTAACCAAACGAAATAAATCATTTTTCATTTTAAGTATTCAAACAAGTCCCTAAACAAAAAGCTATTCTGAGGTTGCTTGAAAAATGTTGAGTCCATGCCTGAAGGAAAAGTACAGTTAAAAAACTCTCAGACTGTTCATCCTGAGCTTTGCATTTGAAAACAGAAAAAAGTAAAAATACATTATGTATTGAATTAAGATCCCTCAGCAGTAGCCAGATCAAATTAGATTGTAACAGCTAGCGTAAAACGACTGAACTATAGATAATTTGGGCAGGTTGGATAGATATTAATCAGTTCTAATCTAGCCAGATACTGAAAAATATAATTATATCTAGATAGAAAGGCTGATATAACTCGTGCAGATACCCATTCACAACTCTGCCATCATATTCTGTAGCGCAACAAGAAAATCCAAACCGATGTGCCCTTAAATAAACACATGCCATCGGTGTGCCCGCAAGCCAGTATCCACCTTGACAGAGTCCTCGTTGTAGCTGTCAAGGAGCACAGGAATTCTGATGAATTACCCCCTCTCCGCAGCTCAGGCCTCAAAAACACGTTACGAGGGTCACCAATATAGTGGATCCATGGGGCCACTCCAATTGCTGTGGTCAGTGTTTTGCCATCTGCCGCTAGACGGGGTCTCTCCTTGAGTATACGTCCGTGGGCATCACGGCATGGGTTGTCAGTGGATCAGCCTGTAACAACCCCGCTCCTGCTGTCACACTACCACTGATCTGTGCTGAATTACACAGGGGACGGCATCTGCCACCAGTGAGAAAAGGGCTTGATGGTTCAAGTTTTCCGCATCTTCCAAAAGGTGTGATTACACCCCATAAAATAGCCTCTCTGTTCCCATCTATCCATTACACGGTGTCCCCCTTTCCTAAACAGGAAGGCTCCTGAATTTAGAGCCTTCCTGTTATGTAGGTCCCCACATAACTGATTATCTAAGAAGACTGTAAGTAGTTTTTTCTCACATAAAGATATCCAGCTGCCCCAATGAACTGTCTGATAAGAATTTCT
Organism: Numenius arquata; assembly: GCF_964106895.1. Classification (NCBI taxonomy): domain Eukaryota; kingdom Metazoa; phylum Chordata; class Aves; order Charadriiformes; family Scolopacidae; genus Numenius; species Numenius arquata. Next base: position 3,800,048 of record NC_133601.1, on the reverse strand, counting down.
CGGCTTTTCCTTAGAAGTACATTTCTTCCTAGTGCCTGCTTTAATGCTCCACATTTTTAATTATATTCTAACAGGCAAGAGATGTTCGAGAAAGTTTTGAAAACCTTAGTGGCAGCTTGTGTACTGTGTTCTAAACAGAGGTCTAGTTCAAAAAAAGCTCCCATTAAGTTTAATTTTTGATCAAATTGTACACCAGCCCTACTAATCAGTACACTGTTGGTATAAAACTGTCTCTTGCTAACTAGCACCTTTATTAAAATCAATCCCAACACACCTCACTACCAAGTGAAGAGACTGCTGTTGAGAATTCTGAAATTCAGAGTTTGGTGTTTATTTCCATGTAACTGGTACGCAGATGTGCCGGAGGTGGCTTTGCCGGGTCCGTGAGGATTCCTTACAGACAGGGCAGCTCTTGTGCTTCTCTGCCGTGGCTCTCAGCAACCAGATTTTTAATTGAATTTCATTCCCTAGTTCTTGTCTTTGTATGGAAATATATAGATTAATTTCCTGTATTTATAGCAGAGCTGTGAATAACCTCATGGGAACAGGTGGCAGAAAAACTCAGCAACTTGTGAGCACAGTATAATACTCTGAGCAGTAACACCTCAGTGGCACAATAACCCCAACTTTCCTCTCCCTCCTACTCACAATTTAGCTATAAAAATGCTATTGTGTCTTGTTTCCTCTGGGAAGATGATGGGTGGAGAAGACGAAAAAGGATATAAACTCCCCATATTGACAGTGTGAACACGTTATTGGGAGCTAAAAAGAAAAATCTGCAGGTAATTCGCCCACACCTCATCCGTATAACTGAATAACAGCACCGCCGCTCCACCCAGCTTAGCATTAAAAGGATAAACACACCAAAAGCCTTGAGAGCATCAGACATGGAAATGGGAGTTTTATGGCAGTCAGTGGTTACTGAGGGGTTTCATGCACAAAGCAGGTATCGGGCGACAAGGTGCCAGGCGAGGAAGACCCTCGTTCTGCTCCAGAGTGGTCTATCTTACCAACTGTCTTCTTTACTGCTCACTATGAATTTAAAAAATACCCTTCTCAAACCTTCATTTTATCACCGGTCCTCAGGTGTCTCTATATTTGTTGGGGGCGGGAAGTAGCAGGAGCTGCTCCTTTTTGCATTCAAGCAAATCAATTTGGCTTGGATTGCCAGTTTTCAATCATTCTCCAGTGAGAGCTGGTGATGCAATGTTTCGGGCTGGTTTCGGGACTAAATATGGCAGATTTATAAGGGAGATACCGACAAGATCTTAACTATAGAATTGTTAATGCATTGCTACAGTAACCCCAGAAACACTGAGTGATTTTTATTGGAACATACATATTTCTTCAAGACGGCTTATGACATTTTATCAGATTTGCTTGTGTAAAGAAAGTTTTCATATTATAACTAATCCATTTTACTGTTGCTGTGGTAACTACAGTACCAGTTAAAAAAGGTAACCACAGAATAAATGCAATTTATGTAAAACTCATAGCCAAGGTTTCTTTCTTATCTAAACGAGGAAACAGCAGTATTAGAAATATAAATTAATTAAAATTCAACAGCACTAACAGTTGGAAGTACAAAATTAAAACTCAGCCTTTCAATTCACTGTCCAGCATCAGCTGCTTGTCTTCCCTTTGATTTTTATCAGGGTAGTGTTAACAGCTGCTGTTTGTGTTTTTGAAATCATCACCTACTTTTTGATGTTCAGAGCCCCTAACTTCTTTCAACCACAGAATTTCACAACAACAGATTAGTAACCTATCTCAGCTGAATGATTTTTGATACTACTTTGCTCAAAGGAAACTGCATTCACTGCAGATTAATTTTCTCTGGCTCGTTTTCATTTAAAAATACTCCGCTTTGCACTTGTTCTATATTTTTATTCCCAAGTCCCAAAACACTGCACAACGTAGGACAAAATGATGTGCATAAACTCCTGCCTTCATCAAAGTGAGTTGAGGGGTTTTCCGTCACCTTCAGTGGGGCCAATATTTAACCAGACTTTGCAAATTAAAAGAAATATCAAGAAAGAACCAAAAGACCCAGGATCTTTCTCCAAGGACTATTGATTGTTCCTCGATACGCTCTGGGCAGAAGTTACAGGCAGAGGGGTGAATTGGCAGGAAGACTGGAGTGATGGCAGGCAGAGCTGTCCCTTTAGAAACTTTCGAATCAGTCCTAGAAGAAAATCTAGAAGCATTTCATAATCATGTCTGCTCTCTCTCAGCAAAATTCATACCGCGACGCTAAGTTTGAGGAAGGAAAGCTGTTGAACAGCAGCACCCCCTGGAACCAACATCATCTCCTTTAATCAAGGAAGATAACATTCATAAATCAATTGGTATTTTAACTTATTCAACAATGATGGTTACAGTCAATGCATGCTATTTTACAGCCTCCATTGACTCTCATATGCAAATGAATTTTTCTTAGCACGTATGACAATAAATATTGCATATGGAACTATTAAGTTGCTTCCACTTCCTTGAAATGAGCCGTTGCATGTGGTTATGCACTAATATCTGAACAACAAAGCCCTCAGGACAAACAGTGTTATGTTCAAAATTCAACCCCAGCTTTCTGTTTTCAGCCTGCTAAAAAGTTGTCATTCTCCCTTCAGTTCCACGGGAGCTCCCTGGAAGGGTTTGCACATGTGTACGGTAATGACACAAGTTAATTGCCCGGTCGCTGAAATAATGCATGAGTCTCTGGGAATGAGACCTCGGAAAGGTCACAGGCTCCCTCATTATGTCTTCGCCTTCTTTTGTTTCTCTGCTCTGCCCTTTTTTATCCTGAGAAAACGCTGTTGAATGCTAATGGCACAGTGCTTGACATCCCCTTCACCAGTCGTGTCAGCATAATTAATTAGGATGGCAGAACAAACACCATCTCACACAGATCAGGTAAACCCATTTTGACACCAAAGGAAGAGGAGACACAGCAGAACGACACAAACGACTTAAACACGTTGCCAGGACTCGGTAAATATAACGGCTGGAAGTAATGGGATGAAACAAAGAGAAACACAGCCTGCCTATCGCTGGAAATATGTTATACTGTGGAGTCGCCTCCCGGGAAAAATGCTGGAAACCAGACTAACTGGAGGTTTGAAACTCTCCACAGACAGACTTAGACCTTGCCCTTAGGCACAATGTGAGCACCGAGTAGCGTGTGATAGAATTTATGGCTCATTTTCCCTTTTCCTTCTGTCTTGCTGACTGTCAGCAAGATTGGCACTGAAATATTTTCCTAGTGGTCTGATTGCTCCTAGACCATACCATTGCCTGCAAACTCTTTCCAGGGACTCAGTTAGCTAGAAGAATTAATTTGTTTCTCTTCATCCTTTTACGCCTATGCGTGCACCCATATTGCAAAAAGGTCATTAGAGATAATATAGCCTTTAATATTGTACAGATTATTTTTTTTTTGCATCTTCAGTGAACCAGTAGTGCTCTTCAAGCCTAACCTCAGACACGCCACCACCTCTGTGATTAACACCGCGCCACTGAGGCTACAACCTTGGAGGAAAAAGCGTGCTAGTTCTGACAAACAGAAGCAAAACACTATCACTGCTTACAAGATGTTAGTCATGCTGAGATGCCAGGATCCCTCCGCAGTTAACACAGGCGCCTATGAGAGCTGCCGCTGCTGTATTTTGGGCTTCTAAATACAAGGAAACACCCCTCAAAGTCAGAAGTCACCCTGACAGTCAGACGGTTGCCCTGGTGGGAGGATTTGTAGCAATATTCTTGCAGAAAAAGCCTTTCCCAGCATCTATCCAGCCACACCATTAGCTTGTCCTTATTGCACAGTTAAGCTTAATTAAAGCAGATCTTCCCCAGGACTCCACGCCTCGCTCGATCTGGGTGTCAAACAGGCAATCTCAGGGACAGAGAGTAAAACATTTAATGAGGAAAACTGCCTCACCACTCCAGACGTGCTCACCTCGGTGTTTCTTCACCATTTGTGAAGCCATTTACATTTGAGCACAACTGATGTAAAGTGCTTTTAACTTGGCAGCAGTACAGATGCTCTTTGCCTTGGCATATTAGCCCAAAACATATGGTGCTAAAGAATAATTGTTTTGAATGAGGGTAATAAGCAACACACATTTTCCCCTACAATCCAGCAGTAGAACTGCACAGTAATGTTTCAAGAGCTAACCTAAGAGCCAAAACCCTCTCCGCAGCATGGACATTATTTTCTTTTTTCCCCACAGAGGGAAGGAAAAAATCGCTCTCAATGTATGGAAAAGAAAAAAAGAAATGGAAATTTCAGGTTTCAAATATTTCTTTCTTATATAAGACAAAGTTTGGGGGAGGAATGCTAATTTCTGGATCTCTCATATGCCTGATCAAATCTAATATTTTTAAATAGAAACTGTAAACTAAACAACTTCAAATGTCAAAATGTTTGCTTTGTGATATTAATATATTGATTCTTACGTCCTCTGACACACGCAGAATGTGATTCCATTGGTGGAGTGGAAAAGTACATTTCTGATTGCTTTAAATGTCAATATGGTCAAAATGCTATGTCTGATATTACATCACGGAAAGACATGATATCCCCTTCCTATGCATCAGAAACAGATTGTACGTACGTAGGGGAGGGGAATACCTACTTTTGAGACCACACAGTTGAAGGAAAACATCTGAAACATGAAAGCCTGAAGAGACAACTCTGAATTTTGCTGTCATTTGTTTTGCTGCCTTGTTAGCCTTTAACAGATTGGGCTGAACTCAGAGCAGAGGTCCTTCAGGAGAAAGAAATTGAGATTGAAGCAGAGAATGGACAAAGTTGGAACTAAATTGTATTAAGCAATGGGACAACCCTAAGAGAAAGGAAGAATTAGTCCTCACAGATAGACAGAAATGTTAACAAGGGAAGAGAACCAAGTCATTACTGCCTTTGGGCAGAGGGAAGCAGACCAAAACCTGACAGGTATCGCTGGCAGAACCCAGCTGGTTCAACTGGCAGAAAGGCTGTAGGTACCAAACCCCAACACAGCTATAGACACTATGATTTTTAGTATTAAGAGATTAATTTTGATTTTCAGGGTCAACTTTGAACACAGCTTGTAGATCTCCCTTGAAAATCCTTTAGGATGCTGTAAGATATAGTGAACCAGCAAAGTGTCCATGAAGCGTGTCAACTCAGAGGAGGGCTGCGTCGTGCTGTGGAAAAGGGAGATATTTCCATTTAAAGTTGTCTTCACTGCCATTTCTAATGCAGCTGTTGTAGAGGTCCACATCTCTATTTTCCACAGCACGCGAGAGAAGCTCTAGCACAGCTTCTCAACAAGCTGAGCTGCTTCCCGCAGCTCTGTGGGAATTTATTTCTTCCCCTCAAAAAGATGCTTTTCAGTTTCAAACCAAAATGGGTTTGTCAACTGGATGGATTTGATAGTTAGATAAATGTGTTTTATCAACGGAATGGATTAGGCTGTTTGCATTTTGTCACCACAATCTCAATCCATCCTGCCAATAAAACATATTTCATCAAAGCTTTAGGCCACCATGCTAACAGAATGTGTTTTGTCAACAGCCTAAATCCATCCTGTCAACAAAATCCATTCAGAAGGAAAATAACTCAATCTCTTCTGTCAACATCAGGAGTAAAATCTGGGTTGTTAGTGTATGAAAAACAAAACCAAACCCCACAGTTAACTGTCCATATTTTCAGGCCAAAATACAAAAACCACAAAAGTATCCATCAAGTTAGCATATGTAAATGAAAACAATGGGGGAAATGAAATAATGTGTTAATATTTCCTGGTGTGACTGGGATGTGAGCAAGCTATGGAATTGCCCGGGCTGGAGGCTGACGTTTCTACCGCCTCGAACTCGGAACTGAATTGAACATCTAGGTCCCAGAGATGCTGGATACTGAGCGTTTATTTATTAAGAAAACTCCAAGACTCAGTAGTCAAATTACAAAAGTTCATAGAAGACTAAGGCTCAGAAAGCTCATTTCTCTTGCTGACAGAAAATCACAGTGGTAGAAACATAAACAAAATTGTATTGTGGCTCCATCCTGTCCTTCGTGCTTTAATTAGAACTTGCAAATTAAATGGACTGATCCAACTGTTACAATCAGTCACATTATTCCCTACCTGTGCCTCAACTTGCTCTGTCTTTCTGCACCCCCTCTATAGGGCAGAGGAGATCCTTTATACAAAGATAATATCAGGGCAGCAAAAGAGCCTTTTGTAGGAAGCTTCAGTGCAGTTGGAGGCCTTCCAAGACCACAGGCATATAAGTAGAAAAAGAAATATATTGAGTTTAAAAGGACACACAGATAGGTGGCAATCATGTCTGTGTGTGCACATGCACACACTTTTACATATAATTATAACTTTGCATTGTACAGGAGCAATTACAGGACACAATCATTCCTGTACTCCCCCAGAGGACTGATTCATACGACACTGCAGTTTTGCTCCTCCTTTTCTTCCCCCTTTCACCTCTCAATAATATAACATTCATTTCCAAAATTTATTAAAATAGTCTCAAAGCAAGATTGCAGATATTAAAGTTTGATAGCTCCAACTCCTTTACTTGCAAAAAAAGGCCTGTCTCCCTGCTCATTCGCTCACTCCAAAGTCTGTTATATTAGCAGCAGTTTTCATTTCAAGCCCTAAGTCAATAAAGATTGATTGTTATCATATAATAAACGTCAGACAGGTTTTTAAAAAAGGTGCAGTAGTTTTGGGTGCCTACCTTGAGATGCTGCAAGAGAGCTTGATTTTCCTAAAGCACAAGCCATACACCAGCTTTCAGAAAAGACGGTCTCTTTCAATAATCTCAGGCTGGGCATCCAAAATCAATCACCTCTTAAAAAGTTATTTTCACTTTCTTTTGTTTGGAGTAAGGCCCTGTGTTGTGTTAAATGCACATAATGTGAAGCATGGAGCATGGTCATGAGTGCCTCAAGGGCTATCATATAACACAGAGGTTGGGATTTTTGGCAGGATAGTTTGGTTTTAGGTACGTTAGAAGCTGTATCCTGGAGGCAAAATGGATAATTAATTTATTTTTGTGATGACTTTCTTAAGAGGCAATTTATTTTTTTTCCTTTTAAATCCCAGCTCATAAAGTTTTTGTAAAAGAGAATAAAAATCTAAAGTTTGTTTAAAAATCAGATGTTTGTTTCTCTTGTGTGTAAGGGAAGATTAGCCATTGTGGACCTTAAAGCCTTAAACATCAAAAGCAAAAGAATTTTTAAAGATGTTACTTGACTAAACAGTCACACGACTTAAACCAACTGCTTCATTTTGTAATTCCTGGGGTTGATAACACCAGAATAACCTTAAGCAGGGGAAGGTGAGAGAGGAGATGGAAGACATTTAATAACCAAAGGCAGATAAAAATCTAACAAATCATATCTTTTTCAATAACTAAACAAAATATGGAAATACATAATCCTGGGGCCATTAGAAAGCAAGCTTCATTCTGTATCTTCGCCTGACTCAACCCTTGATGCAAGTACAAATAAAAAGAAAAAGACGGGTGTCGTGAAAGATGCTTTTGAGTACTGCACACTCAATTAGAAATCCATCTTGAGCAACAAGATGTCACATAGATCACTCCCAGTTAAGGACAGGCTTGCATCATTAAATTAACTCAATTTCTTCAGCATTTCTCTGCTTCAGGTGAAAATCCTGCTACTTTAAAATTGGCTTCAGCCTCTTATTAAAAGAAGCCTTCCCTTCCTCCATATGGTCTATGTTAATTATCAGCATTTTCAAGTGCACTGTTTTGGGCTCTATTGTGAAGCAAAAGGATTCATTTTAATCACACAAAACAGAATAATAAAATGAACTCCACAGGGAATTCCACAATGGGTTTTTGCATTTACAAAATAGTCCTAAGTGTTTAATGATTTATTGATGTAGATGCTTTGGCTTTCTAAGCTTTTTAATTTTGTTTAATATGCATACTGTCTTCCAGACCCTTGATTACGCCACTCGCCTTGATCATTTACAACTTCAGATCAGTTTAGTGGGCTCTTCCCCAGCTCTGTTTCATAACACTTGGCAAATAGATATAAACAAAAGCAGTAGGTATTTATTTTTCCTATTAATAGAGGGCTTGGATCGTGCATTGTGACCCCTGGAAATGGGACGCTGCATCCTCATCAATAACAGGACTAAGTTATTTGGGATAGGGATCATCTATTAATTACCTGTGCAGAAATTCATACCTCTGCAGAAATGTTATCTTCATCTGATCAAAAAAAAATGGCTTCTCTGCCTGCCAAATTCTCACCTGGGTCACACAAGCACTAATCCATTGACAGCTTTGCGGAATGACTTCAACTCTCTCTTATTAAATTCTTCTGTACGTAGATTCACTCGTCCTCTGTAACTTGTTAACAAGGGATATCAGTCAAACCAAACAGCTTCAGGAATATCAGAGCTGACCTGGCCACTAGGAATACAAAGCTTTTTTGGTGCAGTCAAAGCTATCAGTCACACTGACGACATGAACCAAAAGGAAAAATCAAAAATCAGTAGTGGTGCAAAGCACAGCAGTGAGCTATCACTGTCACAGTTCAGCATCGGGGCCAGACAAAGAGCATCAGGAGGTGTGTGTATACACACACACACACACACAAATAAGTATATACATATACCATCATCTAATATACGCCATCTATATATACTATCATTTCTAAAAACAAGCACATAATTCCAGGGGTGCCATGCAGAGACTGATTTCTGTGACAGCACAGAAAACTGTCACACTCTGAGGAGCAGTGAAGGATGGACAGTCAAGCATTGGACAGTTGACTAATTGAACAAGGTACTAATTGAAACCTTGATTAGCCGGATAACCCAGTTCCACAGCGGCAGGCATTTAGACAGTCCAACGGCACATTTGTTTTCTTTTAGTACAAATGGACTGTCTCATTCCCAAGTTCCCCACACTAATGGATCTCACCCCACCCAATTCCAAGTGAGTCAAACTTCCTTTTCCATTGACTTCTTCTCTAATAGGTTTCTGGCACAGGTAGTTTAAAACTCTGCTTAGTTCTGAAGAAACGTAATTTCCACCATATGTAAGGAAACAAATCACAAAACCCTTGTCCAGCTTTTTCCTGATGGAGGGCAAAGCAAAAGCATCCTCAAGCTTTTGGCACCTCACAGCACTATTTGTTCATGGTACCTCTGGGGAACTCCAGGCTTGTTCCCTCCACCACCAACAGGAACCAGGGGTTTAGTCCTCCGTTGAGTGACAGAGTTTTACATTAGGAGGATTTGAGTAGCACCTGAGGAAAGGAGAATTTTTATTTCCCCAGTGAGCAACTGGCTGATATTCGGCTTCTATCCCACGGTCAAGCCCCAGGTAGAGTCTGATACCTTTTGAATCATTACTGAAATGTTGGGGTCGAAAAGTCATTGGAAATGGCTGACTACAAGATAAGACACCAGGCTATGAGCCAAGAAACCTCAGTTCAGTCACTGTCATGCTGTATACTGTTTTCTTTCCTGTGTTTTATTACATGTTAAATACATGGACTGTACATTTTTCCAGGTCAGCAATGTGTATGCACAGCAATCTCTATAATGGAACAGTTCATTTCACTTGGTCCCTCTCTGGACTGCAGCAGCCTTCAGAGTACAACTACAATTCCCCCATGGCTGTATTTCCTCAATATTTAAAATAAAATGGCCCACAAAAGAGTGTATTCTTGTTCATCATCATCATGGCTAGAACAAGTAGATTATTTTACTTTTAAGAACTTACTTCTAGCTCATACTCAGCGCCTGTGCATTTCTAGTGCGGGATTTCTGTATTTGCATTTTTATTAAAACCTTATCAGGTCTAATGCCTCCATTTGTCATGGTACAATTATATGAAACTGGAGATTAGGCAGGGTCTTACACATCTCATTTTTTAGGTATTTTATCATGCCCTTGTAGTGATGGTATTTATCAAGTCAACACCAAATGGCCCCCTCTACCATCATATGTACTAATGGTTGCTTTGCTCCTACTGCCTGTTACCTTTATTTTTCCATTGATGCTTTCTTGACAAACTGCCTCTCAATAATATCAGAGCTACCGTTAGAGAATCAGCCGTGTGATTTGTCCTAGGCATTTGCAGGAGAGCTGGGTGGAATAGACTCCGATTAGAAGTGAACTCAAATAGAAAACATCCAGATAAGAAACCAAAGGAATCACTCTTAGCCTTTAATCCTAGCAATTTAAAAAATAGAAGCAGCAGGTATATAATTCATGGAAGCTTTCTCCACAAGGGCAAAGGATATTGTGTGCCCCTGCAAAATCCATAGCATTTATTCAGAGTTCAGAATCATCTCAGCTTAGTCAAACAAACACCGCTTTTCTGGCGAAAAAAGAAAAAAAAAAAAAAAAAAGCTCTGTGATGCTCTTTGCTTTCTGGAAACAAAACACTGTGTCTGTAATGCTCTCCTGGAGGAGGGATTCAGCAGCATAAATTCATCCATTAATTGGGATCCTAAACCACAGCTTTGAAATTGTCACTGCTTCCTATTAAATGCATTTCAGCATCGCATGTTAGACACTAAATTAAAAGCCCTTTAATTTAAACACAACAGAAGCAGTACCTAAGCTGACTCCACTCCAGTTCCCAAGGCATCAGTAAATTTGAGAGGTTATTTCAGCCTTCGTGGACCCTCACATCACTTTTGCCCTCTCTGAAGTCCCTACCATCAATGCCCCCCATCCTTGAAGAAGCACAAGAAAAGTATGCTCAGCACTGAAGTATCAACCTTCTATTTTAAATCCTAAGGTAATTTTTAAACTTGTTGCATTTGTGCCAGAACAGAGTACTTCCGAGAGCTGCCCCCTGCAGAAGCGAGAGGGGGAAATGGAGCTTCTGCTGCCGTCGCATGTCCAGGAACCCCCTGCTCTCCCCTGGCCACCCCACGGAGTCCCATCATTATGCACACACAGACAATCAGAGACAAAACCACATGTAGAACATTCCAGGCTGATTCCCACACCAATGTTTTTAGGACAGAGAACACTCCTCCCTGTAGACGAATGATTTTGCATGGCACACGACTGTGGTTTTCGGAAAAAAATACAAAGACGTTGCTTGCTGAAAATGTCACTGCTCTGCAAGGGACAGACAAATAGAGTAGCCAGATGCCATCAGCTCTGGGGAAAAGATGTCTGATTGTGCCAAGTGCCTTTGGAAATTTAGCTATCAAGACAGAAGATGAGACAGTGGCCAGGTGTCCTCGACAGGGAAACTTATGTTCAAGCCCAGGCCCTTTTCTTGAGGGTTCATGTTATTAACCTCAAAACAATTCAAAACCAAGTGCAATACCAAAAAGTCTTAGCTCCCAGTGAAGTCAATGGGAAAGCTTGAACAGAAATTATCCAGGGAAGAGCTGAGTGGGCCCAATTCTCCTTTGTAGCCTGATGTGACTCCATTAAACTCAGATGAGTAACTCGCTGGTGAATGAGAAACTGTCTTTATGGGAAGCCTGCCTGCCCTGCACAGCAGCTTTATCAAAAGGAGATACAATAAGAGATGGCAGCAATCCTCTTGCACGGAAGCTTTACTAGGTTGCTCTCAAACGTGCTTGGTTCAGAGAGCAAAGATCCATATTACCGGTAGCTGGAAATAGCTTAACAGGCTAAATATTTCAAAGCGGACCTCTACAGATAGATAGCATCATTTTTACTCCTGAATTCTCTAGGGAAGGAGACACCTCTCACCTGAGCAATTACCTAAGCTTAATGAAAGAGAGAAGTGGAGAGGAAAAACCAAGAATGTGTGTCTCTAAATTTTTAAGTGTCCTTTTATCCTTCCAGTGAATCACATTATAGGCATTGGGCAGAGTCACAGAACGACACCATAAAGTGATGAACATCTACCTCCTCTCCCTACTTACTTTCAGCTCAGCAAGCACCTATTAGTTCCACGCAGCAGATTTCCTGGATGGAGAAGGGATGCAAATCATCTGGCAAAGTGCTCCCAGCTGATGTGGTTGGGGAACAACAGCAGGGTGACATCTCTTCTGTCTTCTCATTTCAGTTACAAATATGCTGCTGCTATTGTTGTAATTTATTAACTGTGGATTAATTCACATTCCCTTGAACTTCATCTGGAAAGCATCTTCCCTAATTCCTGCTCCTAAGCAAACTCTCCAGCTCTGCAAAGCTACTTTCAATGTCAGCAAATGCTATTACACTCCCCCCCAAAAAATTTTGCAACAAATCAATGAGGCGGGCCCACGGTGCTTTGAAGCAAACAGAGGCTAAATCGTTGGGAAAAACCTCACTTGGCACAAAATATTATAAGCAGTAAAGCTAGTTTCTAGCAGCACAGAGGAAAAGAGGCTTAACAGCCCAAGCATTACATTTCCAGCACCATAAAAGCTGGTCAAATAATGGAAAAATTTATGCAAGTATAAAGTCATTTGGTGATAGATGGGGAGGATTAAGCCCTGTTGAATAAGTTATCCTCTGCAGAATATATTTCAGCCTTACCATACTTCTTGACAAATAATGGACAGATTAACTGTTTAAATTTTGCATAATGTATTGTTTCCTAGGGTTGAAAAGGGTTGTAAACTGCCTCTTTAACACACACAAAGAAGTCTTTTTTTTTTTTACCTTGAAACTAATTTTCTGAAAATTCCTCCTCCATGCTTAAAAATCTTTATCTTTACAAAAGAACACAATACAACTAATCTGCATCAAGTCCTAAAATGGATTTATTAAACTGTATTAAATCCCCGTGAAGACTATTTGTTCAGCGCGGTTTAATATCCTTCATAAATGGAATACAGTGAATTGACCTAAGGCTACTCTGAATCTGGATGAGAATTAAAAAAGTGGTTTAATTAATCCACCCCAAGTTAAAAATTTCTGCTAATTCAAAAAATACATATTTTTTTTTTAAAGACTTGGGAAGTTTGTCTGCAATGTGGCAGCCATGAAACTCAGTGGGAGCTGGCTCCTAAATCCCTTACATGTTTGAGAACATCTGCTTAAGGCGGACTTCATTCTACATTATCACCGAACAACCCATTGCATCTTGGAAGGGATTCAGGATTTGGTGCAAAATGGGTCCTCAAGTTTTAGATACAACCTAGCCTTGCCTCTTGAAACTAACGTTTTTAAAGAGACATGGTTATAAATCAAAACCACAAACATAATTTGTATCTCTGAACACAGAATTGAAAATATAATTTATTTCATAGAATCATAGAATCGTCTAGGTTGGAAGAGACCCTTGGGATCATTGAGTCCAACCATCTACCCTACTCTACAAAGTTCTCCCCTACACCATATCCCCCAACACCACATCTAAACGGTTCTTAAACACATCCAGGGATGGTGACTCAACCCCCTCCCTGGGCAGCCTGTTCCAATGCCCGACCACTCTTTCTGTGAAAAATTCTTTCCTAATGTTCAGTCTAAACCTACCCTGTTGGAGCTTGAAGCCATTCCCTCTCGTTCTGTCATTAATTACCTGTGCGAAGAGACCAGCACCAACCTCTCTACAGTGTCCTTTCAAGTAGTTGAAGAGAGTGATGAGGCCTCAGCCTCCTCTTCCTCAAACTAAACAGTCTCAGCTCCTTCAACCTCTCTTCATAGGATTTGTTTCCCAGGCCCTTCACCAGCTTCGTTGCCCTCCTCTGCACTCGCTCCAGCACCTCGGTATCTCTCTTGGATTGAGGTGCCCAAAACTGGACACGATCCTCCAGGTGTGGCCTCACCAGTGCCGAGTACAGGGGCACAATCACCTCCCTACTTCTGCTGGTCACACTATTTCTAATACAAGCCAGGATGCTGTTGGCTTTCTTGGCCACCTGGGCACACTGCCGGCTCACGTTCAGCCGCTTGTCAATTAGAACCCCCACGTCTCTTTCTTCCAGGCAGCTTTCCAGCCACATTTCCCCAAGCCTGTAGTGCTGCTTGGGGTTATTGGGGCCCAAGTGCAGAACCTGGCACTTGCCTTTGTTGAAACTCATACCATTGATGTTGGCCCAATGATCCAATCTATCTAAGTCTCTCAGTAGAGCTTCCCTATCCTCCTGGGAATCAACACTCCTGCTTAACTTGGTGTCATCTGCGAACTTGCTGATGATATACCCTATGTCCTTGTCGAGATCAATAAAGACATTAAATAGAAATGGTCCTAACACTGAGCCCTGAGGCACACCACTTGTGACCGGCCGCCAGCTGGATTTAAATCCATTGAGCACCACCCTTTGGGACCTTACAGTCAGCCAGTGCTTGATCCAGCGGATCGTATGCTCATCCAGGCCATGTGAAGCCAGTTTTTCCACCAGAATTGTATGGGGGACAGTATCGAATGTTTTTCGAAAGTCCAGGTATACAATATCAACAGCATTTCCCTCGTCCAATTATCTGGTTATCTTGTCATAGAAGGAGATCAGGTTCGTCTGGCAGGACCTGCCTTCTGTAAACCCATGCTGACTAGGCCTGATCCCCTGGTTGCCCATTATATGGGTTTTGATGGCACTCAGGATGACCTGCTCCATGACCTTTCCTGGTATTGAGGTTAGACTGACAGGTCTATAGTTTCCTGGATCCTCCTTTTTGCCTTTCTTGTAGATGGGTGTTACATTTGCCACCCTCCAGTCCATTGGGACCTCCCTGGTTAGCCATGACTTCCTGTAGATGATGGAAAGCAGTTTGGCGAGCACATCTGCCAACTCTTTCAGCACTCTTGGGTGTAGCCCATCCGGTCCCATAGACTTGTGTGCATCCAAGCGGCATAGCAGGTCACTGATCTCTTCCTCTTTAATCGTGATGCTCTCACTCTGCTTCCCCTCCCTGTCTCCTAGCTCATGAGGCTGGGTGTCCAGGGAACAGCCAGTTCCACTGCTTAAGACTGACGCATAGTAGGCGTTGAGCACCTCAGCCTTTTCCTCATCCTTTGTGACTATGTTTCCCTCTGCATCCGATAAAGGAGGGAGATTTTCCCTAATCCTCCTTTTGTTGTTACTCAATTTATAGAAACATTTTTTATTATCCTTAACAGCTGCAGCTAGGTTGAGCTCTAGCTGCACTTTGGCTCTCCTTATTTTCTCCCTGCATAGCTTTGCTACATCTTTATAGTGTTCATGAGAGACTTGCCCCCTCTTCCAAAGGTCCTAGACTCTCTTTTTGTTTTTGAGATCCAGCAAGAGATCCCTATTTAGCCAGGCTGGCCTCCTACCCCACCTACTTGTTTTTCGGCACATGGGAACAGCCTGATCCTGTGCCTTTAAGACTTCTTTCCTGAAGTATGTCCATCCTTCCTGGACTCCTGTATCCTTAAGGGCATCCTCCCAAGGGATTTTGTCTAGCAGTCTTCTGAACAGGTCAAAGTTTGCCCTCCGGAAGTCTAAGGTGGCAGTTTTGGTAACCCTTCTCCTTGTTTCTCCAAGGATAGAGAACTCAATCATCTCACGATCACTGTGCCCTAGACGGCCTCCAACCTTTACTTCCCCCACAAGTTCTTCCCTGTTCACAAGGAGCAGGTCTAGGAGGGCACTTTCCCTGGTCGGCTCACTTATCAGCTGCATGAGGAAGTTATCCTCCACACATTCCAGGAACCTCCTGGATTGTTCCCTGTCTGCCGTGTTGTATTCCCAGCAGATATCGGGGAGGTTAAAGTCCCCCACAAGAACAATGGCAAACGACTGCGATATTTCTCCCAGTTGCTTATAGAAGGCTTCATCCACCTCACTGCTTTGGTTGGGAGGTCTATAGCAGACTCCCACAGCAATATCACCTTTATTTGCCCTTATCCTAATCCAAACACTCTCGACCCTGTTATCACTACACTTAATTTCTGAGCTCTCATAGCATTCACTAACATACACAGCCACTCCGCCACCTCTCCTTTCCTGTCTATCCCTCCTGAAGAGCTTGTAGCCTTCGATTCTGGCACTCCAGTCATGTGAGGCATCCCACCACGTTTCTGTGATAGCCACTATGTCATAGCTTTCCTGGTGCATCATGGCTTCAAGCTCCCCCTGTTTGTTGTTTGTACTGCGTGCATTGGTGTAGATGCACTTCAGATGAGCTAATGGTTTCAACATCTTTTTGTGAGTGTGGGCCCTGCTTCCTACCAGGCCCCTCTCAGGTGTTTCCATAATTTCTAGGTGTCTATCACTTCTCTGAAATGAACTGGTAGAGTAAGAGTCCTTGCTAGTCCACCATCCCTCAAGCCCTGGCGTGTTTCCCTTGAGTTTAGTCCTAACAGGCCCAGTTATCCCCGCTTCATATCTACTTTAAAGCCCTGTTAACGGGTCCTGCTAATTCCTGTCCCAAAATTCTTTTCCCTCTCTGGGACAGGCGCATCCCACCTGCCACCAGCAGGCCAGGTGTCTCATATGGCAACTTATGATTAAAAAACCCAAAGCCCTGTCGATAACACCAGTCCCGAAGCCACGAATTGACCTGCTGTCTCTTCCTATTAATTTCCTCACTCATGATAGCCACTGATGGGATAGAGGAGAACACTACTTGTGTTCCCGATCCCCTAAGCACCCTTCCCAAGGCCTTAAAATCTCTTTTAATTGATTTTGGGCTCCTTCTTCCCACATCATCACTGCCCACCTGAAATACTAACAGGGGGTAATAATCAGAAGGGTTGACTAGAGTAGGAACTTTGTCCAACACATCCCTGACCTGTGCCCCAGGGAGGCAGCAGACTTCCCTGTGAAGCAGGTCAGGATGGCATATTGGTCCCTCTGTCCCCTTCAATAGAGAGTCACCCACAACAATGACCCTTCTGCTTTTCCTTTTGGAACTAGTTGTGATGCCAGGTCTACGGCGATTTGGTCTTTCTGGCACTTCCTGCCTAGATGTACCATCCTCCTCTCCAACAGCCAGTTCCTCCTGCAAGATTCCGTACCGGTTCTGCAGGGGTAACTGGGGAGGTGGAAGGGGCATGGAGGGGATTTGCCTGCTTCGCCCAGCAGGGACCTGTTTCCATTCCCCCTCTTCTCTGAGATCCCCTTCTACTGCCGGGTGAGAAGTGGGGAGAGGGTCCTCTGGTGTGTGTGAGGCCTCAAAATGTTCCCTCACTCTCAGGGAGCGGGTCCACCAGCCGATCTCCCTCTCCCACTCCCTGATAGTCCTCAACCTTTCCACTTCCTCCTTCAGCTCAACCACCAGGCTGAATTGAATTTCACTGAATTTTTTTTTTTTTTTTTTTTTAGAGTTGGAAGGGACCGTGTAGATCATCTAGTCCAACTCCCCTGCTGAAGCAGGATTGCTTACAGAATGCTACTCAGGACTGCATCCAGGCGGGTCTTGAAAATCTCCAAAGAAGGGGACTCCACACCCTCCCTGGGCAGCCTGTTCCAGTGCTCTGGCACCCTCACCGTGAAGAAATTCTTTCTCATATTCGAGTGGAACCTCCTATGTTCCAACTTGTGCCCGTTGCCCCTCATCCTGTCACTGGGAACCACTGAAAAGAGTCTGGCTCCTTCCTCCTTCAACCCACCCTTGAGATACTTATAGGCATTAATAAGGTCTCCCCTCAGCCTTCTCTTCTCCAGGCTAAAGAGCCCCAGCTCTCTCAGCCTTTCCTCATAAGGGAGATGCTCCAATCCCTTAATCATCTTTGTTGCCCTTCGCTGGACTCTTTCCAGTAATTCCCTATCCCTCTTGAACTGGGGAGCCCAGAACTGGATCGTTCACCTGTTCACATCTGACACGGGTGTTGTCCCCCCCTACCCTCCACGGCAAGGGCCAGGCCCCGGCACTCCCTGCAGCCAGAGGCCTGGACGCCCACAGGTTTGTGTGGGGCCTCTGTCTGGGTGCCCACAGCTTTCTTAACAATAGCCTTTGACCTGGTTCTAACCGCAGCTGGATGTCTGAGAGCGAGAGACGGTGGAAGGGTCAGTTGGCATGAACGCGCTGGTCGCCTGACTACTAAAAGGAACTGAACTTACCTTGTACGATGGCAGAGGCTCAGGACCCGGCCGTACAAGTTACCGCCACGGGAGGCGCCGACCAGGACACAACACCCAAGCGCTGGTTTCTGCTCGGCGGGCAGAGCCTGGGCCCTCCCCGGGGCTCCTCACACGCTGGCGGTGACATGGACGGCGGGAGGCGCTGCCTCCGCCCAGTTTTAGTCAGCAGCGCCCCCCCGCCCCCCCGCCTGTCAGCCCCCAGCACGAGCAGGAGGCTTCGCCCCGCGTCAAAAAAGCCCCAAAAAGAGCTTTCCGTCGGCTTTTTTTAGCTACAGATCCCCTCTCCCAGCGCAGTCTTACCTGCCCCGGAGCCGGTCTCCCTCGCAGTGCAAAGTTTCCTTTCATAAAAATACACAAGTGAAGTTTTCTGGTTCAGACCACACCCAGATTTACAATTTTTATCTAAGATCGATTTTGTTCACTAAAAAAAAAAAGTACGCTTTTATCCATATTATGTACTTTAAACTTGTTTTTATTGATGTATCTTACAGGACTGTATTAACACATATTTAACTTCAGAATATTTTTGCTGTAAGGCAAAATGCATTAGTATTATTCCAATTCCTATTGCACTATGGAATATCTTTGCACAGGAATCTTTTTTATGCCAAAGAAGTGTAAAAGACACAATAAATGGTCTGCACGCATCTTAGTTGAGTCTCTGGTTGAGAGTTAATACTAGTAGCATCACTTAAATTTTCCATAAAGGGAGCAAAGCCATTTTTCTAACCTTCTTGTCTGCTTTCTCCTCCCATATCAAATAAATTTTAGATATTTAAGTGAATTAAAAGGTAATAAATCCCAACCTGAGAAATGGTAGTAATGCATAGCAAACACTGTGCTTAAATAATTTAGAAAAATGACCTGCAGTGATATAATGCCTTTTGAAGTTCAGATATTTATTAGATTCCCTTCCTTTGTGCTTTGGTTCTTTCATGAATATCATTACATCAGCAGAGGGGCCCCACACTAAGGGAACGGTTTGATGACTTAGTGAAACTTTAACAACTCCTCACATTCCTTTCTGATGGCTGTGGAGTCTTGAAAGGAGAACAACGGTACGGTCCATAAATTGCATAAGGCCTAAACAAGCGTAGAGGTTAAGAGAGGGAACATCTCTGCTCTGCGGAGTTATCAATCTTCTCAAAATCCTCCCCAAAACCTCAACCGAAACCCCAAGGTTACTCAGCTTCTCCTCCAACAGCACTACACCAGTGACAACTTTCACCCAAAGCAGAACATTTTAAGCCTGTGTATCCACGAGGGCTAATTGCCCCCAGCAAGGTGTCGTAGCTCATGTCTGCAAAAGTTAGTTGCAAGACATCGTAACAACCCAACATATTTACAGTGCGGCAGAAGGAAGGTGGCCGAAAGGTGGTGTTCTCCTGAGAGAGTCATTGTTAACATCATGTTCTTCCTCATCCAAGTGATGTCTTTGCCTCCGAAGCCCATACAAAGCTGAAAATAAAACCAGATTTCAAGAAGTGGGAAGAAGGTGATTTCACTGTCTTTGATAAATGATTTTAAAAAAGAAAAAGTTTTTTTCCTCAACCTTTCCCAGATTCCCTGTGTGATTCTAACAAACCATTTTATTTCTGTCCCCCACTCCAGGTGGAAAAAAAAAAAAAAAAAGAAAAAAAAAGAAAAAAGAGTAAATCAAACTTCCTTTTTACCACTCATTGCCTTGACTGTATGTTCTTTGAAGTGCAATCTGGTTCTCGATATGCCTCTGAATACAGATTACCAGAATGAGCCCTTGTCTCTGTCGCAGCATCCATACATCAATGGGACACAAGTAAGCGAGCACACTTTCTGGAAATGTTCACACATTTTTCCACACACTAACTAGATTTTTTCACTGTAAACATGCTGCTTAGACCACCCTAAGTGCATTTCCATAGCAGAGGCCTGAGAAGTAAATCATTTGCTGGAAGAAATGCAAACTCCAGCTCTTAAGACAGCACAGGAAATAGGAAAAAGCTTGAGAATGTTTGATCTTCACATGACATTGAACTGCCAGCGTCAATTCTGTCAAGAATTTTATATACCTTTCCTTGAAGAGCTTGTGTTTAAACAAGCGAGACAGGCAAAAGCAGAGACAACAGAAGGCTAATTCCTTTAATTTTACAGAATGGCCCACAGCCAAGATCCCCAGCCGACCCTGATCACTTCCACTAACCCTCTTACCTCCTGTCCCAGCCTTAGCAGCCAGGCAGACACAACTGCTTGCGAGGCTGTGTGGAGGTCAGAAATAAATAAAAAACAATTTCAAAAACCAGAACTAGGTTAATAACAACCCTTTCTTCTTGCAGGGTTATTTTCTAAGCTTCATCAGTAATATTATTTCATATATCAGCCAAACCAATGTTTGAACTGCCACTTGATGAGCCAGCATCTCTGTCTTTGCACAAATGGTTGTTTGAGTGTCCGATAGCATCCTCCTCCTCATCTCACTCATCTCTCAGATTCCAGCTCAGAGTCTTCACATTGCTGATGCTCCCAAACAAGGTATTTCATATCCATTTTATAATAAACGTTCACTGACAGATATTGAGCCCACACTGGTAGGTAACTTAATCAATATTAAGGCCTCCAGCACTCTGTATAGCAAATTGTAGGTGGCATTTGATAGAACAGCAAAGCAGAAATAGCTTTAACACACCAGTCAGTATTTTAAGCCACATAATAAATTCACTGCTACCCAGTTACGTATCAATTAATAGCACTAAACATCTTTAATGTGTTAACAAAGATGTCATTCAGATATTAAAGTTCAGTTTAATTGAAACAGCAATGAGGGTTTAAATGTCCAATGTTTTAAAATTCACCTGATCTTTTTAGTCATTACAAAGGGCCCTTTAACTAACACATAACTGCCTCATAAAATTTAAATTACAGGTAACATTAAAACATGCACTTGTAAATATTGCTACAGCGTGTTTGACTCCAGGTCAGCGCAGAGCACGACAGCCAGAGCCAGCAGCTGCCCAAAAGCAGCAGAATTAACCAGAGAGCCGCTTCAGAAGCCATATTATTATTATTTGACATGATCTGTACCTGAAGCAGTTCCCTGCACAAATGGAAATCAAGCAAACTGTTCAGTTTATAACCTCACAAGTGGCTCTGCTTTTCTGTCTGTTTACCCAGCAGTTTCTGGCTGGCTGAGCTATACTGTTCACAGGCAAAAAAGCAAACAGGAGCCTGAGAGAGCCACATCTTAAGTGGCACCTGTTGACCTGTAAATATTAAAGCAAAGAAAGGCAAGAATAATAGGCCAGGCTTATCCTGACACAAGCTTTTAACATGGAGTTACCTCTGAGATGATTATGGCCCACTCAGAGATGCATTACTTTTTTTTTTCTATGACAGTTTCACACTTTGTAACTTGTCTATTTATTTACTCCCCAAGACCAAACCAGAATGTTTACGAGGGCACCAAACCAGTATTTTTCCTCAGAGAGCTTTACTTTCATCACAACATCAAAAAGAGACATATTTACAGCAGGCCTTTTATTCTTGGGACCCTTCACACGGAGATTTCAAAGACCTGAAGTCAGTGTAGAAAAGCTTTCTGCCCTCTAGGACTAACGAATTATGCTAGCAAATTTAACATCATTTTCCCACCCCTGCCTCATTAGCTAGGACCCCAAGCTAAATCCATCAGCCTTCATACTCTCAGATCATCGCCACGGTTACGCTCACACCATCTCCCATGTAGTCCCATCTCAACCTTTGCTGCGGGATCTGCAGAAGCTGCTGATGCCCCAGAGGTATTTGCCCCTGGTAAGAGTGAGCTTCAGCATCTTTGCTGCCAACACCAGAACTGCACAGAGCTGTTCCAATGCTGCTGGGGAGAAAGGAGGGAAAAAAAAAAAAAAAAAAAAGGCTAATTAGAATAAAGGATAATCAGGCAGGAGTTTCCCCCATCCATTTGTTTTCAGAGCAGATCCATCCTGAAGCCTTGCTGTACCACCGAGCTGCACAGACCTTTAACTCCTGGTTCCCCCCAAGCAGGAAACCCACCCCACACCATCACCTTTGTATAAAACCAGTGGGGACCAGCTGATTTCATGGGGTCATCTGGGTCACATTGTGCTCTGCAGCCAATCTTAAATCTTATATTCTGCTTATTCCTGCTCTGCCTGCACTCACATCCACAGCCAGATACCCACTGAATTCCTATCTAGGCTCTGCTTTATGTCAAATTCTAGTGCCGAAAACACTAAATCCCAATATCTACTGTGATTTGCTTTCATTTTGAACAGCAATCAAATTAAGCTTGACTTTCACTTTACAGCCTCCAGGTGGGCACCCATGGCTGGGCCTTATCACTTAAAGCAGTAGGTGTGTAATCAAATCGAGTTAGACAGTGATTGATATTTTGCATACCCTGTAATTATGTTATTAAAGTTCTGGCACGTTGTTTGATGTGAAATGATGTGCGATTGCTAGAAATGAAATGCAATTCATTTCTTATTTTGGAGTGGGGTGAGAAAGTCCAGTAATGGGTTATGGGAGACACCAGCCATTTCCACCAGCCTTTGGGGTCCGCTTTAGTTGTGCACACACAGTTTTGATATTCATCAAAATGACAGATTGCCTGGCCACTCATTAATCCTTTGCTACGCCTGGACATAACAGACTGTATATTGGTACAGTTCTCGATCTAACGTAATAACAGATAGTCATGCATCGTGCTGCTGTAAATCTGCAGCTCCTTCAAGCTTCAGAGTGACACAAGAAACAAAACCAGTTTCAAACCACCGTGGAAGCTGTTGTACCTACTGTAATGGGGATTTTCTAGATGCTGAGCTGTCCCAGTATTCCCACTCCTCTGGCCAGGCTCCAGTCTCCCTCCTCTTTAACATTACGGGAAGTCTATATTAGTGGCAGTTCCTCATCCCTACCTATATAACTCATTCTCTTCCCTTCACACCTTCCAGACAGAAAACACCCTAATCTAGGGGCTTATCTACACCTGAAAGTTAATTCAAGGTTAAAGTCAGCCATGAACTTAAAGAGAAATAGATATTCCTTAATAACCATACAGAGGCAGCTATTCTAGAATAAAAGAGCTTTATTTAGTTTAATACACTTTCTTTAATCACTAATCATAAACAGGTGATTAGCTCTTTATTAACACACTGAAACTATAGCTGAACCCTTCAAAATCTGTTTCTTAGAATTCCCTGGATAATGAGCATGGCCACAGCCTGTAATTACGCTCGGAATGAGAGAGGGGTGTTCTGCCTT
This sequence comes from Numenius arquata, assembly GCF_964106895.1. Lineage (NCBI taxonomy): Eukaryota > Metazoa > Chordata > Aves > Charadriiformes > Scolopacidae > Numenius > Numenius arquata. Next base: position 3,776,842 of record NC_133601.1, on the reverse strand, counting down.
GCCGAGCCGAGCCGGGGCGGGGGGTGTGCGTCAGCCTGAAGCTACGCTCTGTGTCCCGGGGTCAAATCATCTTTCCTTGTTAATAATTGCATGTTCTGGATAGAGGACGAACTTCTCAGAACTGTTGGCTGAACTGCCCCCTTGTTTATTTACACATTCAGGAGAGCTTCGGAAATTAGGTTTTTATGACCTGTTATAGCAACCCTCCAGTACGGAGCCTTTGCAACCAGAGGTTTCAATTTATTTACATTATCATTTAAGAACAAGCTGTCCACAACAAAATACCTTTAGAGCATCATAAACAACCCACTGCTAAGACTGAAGCTTTGTAAGAAATCCCTCAGCAGAGAAGAATCAAAGAAATTTACAGAAACTCCAGAAATACAGCAATTACACAGGAGAAATAACAGAGACAGGCGAGACTCTCCTAAGCTTTCACAAGGCACTAACGACATTTCATTCTTGGATGATTTATTCCTTTTATTTAAATTAGAAGCATGTCTGCAGGAAGGAAAAGTCTTCCCGTGGTTTTTAAAGTAGTCTTGCAAGACGAATAGCCTTCTGGCAGAGTCTCATAGGTCTGGAAGCTTGGCCCCCCTAAGGGTGGGGGGACCTATGGGATCAGGACCCCCCTTCTCAGCTCTCTCACAAAGTCCCACAGTGTCACCGAGCAAGCCATGTGAGTTGAGATTTTTCAAAAGCACTTGGGTACAGCATCTGCTTCCCATGGACTTAAGACACTTTTGGAAAAGCAAAAGCACGAATCTGTGTGACCGACTTGGTTTCTTCAGCCCTTACTTCCCAGGGGCGTTAGGAAGGAAAATGCCTCAACGCTGAAAATATATTCAGCTACTTTGGCAGGAGATACCTATACCATGAGAAAGAATTAGTGAGGGAGTTTCAGAGCTTCACAGAAATCACGCCAAACACACAGATTTAACTCATCATATAGATTTCTTTAAGGAAGATGCAACTATCTGTTCTTTTCCATTTGTAAATGGTGGAAAAAATTAAATAAGTTCAACAGGGCTTTTCAGTCAGACTATAGGAAGTCCAACCAAAATCCAACAGTGGATGCTCAAAGCTTGGGAGCATTTGAAAATTGAATCCATATCTAAATTAATTTATATTACCTTTGTGAAGCAAATTATAAGGACTTTAGTGTAGAAGCAACTAGTGCCAGAAGAACCTCAGATTTTAGTGCGTGGCATGATGAACTGACAGACATGTTGATCTGTGCTACAGTGATGAAGAGCTGGATTAACTTCATCCACTTCAAAAGTGTTACCCCAGATAGGGTCTGTACGATCACACTGCACAAAATGTGAGCTGTCTCCGTTGCAGTTGCTCAATATGCTTTTATCTAGTGTGAGATCACTTAATCCTCTGCTTATAAAGCATTACAAGCAGTAGAGAGGTTTTAAGAGCAAAGTGTGGCCATTCAGTCTGAGGCAGGTCCTTGCTATTAAGTTTGGAGTCATTTTCACGTTCACGGTGGTGAGTACAAGACTTTCAGAGATCTTGGGTTGCTTTTGAAACTCAGATGTAATTCTGGAAATTTAAAACAATTACAGCAGTATTTATGTCCACATCCATCTCTAAAATCATTAAACAATGAAGTTTTTTATTGCAAATTCACTTGGCATGGCAAGTCTGAGAATTAAACAGCCTTCTCTCAAGTCAGGCCGAAACATAGGTGCTGACTTCTGATTGCAGCTGAACTTCATTTTGAATTTCCCAGTTGTCCCTGTTAGGGACTCGCGGACAATGCCAGGAATGCCACACAAAACTGAACTGAGTGCTCTGCACAAGCCAAGGGCAAACGAGGAAGTGCTGAGCTTTAACCTTCTTCAGCACTGGATCATCTTCTAGTGTGCAGGGTTCGCTGAGCTCTCAGAATTGAGATCTGCAGCTTTGTCTGTTCAAGGTCTTTCTTGTTTGTAGTCCTTTGTTTCCATCCCCAAGTGTACTGGGCAGGGTACGCTGCTGTTCTAGAAGAACCTAACCCTTTCACTGTATATCATTTATGAACTAAAGACTGGTGGAGCTTGGAGCACTCTAGTAGTCCATATCTCCTTCAGTTACAGGAAAATTATCTCCACTACATCCTTTGGAATAACTCCTTAATGATGCTTTGCATAAATAAAAACTGACAAGAAGTGGTGACTCAGAGCTTGACAGTCTGCGTCTGCTTTACAGGCAACCGGCAGCTTTGTGGGCTGGTCTGAGAGGGGAACAGGACACTCAGGAGAAGAGCAGGACTTGTTCTGCACATGCACATGAGACAATTCAACAGATGTCATCTTCAGCAGGGGACCATGTCATTTTTCAGAGACCAGTGACTGTCATCAGCACGCTGTCTCCTTCCAAGCGATTTTGCACAACAATTTCAGGACAACAGCAGCTCCATCCTAAGTCTCCAGGGGATTTATATTCACTATGTTTCCACTGCTTTTACCAAAAATTAAGTAATATGTACTTTTAGTTCTCATTCTGGATGCTTAGTCTACAAAATATGTGTGTGTACATCTACCTCAATATGTGACAGGGACATTGGGGTTCCTCTGTGTATTCAGGAAAGTCAACCCTCATCTTTGATATTTCTAACTTTTGTGATTTGTACCATTTGAAAGTGATCCTCAAGCCATTGCTGTTGGAATGTATGAGAATATAAGTTTAGTGCAGTTAAAAGATATTTTAAGACAGTGGCCAAAAGTTGAAAATCTGATGCCAGCGTGTGTTTAACACTGGTGAAGCAGAAGATAATTACTTATGTACTTCATACGTAATTTCTCTCTCATTATTTTGAGAGCTCCTGGTTCGTGATTTTCAACTATTTGGGACTGGTAATGGATATTTAGCTGCTCAAGATACAAATTTAAGTCTAACATGAGGCTGAAGATTTCCAAACTTCGGCCTTTTATAACATTTCTTCTCACTATATCAGCTGGTATAACCCATCCTAGTCAGAAAGGGAGGCAGAAAACAAGCAGATGGAATCCCAAATCCAATTCATGTTTGTTTGCCGGTTTTATTTTTCCTGTTACAGGTCATTCTACCTGTAGAAGCTGTTTGTCATGTGTATGAGTGAACAGGCATTTCAGGGAGCCTACAAATGTTGTCAGCCAGATGGAATCACATTTATGACCCAGCCGTAAATATCTGTCGCAGAAGGAACTAGATCTATGGGTTCAATTCTATAAGATGCCGAGCCTTTAAATCGAGTGAATAATACAAACTGACTCCCTGTGTGCTGGCAGCTAAACACATGCTTAAGCACTGGAGGAGTCGGGCAGGCTCAGGATGTTCTTACCTTCCCCAGAATCAGAATCGACGCGAGGCTTGGATGCCCAACTTATCTTCGTTAAAAACCACTGTGGGGACTGCATAAATCTTATCTGGGCTTTTAATATTTTTCTCAGACAGTCTGTAACAAAGCTGCTTTCACAAGCTCACCTAAGAGCTGCCAAAATGATGCTAATACTCGAGGCCTCAGCGTTGGGCATTCAGATTAGCTTTAATTCTTTATGTGAAAGCTTGAGAAGAGCCTATTTTGAGGGAGCTATTCTTCAGGCTGCAACGCTGAAAATCATTTCTGGGGATTAGTGTTTGGAAAATTCAGTAAAATCTGAATCTGCAGCGAAGAAAAAGGTTAGTAAAATAGCAATGGGAAATACCAGTTTAACAACAATACCAGTCATTCAGCTCTAGTTCGCTTCATTGGCCACTATAACATTATTCAGTAGATATGATGAGGTTCATGAAAAGATCTTAGTCCTTTCTTTGCTCTGATCTGGTTTTCCCCTCTCATTTATCTCTTAAGAATGAAACCATTTCAGGACAACATGCCTACTTATAGGATTGCAAGAAAACGTCAGTGCAAAGAGGTATATTGGTATAAATATAACATAAAAATAATAGTACACTAAAAGAGTTGTCAAGCATTACACATTTTTAATTTTAGAAATTATTAAAGTTCCCAACACCATCTATTATGCTACTGTCCATTCAAAGACTTCTTTTAACTAGCTCACTTACCGTGTCCTGCAAAATAACTGTTAGCGTATTCAAAGTAAAGATGCGGTACAAAGAGCCAGGAGGTATTTACACAACATGAAGCAGGTCAGCAACCGGAGACGAACCAGAACAGCAACTCCCAGCACAGCAAGGTACCAATTTGCACTACTATTCTGAGAGATTCTCTAGAAAACAAGGTATTAAATCCCGAGGGAAATGTTAAAAAGTTTACTACTGCAATTATCATTTTCACAGAATGTTTAGGACCCTGTAGCTCAATTAAAAATAAATAGGTCAGCTGCATTGAAAGAAAAGGCACTGATTAAGGCATTTTTTATTTTTAATTTTGCCCATAAGAACTGAACACTAAATGAGTATTTTTATTGAAGCTACCTGATTTATATAATGCTGGATTAATTAATTTTGAGTCACTATTTGATCTTTTAAGATATTGCTTTACTTTCTTCCCCTTGCTTGCAAAGAATGATTAGGCGGTGCCACTAATGAGAAACATTAATTTAATAGTTTTTAAATACATCATTAAACTCATTTCTTGAATGCATTAATATTTCTGATTTATTTGGAATTCAAATACCAGCTTTCCCCCTTTAAGCAATGAAAACTTCATTCTACATTTCTAATGTGATCAGTTGATGGTGTACACAGGGAATTTGTCTGCCTAGCCCTGCTTCTTTTTATCAAAGCATAGAAACCGCTAAATTTAATCACAGCTCTGCTTTTTCTTTATGATGACATTAAAAAAAAAAAAAAGGTTGCAGGAGAATTCCTCATGTGTCCTCTATCCCCAAATGTGACTAAACATGAAGCACGCTGTATATTTCAGTTGGAGATCCACGCAGTCGCTATGGCTCAATCTCTGAACAAACTAATATCACCTCATTAATCCCCAGGAGAAACAGCACTTTGCCAATGCGCAACAGCCCAGGAGCTTGTCCTGGGTTTTAAGTATTGCCAAGGAAAATATTCGCTCCTCTGTCAGATCCCCGAAGAGAATGTGCTGTCTGATGAGAAATGACTTGTTTTTATAAGCACGATAGCGGGAAGATGAAACCAACTCTTTTTCACAATAAGGGCGGGGTTTTCTTCAGCTTTTCTTTCTGCTAAGTGACCATGCTATTATGTCTCTACTGCTTGGTGTAAAACACTGCTCTGTGTCATTACACTGAAAAAGAATCTGAAGGTGAGACCAGGAAAAAAAAAAATCATCATTCTCCTAGGTTTTGTTTAGCGCTTCTCTCATCTCGTTTTAATGTGGTACCAAATACAATAATGAAGAATATAGTTCCGTCAGCATTTCAAACAATGAGTCTCCAAAAGAAGGAGCGTTCTGGTCTGTCTTGTTCCCACTTTCTATCAAAGAGGCACTACTGCTACCCTTGGGATCGCACCTGGTAAGCAGAGAAGAATGAGCACAATCAGAAGTCCTATCGGCTGCTGAGGAGGACAGGGTGGCAGCGCCAAGGCAAACGGTGACAACGTCAAACACTGCTGTTTCCATCAGTGTCCCTTAGAATCATAGAATTGTCGGGGTTGGAAGGGACCTTGGAGATCATCTTGTCCAACCATCAACTTAACTCTGATAAAACCCATCACAAAACCACATCTCTAAGCTCTATGTCAACCTGTCTTTTAAAACCCTCCAGGGATGGTGCCTCAACCACTTCCCTGGGCAGCCCATTCCAAGGCTTAATAACCCTTTCAGTGTCAAAATTTTTCCTAATATCCAATCTGAACCTCCCCTGGCACAACTTGAGGCCCTTTCCTCTTGTCCCATCACCTGTTCCTTGGGAGAAGAGACAGACCCCCGCCTATCTACAACCTCCTTTCAGGGAGTTGCAGAGAGTGATAAGGTCTCCCCTCAGCCTCCTTTTCTCTATCTATCTATGCTTTTTCCTTCAGACATCTCATCATGAGCCAATCTCACAAGGAAGGTTCTGGGTTTTTTCGGTACATGTTGTATCAGTTGTTATTGCACAGTTCATCGCCTTCGGATGTGCTCGCTTTAGATTTTGTTTGACTGCATCTGGAATGTATTTGGTAATGGATTGCATTGAGAAATGTAAGGAGGCATTTAATAGCAATCACGTTAGATTGTTTAGCTTGTGCAGTCAGATAGAAACATGGTCTGTACCGGGCTAATGCAATAATGGATTGAGGCAACAGGGCATAGACACATGTGTTTTGTGACAGCAACCAGTATCTCTGAGCTACCTCCTCCTTTTCCTATTTATCTAACTTGAAATGACAAAAAGGAGACCAAGCAGATATGTATCACTCAGAGAAAGGTAGCTGAGAACATGAAACGAAAAAATGCATTACCTGGTTAGACAAGACTGGAAGAAAAATGAGGTGTCAACACACTGAAGTCGAACATCGCTTTTGCTGTTGGACAACACAAAGCAGGTGGAGTACATATATTTTCAGGAAAAAAAGCTTAATTCTGATCTAATTACTTTCAGGTTATAAAATACCTTCCAGTTATTTGCCAGCTTACACGGGCATATAGAGCCAGGTTGGGAGCACACCTACAACCAGGGGAGCGTGCCACGGAAAATCCGAACAAGCTGAACATGCTCAGCACACATTTCAGTCCTTTTCTGCAGAGCCAGGTTCCGCTGCATATGCTCAAGTGGGTGCACGTTGCCAGTTGATCATATGGAATAGTCTGATGCCATATTTTCTCTCTCCTCCCCTGCCGCAACAGGTAGGTGAGAATATCTCTATAAAAATCCTTTCTACTACGTGGTCCTGGGAGCGTGACCTGAGGGTGCCTGTCATTTCAAGAGGCTGATTCCTGTCCACTTTTGAATAGGAATAGTTATCTTAATAATAATCTTAATAATCAGAGGAGTTTGAGGGAGAGAAGGGACACCCGCACCTGGGTGATGCACTCAGTGAGACCCAGGGGAAGGTTTTTTGCTTTTACAGAGACTGCCTGGTTAAAAAACAATTGACCTTTATGTTCTTTGCAAAGCTTTGCCCTTTTTAAAGAAAAGTGCCCTGCCTCTTCTCCCTTCCCCCTGGTTATTTATAAGTATTTTAGGCAGGGAAGATCTTCCTTATGTGCCTCCAGCCGTACCCCGGTGCTGCCCCAGTCTCCCAGCCGCGATACAATAAGCAGCAGCAAAATTTCTTTGCAAGATCAAGCCCAAGAAGGGTGTTTTTTTAAATGCAGCTCTAATTTATTGGTGAACAATAAGGGCTATAAAAGCAGTCATTTCAAGGTTAACGTGCTACTCAAATATCCAACAGTCAAGCTGAGTGAATAATCCATAACTAATTGCTTATTTAATTGCACATTCTTTGTACATGAGGCAGTTGTAATATTCCTGAAGGCTTTAGGTTTTCCCCCTCTTTAAGTAAGCTGTAAAACTTCTATATCTGTTCTTCAACGTGTATTTTGTTGCTTCACGATACCAAGCAAGTGATATTATTTCTATTCCCCAATTAGATTCCTTCTATAGCCAGTAATTTATGGTAGCAGCTCATGGAGAAAAAAATCCTGTGAAGAGGTTATGTAATTCATTTTTAAAGAATGGATTTATTTTCTTTTCTTTTTTTTTTTTTTTTTTTGGCTGAAATAATGAAAAGCAGTTTTGGAAACAAGGCTCCTACAAAGGTAGAAAGAAAAAGACCCACACTGAGGATCTCCACTGAAGGAAGAAAGCAGAGCACAGTACATATGTGGTCTAGCAGCAATGACCAGCACCATCAAATGTAGAGTCAAGCAGCACAGATATTCCCGGTAACCCACAACCGAAGTGTGGGGCAGCATGACACAAGCTGAATTATGAGCCTGGTTTGAATCATTCTTTTGTCCATGGCTTTATTTTCCTTTTTAAATGAAAACAGAACATTTTGCTCCATTACATTCCAAACACGTTAGACTTTTGAAACTTAGCAACTTAACTCATTTACTTATTAACTTAACATATAGGAACATCAACATTTAATAACATCATTTAAATTTTTCTGAAAAACGACTACAGAATATCCCATCCAACTTGACTATGTAACACTGACTCAAATACTTCTTGCGTGCCAGAATTTCCTTAAACTGGATATACCATTTTTCTTAAGATACTTTTTAAGAATACAGAACACGGTCCTAAGCATCATTTGTGCAGGAACTGCCCTAAAAAAAAAAAAATTCATTAGCCAGCAACATAATCTCATATTATTATTTATAGATTATCTACACTTCGGAACAGAAAAGGCTAACTTGAGGGTAAAAAAGCTTGTTGTACTCTTTCAGGTTACCTCCTGACATAATTTGAGTTTCTCCATTTCACCAAGAGTATCTTTTTAAATCAATACTTGGAATATACAATTTTTTCCTTATCAGACTAGGCCAATTAAGAATAACAGACCTTCAGCCTACCATACTTGCTGACATCCTTCAAGTGCAGTGTTTATAGGAGAATTCCATTTAAACTTTATTAACTTGCTAAAACTTTCCCGCACTTTGATGCAATCATCCAAAATTAAACAGTTCACAACAAAAATAGCCCATATCAATTTATTCAGTTCACATTTCCATGCAATAAAAATGACTGGCATGTTAAACTGCAAATCCCTGAAGTAGATCATAGCGTCCTGGAGAAAATGTCAGGAATAATTAAGATGGAAACCTAATTTGGCAAGCGCTGCTGCCAGGCGCTGGGTGGAGGAGAGGAGAGGGGAACAGGAGATGTAGGAACCTTTATCAATAATGCTACTTTCATATTTCTTCTCTCTTAAAATAAGCCAAACAACTTAATAAAAAAACCCAACAAAAAACCACAGGATCACGAGTCAAAATAGAACAGTTACATGTTTAGCAAGTTTTTTTCCTAAGAATGGAGGCTCTTGTTTTAAGGAACGTCAGATCTAGTGGATGACCTTTCATTATCCTTATCGATATGAGTTTTGAGGAAGAGGTGGGAGTATATTTAGATCTTTACATAGCTCACAGGCAGCAGCACACCCCCTCATGTTTAATGCAAGCGTGTCACCACCACCAGCTTCAGCTTAGTTACAACTCCTCTGTCCCTGAAACAAGGCCGGTAGAGATGCCACCGCGATCTAACCGCTCCCCGACAGAAGGGACCCTCTCTCAAGGATGTGGCAGTGAGAGGTGACAAGAGCCTCCATGGGAGGAGAGGGAATTTGCCACACCTAAATTGCCCCTGTGCTGCCTTCTAATAAAAACCAGAGGTGGTGCTGCTGTTTTGCTGAGTTCGTGCCGTTATTGTCATTTTAATGGTTCTGCACAACTACGTTCCCCTTTATTAACCTTTATCTGTAAAAACAGAGCTTCGACGCACTCGCACTTCAAGTCATGAAGAAGATGCCTTCTCCCAAGGTAGCAACCCGAGTTCCCACAGGGACGTGCTGCCTGTGTAAAAAGCATTTCTATACCAATTTATTTAATTCTGAAGTGGAAACGTGCTGTTCTATTGCACCGACACTGCTTAAACAGCAGTTTTTCCAGTGCGGACAAAACTTTCACCGCCATTCCCAGCTCACAGGATGCCCTTTTCCTTCCCCTTCTTCCTCCATGCCCTTTTCTAAACTGACCTCTAGCAGACAAAATATCACCCCCACATCTGGATTATACCCACTAGTGCTTACAACAGAGCAATGACATTTTACCAGCAGCCAGCACATGTATTTTGCTGCCTACCTGCAGCAGAAGAGAGGGGTGGTGATATATAAAAATTCTAATTCTATTCATACTGACATTTACTGGGGAATTCCAGCAATCGAGAAAACCTCTCAATTTCAAGCCTTGCTCACAGACAAATGTCCTAGAAAACCAGGTAGAAGTTTTCAACCCCTGCAAGGAATTTACAAAACCAACTAAATTCCTACATGAAAACACCGGAGTGTTTTAATTAAGGAAAATAAAATATTTAAGAAGGTGCCAAATGAAAGTTTCTGAAAGACAAAGTGATCATCTCCTATTAGAGGTTTGTCACTAGCAGTACATTGGCTAGGGGTGTGTGTGTGTTTGTTTTAATTAAAATAAAGCCACTATCATTACGGGACACCGGTTCAATCAGAAGGGAATTGGATATTTCTACCTAAATAAGACTTTAAGGAACTTTTGAGTGCAATACTCCATCTAATCATGGCAGACAGCACCAGCTACACAAAGGGTCTCAGCTGGAAATCAGAGCAGAGTTGCTTCTGACAACAGGGGTGCAGGAAATAATTTGTGGTTGCCACTCATGAATCGAAAAGCGATTATTTCCATTCCCAAATATAGCCATTTACGGACTGTTTTCAGCCCATGGTGCAGCACAAAGGAAGAACCCTATAGCAAGGCACCTTTTGCAGGATTTTAAGGCTGTAGACACAATGGTTGGCCACCCATTGGAGCCAGCCCTATATTTTTAGTAGATAATCTTTTTATTTAACATAGCATTTAAATATAAAGCGATAAACATGTGCTTTAAGTCTCAGAAGTTGTTAGGCTCACCCCTGGGTTTAAAATTAAGGAGGAGCATCCTGGAATGAAGCGAAATCTTATTCCTCTAGATGACACCAACCGATTCTATGAGGAAACATTTTGCGCACTGAAGTAGTAGCTCGGGCACAAGAGACCGATCCAGTAATTGCAAACGCAAACAGGGCTTTGCTAAAACAGAGCTGATAAGAGGCTGTCGAGAGCCTCAGGTGGCATTTCCTTAGCATATAATTTATTCACGTAGCTCAAGTAAAAGCGAGCTGCATATTTGACTTGTCTGACACTTACTTTCTATGGGTACAGTAGGGGAATTTGAAGGCAGTGAAATTCCATTTGGGTGGTCAGGTTTTCTGCAAGTCTTTTTCTCTTCCCCGTCTCTGGTTTCATTGAGATTTCAGCTCTGCCTGTTGGTGCAGTGAGAGAGCAACGCACAACAAGTTTCCTGTTCCGCAGACACTTTAACCTAATCTGAAATTAAAACCTGAAGTATTTTCAGGAAAGTGTAAATGCACCAATTCTCATAAGAAAAACCTGACACCACTTGTTTTAAGTGACTCTCATTCCTCAGTTTCTGTAAGAAATATGTCCAGGTCTTGCACCTAAGGGTTGCAAGTAAATTCACAGCCCATTTCCTTCTGTTACACTGCACCAGGATTTAAAGGAATACCACATAACGAGAAAGGAAAGCCTTCCTATCCTGCAGCTGCACTATTTCCTACCAGAAAAAAAAAAATGTGGTTTGGTCCACTTTTCCCAAAAATACACACGGATCTAGAACTCAAGTGTTCCCTTAACTTGAAAAGGGCAAAAACCTTAATTCTCATGAAGTCAAGTTACTGATTTCAGCAGGGAACCAAAGAATTTAGGCTCATCCAAATGGAGTCACTTGGTCTGAATCCCTCCAGCCACTAGATAATGATGGATTAGCAGCAAACAAATATCCATTGCAGTACTTCTCATCATATCTCCTCCCTGGGCAGGAGACATCTCCTGAAGCCATTATTCCATCCTCTTCTTCTGTAAGCGACCTAGTTTCAGAAGAAAACCGGAAAGAAACAATTCAAGATTAAAAAATTAATTATGTTTTTAACCCCCCCAAAATAAAGATGTTTAAGTCACTACCTGCCTCTTGGCAGTAATTTACATGGCAATAGATTATGTGGGGTTTAATATCTAATTGTTTTGTAATTCAAAATGAATGGTTGCCATGGCAATCCCTACATGCGATGTAAGATGTATTATTTAGTGAAGTGTCTCCTTAAAGAAAAAGCCTACCCAAGGAGGTATCAAGGAGATACCATAAACTGACCTGTCCTTCTAAATGCCTGCACACTCCAGTCATCTCCAAACCTGAATTTTGAAACGAGAGGGATCAAGAGACTAGGCCAGAACCATGAGCCACTTTTTGATTCTCTGCTTTACAACAAAACTGACAAAATTTATGTATTTCTTGCATCGTTTTCTAGAGGGGAAATATTCTGCAGGAAATGCTTTTGTGCTTTAGGTTGTTGTTTTTCTGTGTGTTTGGGATTTTTGTTTGTTTATTGAAATTAACAGCTTGACTTATACAGTTACATAAAGAAAAATCCTTATCAACTATGACATTTTAATCCCCAAGAGGATTTAAGTTCCCCTATCAGTTTATTAGCAGTAGCCTAGAAATATCCAATTTATTTTCTATCAGTCGCAGACTTCCTACGCAACCAGCATTTGAAATAATAGATAACTAGGTTTTATGCCTTATTTACTTTTTTAAAATGCAGGTGGTCTTGTTTTCCAAGACCATGAAGCAAACCTAGAGACAGTATAAATACACTATATAAATCCACGTGCTGAAAAAGGCCTTTGCTGAGAATAAACATCACGCTGCCTGATGACAGCACCTCTGCTGCCAGCCTCAACACTCATATTTTATCAAAACTAGTTGCCTAAGTTATTCTAAGTTAATTAAAAATGCCATACAAAAGTAGGGTTAAGAAACCTTACCCTGGGATATGTAAGCCAATTAGATCTGATATTAATTGTTCTTCTTCCAAATGAAGATTGAGCAATTCATTGAGGAAAGTTTATATAGTTTGGCAGACTCATGCATCACTAAACTTACACATATTCCAAAAAATTTAGCACTATGTTCTTCGTGTTAGAGGAGAAAAAGGAAATGTGTGAACAAAAATTCTTCTCTGAGATTCCAGGATCCGTATAATACAGTAGTTTTCTTGGATGCTGTGTCATCCAGAGTAATTAAGAGTTGCCAGGACAGTCTGGAGAACCAGTATCCGACTTTTGCAGGATCACAAGTGGCATTTCTTAGACTAAACAGTTGCAGGAGTTGTTGATAATGCCTTACCAGCTACATTATTTGCATACCTGCACATATTTATTTAAACATTTTAAAATGGATTTAACCTTTACCTTGATCTAAATAGATTACAGTAAGTAAATGAGCACTGTGCTGTTATTACTAAATATTGATCATGTTCTTTCATCCTGAAATTCGCTTCTATACTATTTCTAGAACTAGTAATTTTAATAATTTGTAGTTGAAGCCCTCTGGATTTCTTTGCTAAACTACAACAACATTCCTTTACAGCTCCCAGCTCCCATTGCAGCGTATATATCAAACTACTCTTTCGACTCCTGCACTTCCAAACATTTTAAACACCTTAATGGCTTTTCTCACTGAACCATAAAAATTATTTATAAATTCATCTTAAGACATTCATACAATGAGAAACTCATACCATGTCGTGAAATACAAATTATGTTTACTGGAGTATAAAAAAATTCTTTGGGTCTATGTATATGTAATGAAGGAAAAAGCCAACTGCTTCTCAAAGTGGACTCTTATTATAAGCAATCACCAAATGCAAGATGAGGAGGTAATGAATTATTTGCTCCAGAGTAATTTTTTAAATAAACAACTTGACAGGAAAAAGCAGTACCTTCTAAGACTTAATTTGAATTAAGTACATGGGGTGCAGCTGCAAAGAATAATCACACTTTTTTACCCAGTATTTTTCACAACTAAGTAGCTGCAGCATCTGCTTTCCTCGAAGGTTAATACCAACACCGTGGTCTATTAATCTGTGTTTCCTCTCTGCAACCGAGCAAGGGAAATCACTCCAACGCTGACATTTCTGGGGAAACATTTTTAATCAAGATTCATACATTATTAGGGCTCCAGAAGAAGGAGAGGTTAGTTTTTAAATAACTAATGATACGTGAAACATGGACAGCTGGTAGTCATTTTGGAAACACTCAGCCATTTGGGGCATAACTGTACAAACACAAGTACATCGAATCAGAGGTATAAAATTGTAAAAAGTAAATAAAAAAATAAAATATATAAAAATTAAAACTAAATTCAAACTCTTCAAAACACAGCCACCAATTTTGACCTGAGGCTTAGGAGAATCATGTGCCACACTTGCACTGTAGGTTACTATGCAGGTGACTAAAAATCAGTCGTGCTTTGGACATGAATTCTCTGCAAGTAAAAGAGGGTCTCTCTTCAATTCTCTCCGGTTCCAGACACTCCTAAGCCCCAGGCTGCCCTTCTCAGGAGGCTTACAACTGTAGCTCATACAGTCGTGGCATTAGAGCACAGATGTTAAGATGCTGTTACAAAAAATCCAGCTATTAGCTAAAAACTCTTGGGTATACTCGCATGCCCACCTGGTCACCTTCAGGGCATCACCTCAGCACATTTTGTCATTTCAGACCTTTTTCTACCTCTCTAAGACACTGTTTCTTGTAACACACATTCTCTTGGCCTTTACTCAAAAGCACATCCAGAGTAAGAGCTCATCATTATCACCAGAGGACCATCACAGTACGACTACTTGGAGAGAGGGACCTGTATTTTTAGCATTGATGGACTGGGGTCCTCTTCTCTGCGGCAAATGGGTCATAACATCTCTTTTCTGGTTTATAGCGAAGTATTTCAAAGCAAAGCTTAATCTGCCAGATCCATAATGTAGATTTTTAGTAAGATCCTTTGTGCAAGGCAAAGGACATAAACCAGCTGCCTTTGAATTCAGATGGAAACACTGATGATCTAAATCATCCAAGCCTGGTATATAAATGAAAAGCAACAACCAGACCAGGGATTGATCCCCAGAGAACTCACTCACGATTCACTGTGGAAGATGAAAAGCTGTCTGTGTAAACAAATTGTTTATGGTCTGTTAAGCAAAAGTAAAACCAATGGAGTGCAGCAGATGCAATTCCAGCTGAGGATTCAATCTCACAGAAGTGCATGGGTCTGACCCCGCAGCCCTTTTTCGTAAGAACAGTTTCGCTGCAGCCACTGGAACTAGCGAGGACTGCGGCATTCGCCATCTGCGCCCCATCAGTCTCCCATGAAAAGAGTCAAAGCCTGAAGGAGCGCTTTTGTGCTGCCGTTTCAACGAACACAGAGACGCTGCAGCCAAAGGCAAGCTCTGGGACTGCAATAGCACCGTTCGATTCTCGACTCATGATCGTCCAGACACATCTTGAACAGCTCTGTTCTTTCAGGGCTCCAACCCTACCTCGGTTCAGAGCAGCCTTTTCATCGATTTGATGGACACTGGAGCAGGTTCACAAGGCAACTGCAAAGACAAAAGGATTCAGGCTACAATTCTTATGACTAACTTTACATCCCTCCTCTCTCCACCACACCCACACCACGTCACTGAAATCCTCAGGGAAGGATTTGGGACACGCGTCAAGCGGGCACACGATCAAAAGAACACGGGTACCAAATGATCTCTCGGTGGCAGGTGTATTTAAACATTGCTTGTGCTTAAATCCTTGTGTTCCTTTTAAACAACCCTGCCTAATTTTCACCAGCCTGCCATTCCCAGTTTATTTTCAGACATCATTACCTTCAACCTTGGATTTCTTTGTTGATCTAAGGAGCCGGTATTTCCAAGGCTTGAACGGCAGCTGCACCGCGCTGAGCGAAGGCAGTAAAACATCTGCTTGCGGTGTACTCATTTGGGCAGATTGGAGTTATGGGGATTCGGCTAATAACCCCTGATGTGCTTTCACGCTCACCTGGCCACCCTTATGGCATCCTTCAGAGCGTTGCCTCAGACCACGTTTTCTCTCTTTGGTTTTAAAATTAACGAACCTTTGGCATTTCTTGTTTACAGGTTCATGATAATTGGCAGTGCTATTAGACACCAAGAAAGGATAAATACGCTGCCTGAAGTAGCTTTAGGGAAGGAATGTCTGATTGCATAACAAATTTACAGGAAAAATAAGAGAGATTTCAAGTTCATTCTCCCACCCATAATGTAACCGAGTTTTAGGGTTTTTAACCACCCCACGAGTACTAATTAAACTGGTCTCTGCAGACTCACGCCACAAGAAATATCAGCTCTCCTAACTCTAAGAGGTGTAAGTAGGCGTTTGGCGCTGGGAAATATTCAAACAAAAATCCAATCAAGTGTGAAAAATAGGACACTGGAAATAGAAACACGTAACTGATGTTAAGTAGTAAATAATGAATAAAACCAGGCAGGCATTGTTCGGAAGTGTGGCCACTGAGCCAGGAAGAGTTTGCTTAACCCAGATAATTGTCTTTAGAAAAAATGGCAAAGATTATGGAACCTGTAGCATTTTCATAGTTGTCCGAGATGCGCATACACATAAAACAGTTGTCCTAATTACTTCTGAAGGGGATAACATTTATCTCATTACTAACTAGTGCCAACAGCAGATAGAGAAGACACTATGCCAAACCAGCTCTTAATAATTCTCAAATGCTTCTTTAAGAGCATTGTCTAAATGTGCACATCTCCAGAAGGCAAAAAAGACTCATAATCACAGGACAAATCTGATCTTAATAAGCAGGAAATCATAGGAGCTTCCCACATCTGTTTTCCTCTTATTAGATTAGCAGTGGTGTCACATCCGATGTCATGCCATTACACACTGACCTTCAGCAACTCAGCAGATTTATTTATTTATTTTTAAAACACCAAGAGAGCTTTGTGGAAGCTACTTTTCTTGGCAGAGAACATAAATACGCACATCATGTAAGGATGGATTTCTCTAGGAAGTGACAGAACTGCATGACCGGGGATTTAGGGAACCCAGCTGGAAATATCTTCATGGAATTCAATGCTCAGGACTCCAGAAGTCACCAGCAGTTCTTGGAAATATCTATTGCAATTATTTTTGGTGTTGGCATTTCCAGAATCCAGGGGTATATTTCAGCCGCGTGTGTAACTGAATTAGAACAAACGCTTCACGCTGACAGTATTTACTTACAGGTAAAATTCTCTCTGCCAGGCTGGTTGCACTGGGATGGCATCCGCAATGTAGGCAATAAGGATTCAAGCGTGCTATATTTAAGTTTTCAGACAAACTTAGACTAAGTGGTGAAAGATCAGGGCTTTCATCTTTTATCTGGGAGATCCGCAGGAGAGCAGGTGGCCTTTACCTCCTTTTGAGTTCCCTTTAAGTCAAACTTCTAAATGCCAGCTTTTTGAAGAATTTCTTGCTGTTCACTATAATTATATTTCAAATTCTAGCTAATTTCTCCTACCACAGCTATTGAGAGACTTAGTAAGTATTACCTGGACTTTATCACTCAAAGCTATTTTATATTGAGAGAACTTCCGCTCTTCAAAACTTTCATTTTAACAAATATTAATATGGACTCATGTCTTTCAGTTTACCACATCACAAAACATATTTATCAACAGTTTCTGAAAGCCAGACAAATCCAACCAAGATTTTCCTTTGCTCTTCCTCAAAAAACATTGAGACTTTGCAGCGTGACAGGACCCATGAGCAATAACAGCATTTTCTTTCTTTTTCTGTTGCAAGTGTGGAGCACAGAGGCAAAGAACAAGCAAACTCACCTCCTCCAAGCAGAGGCGTTTTAGTTGTTTGTTTTAAAAACAAAAAGTTGCCATTCCACTGGAAATGGCAAAGCATCCAGGCCTCAAAACATCCTCTCTTACCAAGTACAAAGCAAATAAACACATCCTCCATCAGACAAGCAAAACAAATAACCCTGAAGTACTTCAGACACAGCAAATCAATCTCAGATCTTCCCCATTAACTTATATAACAAAGTTTCAATTACATTTTCTGGCCTTATCAAAACATCTCATTTACAAAACTGGCAAATCACCGTGGGAAATATTTCAATAGATGTGTATTTTTCAAGGGAAAATTGCTGTCTTAGAGAGTACTCAGCTACAGCTCTGTACCATTACCAAAAGCATATCTTAATGACAGATATTCCTGAAATACTTTGAGCTAGACAGACTGCTTTTTGAGTAGGTCAGTGTTAACACCGCCTGTAACCTCCTTTTCAAGAGCACCCACATTTTCTACAGTTTCCTACTGAGGTTCACAAAAGGAAAAGATTGGTTTCGTTGGTTCCTACCAGATGTAGCGTGTAAACTCTATTTGTGGCGATATTGGTTCACAATAATATCAGAACATCTGCTTAATTTCTGTGGACCTCGGATGAGGTTGAAGCACATGTTTATCAGAGATGAGTCTCTCAATTAGACAAATAGCATTCAGCAACCCACAAAGTTCCTCTGATCCCTAACAAGCATTTGCCTCAAAAACAATTTTTTAAACTGTAATTTTGTGAGTTTAATTAACCATAGAGGGAGAAAAGGAGAAAGAGAAACACTCCAGCACCCAAAAGAAACAATTGTGCAATCATGCAACCAACTGATTATCTTTAGAAGAACCACCGTGAAACACGACCGTAAAATTGCTAATTTCTTCCACCAGTGAAACCCAACAGCCCTTCAAATGCCTGGACACAAAGATATCTTAGTCACGTCCACATCATAAGAATAAGAGAGCTCAACTCTTAATAATCAATAACTCTCAATATCCTACAAAAGCAGCTGATCCTGAACACTGCCCATTTGGGCAACCTCACCTGCTGAACTCAGACCCCAGGCTGGGGACAGAAAAATCAGGTTTGGGTTTTGATGCTGAATTTTCTCTTGGGTACTCTTGGCCCGCCATCAGATGTAACATCAGATCTTTAAGGACTGAGTCAGCAACACTTAGAAGCTGACTCAGGAGATGTAGCTTAAACACAGTCAGTTCTCCTGCAAAGGAAGCTGTTTCCAAGTTCACTGAGGACATCCTGGAAAGCTTAACAGAAGGTTGTGAACAGTTAAGTCATGACTTTGCCATGGATATTTTAAGCTGGCAGAACAGCCCTAAAAGGCTTTTGCCACTGGCTGCAAACCAGGACAGCCTAATTTAGGGCAAGATGTTGTTTAGTGACTCAACGTATTTTAACTTCACACTATACTGAATTTGTGAAAAGTCAGGATGATGCCGCAGTAGCTAGGTTCTCACTAATGTTGGGAAGGACTATGTTTACCAGGGAAAATTCCTAAAAAACCCTCATCACAGAGTACGTGACCAGGCTGGGACTCCAGAGAGCACTTATGTGAATTCAACACCTCTCCGTGATAGTCCCCAGCACAAGGCTTGTGTCTGTCCGCGACACAGGGAAGACACGGAGCTGTGGGGCAGCAACGGCAGCGTTCCTGCAGCGTTGGGCAATAACAGTTCTTTCGCACACAAGGTTGGCAATGTTTGCTATGTTGTGAAGGTGGAAAAAAGGAATCACCTCACAGAAATCAATGCTTTTACGCTCCATTTTGTTAAGGCCCTTGAATGGGTTGATATTAAACATCCTTCTTACGTCTTTGCTGGAGCTCCTGAAGGAGCTTATAAGGCATTAGGTACCCATTAGTCCATGAAGCAACATACCTGCAAGTGACATAATATTCATTGTAGTCGGACATGGAAGCTGAAGTACAGACAGGCTTTTCACCTCTGGAAGAATCTCACCAGGAATTTCTCCTAAAGCTGTAATTCACCCCAGAGAAACGAGGCTTTGTTCAGTGCAACATTACTTATCCCAGAGTCTGGGAGCACTGATGTAACAGAGAAACTCCTGTTTCCTGATACTCCCGCCATTTCAGAGTTTAGAAATAAAATTTATTACAACTAGCAAATCATCTTCATTCACAGGAGTCGTAACACCAAAGCGTCAGAGCAGGCAGTTGGCAGAGCAGGGAAGCAAGCAGTGAGAAGCCATTCTAGGCTCCTACCTCCAGGCAGTAGTCCTTTTCCTCTTAAATCCCTTTTAATCCATTCTGGAACATCAGAGGTGCAGGACGAGCCCTCTCCAATTGTTTTTAATGTGGCTGTTGAACATGAATCTTTGACATAATTTTAAAACGGATCAATTCTTTATGTGTTTATCTATGCTGATGAGCATTACGTTCGGCTTCAAAAATATCTATTTCTGCACTTGGGTTATTTTATTTCCCTATTGTTAAAATGAAAGATTGGTTAAACCATTTCAGCAGTGCCTGTCAAGCACTTCCTTTCCCCCGCAAATCCTAAAGCTCTGTTTCTCATCATTAAGTCACTGACAATATAAAGACAGACCTCTTCAAATAAACCATCATCAACAAAGATAAATGCACAGAAACAATACAGAAATTGGCCTGCAGCATCATTGCAGCATAAATAGAACTTTCTGAAGAGGAAATACATCTGCATTCACTACCCAGAGCTCAACATAGAACAATAATGACCTGCATTTTAAAAGCCCTCTTGTATCAAATGCTATGCAAGGATTCAAAAGCTTTCCAAACTTCATAGACTATGTTAAAAAACCTCTCCGTTCCATGGAGATAGAGCTATCAGCTCCCCAAGAAGACAAGAAGAATACAGTTATCAACTACTTCTCCCTGTAAAAATGCAAGTCCAGCTGAAGGTCAATCCGATAGTACGCCTAACCCAGTTTTTCTGGTAGTGGATGCTGAAAGAACAGTGTAATCAAAGACAAGCGTGCAACGATTTGTCACCCAGCCTCCAAACAACCAGAGAGTTGCATTTTTTCAGAGCTGAAAGTGGCATCTGGAACACTGGTGAATGCATCCTCCAGGAAATCCCTTATACCTTTTTTGAATTAATCTGTATTTCAAGTTACTGCAACTTCAGCTGCAAGGGCCCCACAATTTAATCACTTGTTTTCTTGAACATTACTTCCATCCTATCTTTGAAACCCCCAGTTTTCTAATTTCTCGAGCCTGTCTGCTTCTTGTATTGTGAAAAATAGCATCCCACAGTAATCACTCCCTCTGTGTCTTCTCCTTATCCATCTTGATTTTTAATTTCTATCATTTAATCTAAACTGAAAGCCATGCCTCCAACCATCCTTGTCCTGCACTTGCTTTCTTAGCAGTCTGGGCCACGGAATACCAAGCAGAGCGTGGCACAAGTGGTCAGACCGCAGCTCCAGAAACCCACATTTGCACCTTCTCCAGGGCTGGACATACAGTTTAGCACTTGTCCAAGCTAAGAGTTGACTTGCATCCTGAACTAAGCATTTGGAAGTCAACTGGGAGATTACAGTTGCTGCAATTAATCCAAGTGTAAAAAGATTAACAACAGTTTATCCAGCTTTTATTCCCCTATGATTGACTACAGTTAATTCTACTGACACCTCCAGCGACACACAGCCCAGCTCCAACAGCAGCTTAATTGCTCCTACACTCTCTATATTCTTTGCTCTGTCTGGAGCGTAGCCGCGGATGCCACAGCGCTGCCAGAATATTATAATCAGAAAAAGACTCAGGAATAGAAGCACAGCATTAGGCAGATGGTTGAGGTCCTTCCTTCATTTGCTTTTCAAATTAACTAAGTGTGTCCAAATGAGACACTTGATAACTGAATATCAGTTTTCCTTTTCCCATACAGCCCCACATAGTCATACTTTGGAAGAACTTGATTTTTTTTGTCTTCCTGTGGATGAATGCTAGTCACAAATGCTCAGTTTATATTGGGGAAAGAAAAAGGTAAGGGGTGTTTCTGAACCTGACTTTATGGGGGCAAGTTTTATGAGTCATCAAGTCTTTTTAAAGCATTTCTATGCAATAAACACTGCTTCTTTCATATTGTATCTGAAATCACATCAGTGAGATACTGCCAGAGACTGGGTATATTCCACACGAGCAGCCTGGGACGATAACATCTTCAAACAACACAGCGAGGTCTGGAAAAGTGAAGCTGGATGTGGACGTGGCGTGTGGTATTGAAGCCACCGTTGGAGGAGTTGGGGGACCAAATGTGACGAGGTGGCACGCAAGGTAACATAAAACACCTGTGACAGAACTAAAAATATAGTGCAGAGCTTGTGAGGATCAGAGCTAATCTTCTTTTCCTCTCCAAACAGCTTCCAAGGTAAGAAAATAACATGCCAGAGGAATGACATAAAAAATTAAAACACCCAGAAGAGAAAACCCAGCCTCTTTCATTTTGTGGGGCTTTTCAACCCATTCTCTAGAACGTCTCCTCTGTCCTTTCCCCGAATATCTGCAGTGGTGGCAACTGCGCAAACCAAGATTTCTTGGAGCAAGAAGTGCTTCGTAAACAAATAGCCACATCTTAAAGTACAAAACAAGCAGACAGGATTTCAAATGTTTGGCAAGGTGCAGGTACATCATGACAGCGTGTTAAATGCATTATTCAACACACTACAAAGTGTAACATGTCAGAGTGACAATTTATACTGTATTTACCTCCTGTCAGCAAAGGTATTACAATGCAGCAGTGGGTGCTTGAGCAACAGAAATACCATAGTGGAAGAGAGTTGTTCCTCCAACCTGGAACAGCAAAGGAAACAGTTTACCAAGCTCAGACGTCTTGACACCAAGGGGGAATTTAAGGAAATACTTTGAGTTTGAGACAGAACATTTTAGTGAACAAACCCGCTGCCTTTCGTTTGCAGACATTGTCTGCTGTGAAAAAATTTTACAATCAGATTTCTAATATCCCTAGGGCTTCATATCAAAGTGGGTTCCCAAATTATATCATTTCCCTTGTATTCTTAATGATCCAAAGAATCCAAGGGGATTTTCTGCACTTAAGTCTACTCAGATACAGTCGTAGGAGACCTCATCTGAATTCCTTTTGCTGAGAGCATCACCCGATAACCCAGGTCTATTGAACCTCAGTTTATCTCCCCAGATTCGGCACTAGCCTGTAGGCTGACCTGGCAGTGAGTAGGTCCATCTCCATTTGTGAGTCAAGGATAGCACCAGTATTCATAGCAGAACTCTTAGAAACAAGTCATAGCAAACCATATCCTACTAGAGCAGCCATTATGCTTACAGCTAGCGCTGTAATTAAACACCAAACCTTTTAATTTCCCCCTTTTGCAAAAAATTCTCTCAGCTACAAGCAAGCAAAACGTTCTGAAAGACTTATTTAAGCTTCCAGGCTTGAGTTGATAAAGTAGAAACCTCGGTTGCCTGACTCAGGCACACACGAGCACAAAGGCAACGACTACCTCGAGAGCTCAGGTAACTCACTGCCTTTATTGCTGCGGCAGCCGCCGGTGCTGGCCCGCGTTACACAGCCCGCGAGCGGCAGCAAAGGGCCATTGCTTATGTTTATTGTAAGTCATTCACTAAAATGGATGTTACACGACATTAAAAGTATGTTGGGTGTCCGGGTGCAATAAAAAATTAATTTACCATTCACAAAGCTTCTCATTTAGTTAAATCAGCTGTGTTTCAGCTACATTATCTGTATGTTTCTAACGTATTTATTCCCTATATTTTTGCAGAGCTGGCTCAAACTAAGCTTTATTTTTTATTATTAATTTAATGTAATTTCTATGTATTCCTGGGAGTAGACCGGGGTGTTAAAATTATACTGCCACACTGCCATCTCCAGGCAAGACAAGGAACTGTAGAAAAAGCTCTTTTGGAAGTATATATACATATATGTATTCTTTTAGAATAAAAATAAGAAAAATATACACTCTTTTGGAATCCTCTCCTCTTTCAGGGAACGCATGAAAAGGTGTCAGTCACTTGCACTGTGCTTTATTGCTAGAATATTTCCACAGCCACGGCTGCATCAAGGCAGATGGATCCAGAGCAGCAGCTCAATGCTTCTTCTCGATGAACTTGTGCCCTCCAAAACCTGCAATTTGGTTCTAAAATAGATTTTAAATGTACACAAGAGCTGCATTGGTCTACGTTATCCCTAAACTGACAAACCCCGAGACAACAAGTCGATACCCTCCCTCCTTCTAAGAGCTCTGATTGACAAGGACAAAGAGTCAGTCATTTCATACATAAAACTTACATTTGATTTTAACATATCCTGTCACATTAAGACCTCCAGCACGTTTTTAAGGAGCACTACCAAAAATATGCCTGGCTTTAAGTTTTGGCTAGGAAGGGACAACTATCACTGCCGTAAGGATTTCTCAACCTCTCACATGCTTTGACTGAAACAAGGAGGCACACAATAGCTGCGCTGCCCTGTTTTCAAGATAATTAAGCTGTTCCAACTAATTACTATACCCTTCAAGTATCATGATGAGAAATGACATATGTAAAACTTCTTGGAAGCGCTGTTCACTCTGCAACTTCCTTGCTTTAAAATGGAGCAAAACTGATTGCTAAGCCTCTTTCATTTAAACACAGGTTAAGACTATATTTACAGTAAAATTTTCAGGAATTATCGTGGCTCATAACAGAATAAGGGCCAGGTTAGCGAAGGCATATATGGGTGTATAATAGACTCCAGGTGAGATGGAAAAGGATGTTGATCCTCACTAGAAGACAGAGATTCCCACATCATCTCATACTCCCTCCAGCAAAGGTGGAGGTAGCTCAGCACTGAGTGCAACTCGTAACAGTTCTCAGCTTCAACTTCTGAAACTGAAATATGGCCTTTAAGAGAAAAACACTGGCTCAGAGATGCACTTTTCTTACAGAAACATCTTGCTACAGGGGCTGAGGAAGGAAACTGAGCCCACTAACTAGTAATACATCCAGAAAAACAGGCAGTTTTTCTAAAAAATAAACATCTGATGTTTCACAACTACAGAATAAACGCAAGGAAGAAAAAAATCCTGCCTCTAGAGCAGACACAGACATACCAGTAGATTTATTCTTAACTGCTTCAGCTCTTAGCTAAATGGGAAAAGCGGCAGTTTAGTCAAATGGGGGAAAAAAACGGAGCATGGGCTATCCCTTCACTGCATGTTTCTTGTCAAGAAGGATATGCACCAAAGACTTCAAGGTTGGAAGGAGAAAAAAACCCAGTTTATCAGATTTTAGGCTTCTTTTTTTGGGTTAAATGTTCTCTACGGTAGAAGGATTCACCCTGATCACATTCTGATGTACCGATCTCTTAAGACATTTGTAAAAAAATTAGTTGTTTAGTCCCAATGCCCCAAGAACATGGAACTGAAAAGAAAAAGGATTCATTCCAGAAAAGAAAAAAAAAAAAAATCTGTACTTGAAGAACTGATAAGCTTCATTACCCAAAAAAAGAATTAAAACTACAGTCTTCGACAATGCTCGGTTTCTTCTCAACTGCTTCTTGTGGGTAGAGGTGAAATAAAAAAAAAAAGAAAAAAATTGAATTGCTGGATTCCTCTATCTTTCAGCAGCTACAGTGACATATGTCATCGTACCATGCTAGCAACACTTACAAGTATAGATGCAGTGCACTCCTCTAGAGTAACCTAACCTCACCGTTCCTCTGAGCACAGATATATTAGAAGATTATTTTTTTCCATGATAGCAAGCACCTTGTATACATATGGCTTCCCTCAGCACAAGTTTGACATGCTGACCTGGCTCCGTTCCCACACAGGATGCAGAATGAGCTGTACCGACAACATCCACCTTCGCAGTAAAACAACTTGTTTCTCAGCAAGGCTTATTGTCTGGGGCTCGGGTTTGTGCTAACACCATTTCTACATCTGTGCCAATACCAGAGCCGTTAGTTCCATTCCAAAAAAGTAAAAATTAATCAGATCCCTATTGAAAATACTTGTACATTCACACAAAACAGAAGTTTCACGTTCGGAGTAAACCTCCACTTACTGCCGTTTGGTACCAATGAGAATGGGTGCTGCAGCTCCACAGTTCTTGATAAAACCTTGTACAACACAGCAACAAGAAAAAAAAATAATAATTCTTGGAGGGATTTTGTTTTTAGCCTGCGCTTTAACCGAACAATAAATCATTTAAATTCCATTGGAGGAACAAGAGGAAACATTAGTCAAATCCCACTTGACATGCTCATCACCTACTTAATGTCAAATCAAAACATTTTGCTTTCTTCTTCAAATTATGAAACCCGAGGACAAATTACCACAGCGAAATCAGACTCTGCATATTAAACCCATGGTCAAACAATGTTTTTTTTTTTTCTGTGATTATCAAATGATTATAGCTCTACAGATGTCAGAAACAGATTGAGAAATTCAGAGTTTAGATTGCCATTTAGAGAACAAAATTTAGAAATCATTTGGGGAAAAGTCTCTTGGATGGCAGTCTCAAACTAATCACCAATTTCCTATGCTTACTCCACCGCATTTTATGAAATTCTCTAATAATCTTGGGAGCTTCATCATTTTATTTAAACCAACAGAAAAGAGAAGTGTACCTGTTTATTTCTCCACAACTCATCTGTTCACTATTAGTGCCTTTTATGGGGTTGTACCTTCCGAGTACATTTGCATTTCTAGACCCCAGGCTTACTCCTTGCCCTAATCAGTTTAAAACTCAGCTAAAATCCAGAGTGCTTAAAAATCAGAGTAAGTTCCCATGTGGATGCCTCTTTAATATAGAAGTTCAGCTCTGACATCTGCACTTCAAGCTGGTCTCACCAGCGAAGGTAAGACCAGAGAGAGGAAAACAGAAGGAAACATGTTTTCATCTCCTCTGAAGCTTGTCTGAAGATTAAGCTACAGCTCAAACATTTTATGGATGCCAGCCTGTTAGTTCTCATGCAAATGGAAGTACCATTGCAAAAAAACCCACAGCTATTTTTTTTTTAGTAATAAATTTCAAGATACTGCACCAACGAGGATAGTATAATTACACTGATTTAACATACTAATTCCCCCCATGCCCACCCAATCCCTTTTTTTGTTTTTTTTTTTTAAACCCAAAATCACTCTATAGCCCACTGGCAGAACCAGGAAAATAGTCAAGATGTATATAAACAGGATTTACATAATGTTTCTGTGGGCAGTATACAAACAGAATCAATCTAAATCATTTCATCTGCATGCAACAGTTTTTTCCCCAAGCTGCTTTCCC